>NC_091185.1:27884452-28001952 GCF_040958095.1 Procambarus clarkii
ATAAGATGGTCTCTAGCACCGTGATAAGATGGTCTCTAGCACCGTGTTGAGATGGTCTCTAGCATCGTGTTATGATGGTCTCTAGCACCGTGCTAAGATGGTCTCTAGCACCGTGTTAAGATGGTCTCTAGCACCGTGTTAAGATGGTCTCTAGCACCGTGTTAAGATGGTCTCTAGCACCGTGCTAAGATGGTCTCTAGCACCGTGCTAAGATGGTCTCTAGCACCGTGCTAAGATGGTCTCTAGCACCGTGCTAAGATGGTCTCTAGCACCGTGTTAAGATGGTCTCTAGCACCGTGTTAAGATGGTCTCTACCACCGTGTTAAAATGGTCTCTAGCACCGTGTTAAAATGGTCTCTAGCACCGTGTTAAAATGGTCTCTACCACCGTGTTAAAATGGTCTCTAGCACCGTGTTAAAATGGTATCTAACACCGTGTTTAAATGGTCTCTAGCACCGTGTTAAAATGGTCTCTAGCACCGTGTTAAAATGGTCTCTAGCACCGTGTTAAAATGGTCTCTAGCACCGTGTTAAAATGGTCTCTAGCACCGTGTTAAAATGGTCTCTAGCACCGTGTTAAAATGGTCTCTAGCACCGTGTTAAGATGGTCTCTAGCACCGTGTTAAAATGGTCTCTAGCACCGTGTTAAAATGGTCTCTAGCACCGTGTTAAAATGGTCTCTAGCACCGTGCTAAAATGGTCTCTAGCACCGTGTTAAGATGGTCTCTAGCACCGTGTTAAAATGGTCTCTAGCACCATGTTAAAATGGTCTCTAGCACCGTGTTAAAATGGTCTCTAGCACCATGTTAAAATGGTCTCTAGCACCGTGTTAAAATGGTCTCTAGCACCGTGTTAAAATGGTCTCTAACACCGTGTTAAGATGGTCTCTAGCACCGTGTTAAAATGGTCTCTAACACCATGTTAAAATGGTCTCTAGCACCGTGTTAAAATGGTCTCTAGCACCGTGTTAAAATGGTCTCTAACACCGTGTTAAGATCACTTAAAATGGTCACTTGCGTCAACACAGACGCAAGGGACGCCAAATAATTGTACCATTTACCAATGTCACTATATCACTACGTCTGGGATAATGCGTTTATTACTTAATGACCATATTATATTCAAAGAAAATTGTCTTGACTCACTTAGGATAAAAACAATAAACTCGACAATACGAATATTTACACAACAGCAACATAAAGGGCTGAAAAGCCTAAAAAAAAATACCTTTGTTGGAAACGTCAAAAAATTCATTGAGAGAAAGGGAACAAACCTACTTGAATAATATGCTAATACTAACAATATACTTTCAGGGACAACTAATTTATTGTTGCAGACATTGTGTAGCTCAGCATAGACTCGAATGCTGAGTTAGCATTAAAGTTCCTTTGGTGAGATTCTGATGGAAATAAAACTTTTTTTTTTTGTATATATAACAGCAAAAATGGACCCCAGATATTAAGATGTTGTTGGTGTTATAGATTCAGCTACTCGGAACAAGTTCCAAGTAGCACGGGCTATGGTGAGCCCGTAGTGGACTCACTTGGCTTAAAAGCACAGGTAATGAAGGCTGGCACTGAGGACCTGGTCAAAGAGCCACTGAAAAATTAACAAGATAAAATATTGCAATTCAATATATATCATAATTTTAACAGTTAATCCTTATTTAGCCCTTATGAAAGAACCTGTCGAGGGTCATTTCTGGGAAATTAACATTCTTGATGAAATAACAAAAAATAAATTAGGAATGTTAGCATTAGTGATGGATGCTGTAATATGGGAAATTCAAGCCCAGGAGCTAAAGCTCGACTATCCAAGAAGATATGTTGTAAAAAATTATATACATTTCATGTTCATAGCCTAGCATTATCAATAAAATTAGTAGGAGCTATGAAAACGACTCGAACACTGGGTACTCCCAAGCACACGCCTTAGACTAATTAACCACAATAAACTCAAATGCATTGCCACCTGGACTTCAACTGAATCCTCTAAGGATTCCACTGAAGCCAAGCTGAAGCCAAGTTAGGATTCCACACATTGTTCGCATGCACTGGCTGTGGTATAGATAAACACTTCGCTTCAAATGCACAAATAAATCACATTAAGGATGATTTAATGTGCATTTGAAGATAATTGTTAGGATGGAACTCTTATGGCAGAGTGCATAAGGCCTGAAATCCTCACTTGGCCTCAGTGTAAGCCTTCAGCGGAAGCCTTCAGTGGAAGCCTTCAGTGGAAGCCTTCAGAGGAAGCCTTCAGAGGAAGCCTAGAGTGGAATCACAGATAGCAGTGTTTCTCAGCAAGTCGTGGTTCAGTGGTCTAAGGCGCGTGCTTAGCGCTTGGGGGGGGACATGAACCGGGAGCCAAGAGTGTCCAGGAAGTACGGAGGAACACACTGTCTAAACCTACTTGGCTAAATTCATTCTGGGGGTTCAGTCCCTGAGCCCCATCTTGTCCCTCTGTAATCCTTTCCTCTACCGCCCACAAGATGGGTATGAGGTGCATAATAAATGAACTAAACTGAAACTGTCTCATCAGATGACGGGGAATGTCTCCCTAGTTCGTCAAGCAGTACAATTGCCTGTTAAGGTGTCTGCCTGTCTAACCTCTCCTCTTAGAGAGAACGTCAATTTCCCTCATATGTGTCACATAAGGTCAACAATTGTCGTACTAGAAAATGGAAGCGGCTGGCGAAAGTGACATACTGTCCCGTTTTCTGTTTTGGGTCCTCTGGTATGCTAGGAGAGACTACTCTAAATTGACCGTTTTCTTGACATTGAGAAACCTTAGGAGGACGGACTGACCTAGATTCCCTGCTGCTAAAACTGGAGAGTGAGGGGCAGCTCTTGCCAAGCTCCAGTCTCTCCAGAAGCTCCAGTCTCTCCAGAAGCTCCAGTCTCTCCAGAAGCTCCAGTCTCTCCATCTCTTCCAAGAAGACTATGCAAATGTGTATCTTAAGCAGGTCTGGGAGGACAACGCATTTTATCATGGTAACGGCAATAACCAAGTGCAATCAAGCATGCAATGTTGTGTGTTAAAGGAGAACGGAAAGTGTGCGCGGGGGTTCGAGTCCTCCTGATGGCTCCTGATTTTTTTTTCATTGATTTATCACGTTAATGGCATTTCTTTGTGCATCTTCGTGTGCTAGTGGGCTGGATAAGACTTGTGCCTGCGTCCCCGCCAGATCTCAAACGATCAAACTGGCTAATTCGTAGTCCTGAAGTTTCGGGTTCGATCTCCGGCGAAGGCGGAAACAAATGGGCAGAGTTTCTTTCACCCTGATGCACCTGTTCATCCTAGCAGTAAATAGGTCCCTGGGAGTTAGACAGCTGCTACGGGCTGCTTCCTGGGGGATGTGTAACAAAAAAAGGAGGCCTGGTCGAGGACCGGGCCGCGGGGACGCTAAGCCCCGAAAACATCCCAAGATAACCCGTGGGAGATTGAAGCAAGTCAAGAAGGGGGGGGGGGAAGTGGAAGGGAATTATCGGGAGAAAGCGCCAAGCCAGTACGACTATATAGCACTGGGAAGGGGTCAGGATAAGGATTTGGGATGGGACGGGGGGAAGGAATGGTGCCCAACCACTTGCACGGTCGGGGATTGAACGCCGACCTGCATGAAGCAAAACCGTCGCTCTACCTTCCAGCCCGATCGGGGATGACAAGTTTCTTTAGTTTTAATGAACAAATCCACAAGGGCCGTGACGAGGATTCGAACCTGCGTCCGGGAGCATCCCAGACGCTGCCTTAATCGACTGAGCTACGACATGGTAAAAAGAGTTGAAACCGAAGTTCTACAACTTCCTTTAGTTTTCGTAAGCATCTCTACCAGCAGCACCACCTCTCCGGTCATCCACGCACACAGTCCTTGCTAACAAGGACGCAGTTGTATTTATTTAGCCTCGTGCAAAGTTCACCAGTTGATTGAGAGTTGAGAGGCGGGATCAAAGAGCCAAAGCTCAACTCCCCGAAAGCACAACTAGGTGAGTGCACAAAAAATATTAGCTTTTGCTACCTTAGTTATATTTCTTAAAGGAAGACTTTTTTTTAGGTGATGGGGGGTAGATAGGGGTGGTAGATGAGGGTGGTAGATGGGGGAGCAGCGATGGGGGGGGGCTCGTAGATGGGGGAGCTCGTAGATGGGGGAGAAGCAGCGATAGGGGTGGGCTCGTAGATGGGATAATGAGTTTATAGTAGAACAGCAATAATATTGTAGTGTAGATGGTAGATTGTAGGCAGCAAGGGATAGACGGTGTAGACAGGGATAGAGAATGGAGAAAGGACGGGGGGGGGACGGTTATAGATGGGTGTTGCGAATGTAGATGGAGAGTGATGAGGGGTGACTATTGACAGCTTTATCACCCATGGTGATAAAAAGAGCCGGTCGGCCGAGCGGACAGCACGCTGGACTTGTGATCCTGTGGTCCTGGGTTCGATCCCAGGCGCCGGCGAGAAACAATGGGCAGAGTTTCTTTCACCCTATGCCCCTGTTACCTAGCAGTAAAATAGGTACCTGGGTGTTAGTCAGCTGTCACGGGCTGCTTCCTGGGGGGTGGAGGCCTGGTCGAGGACCGGGCCGCGGGGACACTAAAAGCCCCGAAATCATCTCAAGATAACCTCAAGATAAACTGGACAAACTCAGACCCTCACAAAACCGGAAATAAAAAACATAGAAATATTAGCCCTAACTACGCCTCAAACACTGAGATTTTGTATTAATATATTGTATAAATGTTTAATTAAAAACTAAAATATAAACCGCAAAGGAGATATAAAACAGAAACGGTCAAACAACAGGAATATCTAACAGTGACCCCCCCTCTATCAACGGGAGCCAAGATAACAGAAGCATAGAGATACTAGAAGGATTACAAGGTTATATTTTTTCTGTACATAATCACTCAAACAAAATATTATAACTTTTTTGACTAAAATATAACAATAATATAACTTTTTCCCTCGGGCCAGATATCGCTTAGTAGGATCCAAGTAAATTCAGTAGAATTTCTGGTTGCAATTCATTTCACCATGTCGTAGCTCAGTCGATTAAGGCAGCGCGTGGGATGGTCTCAAACGCAAGTTCGAATCCTCGTCACGGCTCTTGTGGATTTGTTCATCGTTTAGTATATTTAGCATCACTATCTCAACGATATTATCAGGGACTATCTACTATTGTCATAGATAATCAGTCTACTTTTACGATAATGAAAAATAAATCAATAAATTGGCATATGACTGAAATTATCAAAAAATAATAAGTTAATATTTGAAAAGTGGCTTCTGGCACTTACCTTCTTGAACCATATTGATGAAAACGTCTCAGTCAACACTTAAAAAGCTTTTCATACATGCTGTAACTGAACTTGAATCACTCGCGTATTAATCACCACAAACTTTAAAATAATAGGCACACTTTTGACTGTTAGTTAGGAAATGGCATTAGACATTTAGTCAAAATTTCAAATAATACAAAGCCCACTCTGATGGCAACATTGCACGCCATCTGAGGAGCCTCGCGGCACTTAAAACACTCAATAAACCACTTTTTAGGTCATATATTTCAGTCTTTTCTTCGCCGGCTTGTTATTAAAGTGTCCAAGAGATGTTGTCGATTTTATTGACACTTGAAACGCGTTATTAACACCTTTAATTAGTGACTTTACGGAGCGTCGAGTCTTACCTGCAGCAGAATTCCAGGGGCCAGATTCACGAAGTTACGTAAACACTTACGAACCTGTACATCTTTTCTCAATCTTTGGCGGCTTTGTTTACAATTATTAAACAGTTAATGAGTTTCGAAGCACCAGGAGGCTGTTTATAACAATAACAACAGTTGAATGGCAAGTTTTCATGCTTGTAAATTGTTTAATAAATGTAACCAAAGGAATTGAGGAAAGATGGACACGTTCGTAAGGGGTTTCGTGAATCTGGTTCCTGAAGATTACTGACAGAAAAACTGTCAACAGTCGTCGCTAATATTACCAATTTGCTATATTCTTTATCGCTTAAACGTAAATTATTATTTATATGAATGTTTATTTTTGCTTTGTTAACTCAACTTTGTGTTCCAGCGATTTAATATAATTTGATATACTATTAATAAAATATTTGTTCTCGCCCTTACATCTTTCGAAAGTTGAATAAGGTCATGCATTTTAACGTAAATTAAAATTTTATATATATATGTTTTTGACTCAAATTTAAGTTCCAGCTTTTTAATATAATTTGAGATACGATTAGTAAATATTTGTTCTCGCGCTTACATCTTTGGAAAGATGCATGATTTGTTTGCCATGGAAAAATAGTTTGCTAATGAGCATTTAATATAGTTAATGCTATAGTTCACAGGAACCGTTTTCCTTTTTCAAACATTGTGGGGTATTTTTATAATTTTATATGAAGGGTTATATATATATATATATATATATATATATATATATATATATATATATATATATATATATATATATATATATATATTTTGTGACGATAATCTCCTTCAAGAGATTGAGCCTGCTCTTCCCTCCAAAATACGTCGCTACAAATCCCTATACAACTAATATGGAAGAAATATCCAACAACGACAACAACACCAAGTTTTGCCAGAAGCGCAAAACGTATGCAGCCAGGAACACCTGCTCCACCTCGAACCTCCAAACTACCTGTCTTGTCGCCTGCTCATCGCTGATTGGCTGCGGGTCCAGCTGCAACTGCACTCCACCCACCACACTACTTGATGTCTGGGGCCACACGACCACCAGATCTCAGAATATCCAGTGCTTTCATCAGGTTAACACGTCTCGTTGGTAGACTAAGCTGTGGCTTACGTGTACTAAGAGAGGTGATAGCTTAAAGCCAATATTCCTGCACCTCTTATTTGATTGTATATTGTTCTATTGTTATTACTCACTTGTCTTAACGTAACTTTTCATTTTGTCATTTGATTATTCTTACTATTTTGATTGATTGATTTTATTATACGAATTTGTATGTCCATTTTATTCATGTTTTGCTTTTCTAACGTAATTAAAATTTCATTGTTAAATTTACTTGTGTTTTGTGTGTCTTCTCATTACCTTACCACAGACGAAGTTCCAGATTTTCTATTTTTTGTTTCTATATGTGACGAGGCCATACCCCTAGCTTTTGAACAGCCGAACACCAACGCGTTACCGTCACAATATATATATATATATATATATATATATATATATATATATATATATATATATATATATATATATATATATATATATATATATATATTTATATATATATATATATATATATATATATATATATATATATATATATATATATATATATATATGCGAACAAGCCTGAACGGTCTCAAGGCATATATGCAACTGAAAACTCACACCCCAGAAGTGACTCGAACCCATACTGCCAGAAGTACTGCAACTGATGTACAGGATCCCTTAACCACTCGACCAACACGACCGGACAAGGCTTGTTCACACACACATTATATATATATATATATATATATATATATATATATATATATATATATATATATATATATATATATATATATATATATATATATATATGTATATATATATATATGTCGTACCTAGTAGCCAGAACGCACTTCTCGGCCTACTATGCAAGGCTCGATTTGCCTAACAAGCCTAGTTTTCGTGAATTAATTGTTTTTCGACTACCTAACCTAACCTAACCTAACTTTTTCGGCTACGTAACCTAAACTAACCTATAAAGATAGGTTAGGTTAGGTGGGGTTGGTTAGGTTCGGTCATATATCTACATTAATTTTAACTCCAATAAAAAAAAATTGACCTCATACATAATGAAATGGGTAGCGTTATCATTTCATAAGAAAAAAATTAAAGAAAATATATTAATTCAGGAAAACTTGGCTTATTAGGCAAATCGGGCCTTGCATAGTAGGCCGAGTACGACGTTCTGGCTACTAGGTACAATATATATATATATATATATATATATATATATATATATATATATATATATATATATATATATATATATATATTATATAATGTATATACAAAAATAAAGAATAGGTGGTAGGAGAAGAAAATATCAAAGTGTTCAGTGAGGATCCACAAGGTCTTCTCTGGGTACTCATTATTTTCTTCTCCGAGGCTATGGGTCCCTACACTTGCACCAGAGGTAGTACCATATTATATATATATATATATATATATATATATATATATATATATATATATATATATATATATATATATATATATATATATATTATTTGTGGAAGTTTGTGATAATGAGGCAGATAGAGCTGTTATTATTGATAAATATTAAGTATTCTTACTAGATAAATCCATTACAATTTACCACTAGCTTACTCACTCTCACTTATTCAGTTATTGCCTTACTCACCAATACAATCAATATATCCCACAATCCTTACTACACTCTTTCTTCCACACTCCCAATCTCTCTTTCACACTCCTGCACAATCACAAACTCCTTGATGAACTTATTCACTTTCACACAAACATTCTCTCATTCACTAATCCCAGAGATAAGCGTAGCTCACTTACAGCGAAATGCTGAAATATTTCAACTCCCCACGATGGAGGATAGGCAGAAATAAACAAAAATAAAAAAAATAATAGGACCAGAGGACACGGGTGGATGCTGGAGACACAGATGAGGCAGGACCAGAGGACACGGGTGGAAGCTGGAGACACAGATGAGGCAGGACCAGAGGACACGGGTGGATGCTGGAGACACAGATGAGGCAGGACCAGAGGACACGGGTGGAAGCTGGAGACACAGATGAGGCAGGACCAGAGGACACGGGTGGAAGCTGGAGACACAGATGAGGCAGGACCAGAGGACACGGGTGGAAGCTGGAGACACAGATGAGGCAGGACCAGAGGACACGGGTGGAAGCTGGTGACACTGATGAGGCAGGACCAGAGGACACGGGTGGAAGCTGGTGAGACAGATGAGGCAGGACCAGAGGACACGGGTGGATGCTGGAGACACAGATGAGGCAGGACCAGAGGACACGGGTGGATGCTGGAGACACAGATGAGGCAGGACCAGAGGACACGGGTGGATGCTGGAGACACAGATGAGGCAGGACCAGAGGACACGGGTGGATGCTGGAGACACAGATGAGGCAGGACCAGAGGACACGGGTGGAAGCTGGAGACACAGATGAGGCAGAACCAGAGGACACGGGTGGAAGCTGGAGACACAGATGAGGCAGAACCAGAGGACACGGGTGGAAGCTGGTGACACTGATGAGGCAGGACCAGAGGACACGGGTGGAAGCTGGAGACACAGATGAGGCAGGACCAGAGGACACGGGTGGAAGCTGGAGACACAGATGAGGCAGAACCAGAGGACACGGGTGGAAGCTGGAGACACAGATGAGGCAGAACCAGAGGACACGGGTGGAAGCTGGTGACACTGATGAGGCAGGACCAGAGGACACGGGTGGAAGCTGGAGACACAGATGAGGCAGGACCAGAGGACACGGGTGGAAGCTGGTGACACAGATGAGGCAGGACCAGAGAACACAGGTGGATGCTGGAGACACAGATGAGGCAGGACCAGAGGACACGGGTGGAAGATGGAGACACAGATGAGTCAGGACCAGAGGACACGGGTGGAAGCTGGAGACACAGATGAGGCAGGACAAGAAGAAGGTTGTCCTGCTTCTCTCTCCCTGATCCTTATCTCTCACAGAAAGAGATAAGGATCAGGAGGCCGATATAATTCCCGACACTCGCACGAGAGGCACACATAAACAGGATAACATCAGCGGCATATGGAACGCTGCCAAAAACTAAGAATCCGAATAAGGATACTTTCAAAGCACTTCATAACGCAATAACTACAAGGTTACTAAGGTGGGGGCTAAGGAGCTAGAGCTCACTCCCTCGTAGACACGAATACGTAAGAACAGAAAGACGGAGACAGAGACAAAAAGATTGACAGACACAGAAATACGCACAGAGACAGGAAGACAGCGATAGATAGCAGACAGATGGATGAACAGATGGAAGGATAAATGGATGAATCGATAAAAAGTGGATAGAAAAGTGTATAGAGAGATGGATGGAAATATGGAAAAAAAGTTGGATTGATGGATGGATAGATAGATGAGAGAGATAGATAGATGGACAGATGGGAGTCAACAGAGAGACCCGGGCTACGCCGGGGTCCCGTCCAATACATGCATAAGATGTTCTTACATGTGACGTTAAAAAATGTGCTTGAATTTGTCGAAATTATATTTTTTTTCCATTTGAAAATTAGCTTTCCGATTGTCTGGGCACTTAGACGCCCGGTTCAAGAAACCGGGTTATTCCTGTGGGTTATCTTGAGGTTATCTTGAGATGATTTCGGGGCTTAGCATCCCCGCGGCCCGGTCCTCGACCAGGCCTCCTTTTTGTTACACATCCCCAGGAAGCAGCCCGTAGCAGCTGTCTAACTCCCAGGTACCTATTTACTGCTAGCTGAACAGGGAGCATCAGAGTGAAAGATAGTCCACTCGTTTGTTTCCGCCTCCACCAGGAATCGAACCCGGAACCTTAAGACTACGAATACCGAGCGCTGTCCACTCAGCCGTCAGAACTATTAACATTTAACTGGGGGATCATTAACCTCCTCTAAGGGCCACCATTAGGTAGAAAAAAGCTATCGTGGCCATCTGCTTGAACTAACATCACCCAACTAAATGGTCCACTTCCCCCTAGCAGACCATCCGCTACTTAGCTGTGGGGGTATAAGTTGTGTATAAGCTGTGGGAGTCTAAGCTGTGGGGGTATAAGTTGTGGGAGTCTTAGCTGTGGGAGTCTAAGCTGTGGGGGTATAAGTTGTGGGAGTCTTAGCTGTGGGAGTCTAAGCTGTGGGGGTATAAGTTGTGGGAGTCTTAGCTGTGGGAGTCTAAGCTGTGGGGGTATAAGTTGTGGGAGTCTTAGCTGTGGGAGTCTAAGCTGTGGGGGTATAAGTTGTGGGAGTCTTAGCTGTGGGAGTCTAAGCTGTGGGGGTATAAGCTGTGGGAGTCTAAGCTGTGGGGGTATAAGTTGTGGGAGTCTTAGCTGTGGGAGTCTAAGCTGTGGGGGTATAAGTTGTGGGAGTCTTAGCTGTGGGAGTCTAAGCTGTGGGCGTATCAGTTGTGGGAGTCTTAGCTGTGGGAGTCTAAGCTGTGGGGGTATAAGCTGTGGGAGTCTAAGCTGTGGGGGTATAAGTTGTGGGAGTCTTAGCTGTGGGAGTCTAAGCTGTGGGAGTCTAAGCTGAGTGAGTCTAAGCTGTGGGGGTATAAGTTGTGGGAGTCTTAGCTGTGGGAGTCTAAGCTGTGGGGGTATAAGCTGTGGGAGTCTAAGCTGTGGGGGTATAAGTTGTGGGAGTCTTAGCTGTGGGAGTCTTAGCTGTGGGAGTCTAAGCTGAGTGAGTCTCACACAATTATACCCTAATAGTCACTTCCTTCCTCCACCACCTCCCTTAGCCGCGAGCGACCACCCTCTCCCCGGCAGTACAATCATCCTTGATGTCAACCACTGAAGACCTTGGTCGTCCTCCTGGGAATGCTTCAAGGCGATGGCCCTCCTTGACACAAGCCCCAACGCCACCCCGTAAGACGGTGGGCATGACTTGAATACCCAAGTGACAGGATGAACAACCCAGCGGGTTTTCTTCCTATTGGGGAGTGTTGTACATTCTGCTATGGCAACCCGTTCTCGCAAATTCGTAAAGTCAATATTGACTTATTAACTACGTGCATAGGTGATATACTAAACATAATAGATACCCTTAAAAAGATTCATAGAAAACACCGACCTTACCTAACCTTGTTAGTATCTTAAGATAAGCATCTTATTGCTTCGTAATTACAATTATTACTTAACCTATACCTATTATAGGTTAGGTAATAATTGTAATTACGAAGCAATAAGATGCTTATCTTAACATACTAAGTAGGTTAGGTAAGGTCGGTGTTTTCTATGAATCTTTTTAAGGGTATCTATTATGTTAAGTATGTCACCTATGCACATATTTAATAAGTCAATATTGACTTATTAAATTTGCGAGAACGGGTTGTATGGCGGTATGTTCACTCACAAGATGAGTGGCGCTGCCCAATAAACTCGCCCCTCGGGGCAAAATTTAAAAAAAATTTAATTTGAATACCCAATGCCCGACATCTTTATTTATATATGTGTGTGCTTTGAGGAGTGGGTTAGTCGACGTTTTCTGCGGCTCTCTGATGATTGAGGAAGATTATGCTACTCAAGAGGTAGCAAATCTACCCCCGTAAAGTGGTAGATTTTTGGTTTAGTAGATGTATATTTGTGTGTTGAGGTCGTATGGTGTCTGTCTGTCTGTCTGTCTGTCTATCCCTCTACCTATCCTTTTATTTATATGTTTATCTATTCATCATTCTATTCATTTGTTTGGTCATATGTATGTTCATCTATTCATCAGTCTAACATTCTATCAGTCTATTTAATCATTTATTTATTCATCTATTCACCAATCTATTAATTTGTTCATCTTTCTATATATCCATCAATCTAGCCATCTATTCCTCTATCCATCAATCTCTCAATCCATCAATCCATCTATCTACTGTCTGTCTGTCTCTACCTCTTCTGTCTATCTTCCCATGTCTCTTTCTATGTTTCTGTCTCTATCTTTGTCTCGGGTTCTGTCTGACAGTTTTTATGGGAGTACGGGCAAGTTATGCATAGCAGGAATTTTTTGCTATTTTTTCCCCTGATAAGTAAATAATGGTGTATAAGATTTTTTGTTTGTTTGAAAAGATGGTGTTATTATTTTTTTTATTTATATATATATTTTTTTTTAGCTGCGTAGCTGGCCGGCAGTGCCAAAAATCATCGTTGGGGTTTGAATGTGACCCTAATACGCTGTTCCCCCTTTTGCATTCAGGCGACATCGTCTACCCTATGTTCATCCCGAACCCCACACCATTCCTTCTGCCAATTTCGGTAAGGCTAATCTCAAACGTCGAGCCTTCAGCTTAGAAGAGACAGACACAAATACACATCATGTCACTTATAGTAGATTATATTATATATATATATATATATATATATATATATATATATATATATATATATATATATATATATATATATATATATGTGTGTGTGTGTATGTATATGTATATGATGCTTTCCAGCGCCTCAGTGTGGCGATACAAAGGGGAAATGCGCACTGCATCCAGGGTTCCTACCCGCCATCTGAGGAGCTGGAGGAACTCGACAACCTATGATAACCATCTTTGTAACCCATATGTAACTCCTTTTTTGTAACAAAGTTCAAATAAAGTAAATATATATGTGTATATACAAAAGAATGGGGGTGGTAGGAGAAGATAATATTAGTGTTCAGTGAGAAACCACAAGGTCTCCTCTGAATACTTTTTATTTTCTTCTCCGAGGCTATGGGTCCCCACATTGGCACCAGAGGTGGTACCCTCACAAACTTAAAAAAAAAAAAAAAAAAAAAAAAAAATTATATATATATATATATATATATATATATATATATATATATATATATATATATATATATATATATATATATATATATATATAGCCGTCTACTATAATAGACGGCTTAGGCCATTCTCGGAACCTCCTCTATTCCGTCTTTCCCCAGTAATCTATGCGAGTGTATTGGTTTCTAATCCCACTTACGGCACTCTGCTCATTCCAACAAATTCGAAACCGTTGCAGCAGGCGTGTTGGACTGAGCTGGACTGAGACCCACTCATAATGAGCTCAGTGTGTTGAACACTACTGACGGTGTGGAGGAATACCTTAGTTCAAGTATGTGTATTGAGACAGGAATGAAATACATCTCAAAGGGCAACCCGTTCTCGCACTTTCTTATAGTCAATATTGACTTATTAAATACGTGCATATGTGACATACTAAACATACTAGTTTACCTTGAAAAGCTTCATAGAAAACACCGACCTTACCTAACCTTCTTAGTATGTTAAGATAAGCATCTTATTGCTTCGTAATTACAATTATTATAGTAGGCATAGTAGGCATCCTTCAGTCTTGGGAGACTATGGAGTAATTACAATTATTACTTAACCTATTATAGGTATAGGTTAAGTAATAATTGTAATTACGAAGCAATAAGATGCTTATCTTAACATACTAAGAAGGTTAGGTAAGGTCGGTGTTTTCTATGAAGCTTTTCAAGGTAAACTAATATGTTTAGTATGTCACATATGCACGTATTTAATAAGTCAATATTGACTATACGAAAGTGCGAGAACGGGTTGCAAAGGGATAGAGTAGCTTAGGTTATTTCTACCCTACAGGAATACGTTAATGCTGCCGCCAAATAGATGTTTCCTCTATTTGTTTTACAAGGTTGTTTTAGGTCCTATTTACCTGCCGGCCACATCATCTCCAACGATCTGAAACTGTTCATTAGATTTCGTGAGCACGGTTGTTAGGACAATTTCATCTAGGATTTAATGGAGATAATTGTACATACAGAAACCACAATAGCGTGATGTATCAAATGAACAAATCCATAAGGGCCGTGATGAGGGTTCGAACCTATGTCCGAGATGATCCCAGACGCTGCCTTAGTCGACTGCGTGATGAGGTTCGAATCCTCATCACGGCCCTTGTGAATTTGTTCACAGATAATTGTGTTTACAATCAGAGATCAGCTGGTGAAGTTCACAGTTGTTTCTTCAGTGAACCCTAAACAGTTGTGTGACGAGCCGAAGTTGGATCCCAACTTTGACCCGTTACTGGAGGATGGAAATCCTTTTTAAACACTTATACAAGAGCATCAAGAGGCAGCAGACATTAATAACTTACGTCAAATAATAACATCTAATAACTCACGTCAAATAATAACATCTAATAACTCACGTCAAATAATAACATCTAATAACTCACGTCAAATAATAACATCTAATAACTCACGTCAAATAATAACATCTAATAACTCACGTCAAATAATAACATCTAATAACTTACGTCAAATAATAACATCTAATAACTTACGTCAAATAATAACATCTAATAACTCACGTCAAATAATAACATCTAATAACTCACGTCAAATAATAACATCTAATAACTTACGTCAAATAATAACATCTAATAACTTACGTCAAATAATAACATCTAATAACTTACGTCAAATAATAACATCTAATAACTCACGTCAAATAATAACATCTAATAACTCACTTGAGGTCTATAATCCCCGAGGTTAAGAGATCCAGGCGGCCTGATTCACGAAGCAGATACCACAAGCACTTACGAACGTGTACATCTTTTCCTCAATCTTTGACGGCTTTGGTTACATTTATTAAACAGTTTACAAGCATGAAAGCTTGCCAATCAACTGTTGTTATTGTTATAAACAGCCTCCTGGTGCTTCGGAGCTCATTAACTGTTTAATAATTGTAAACAAAGCCGCCAAAGATTGAGATGTACAGGTTCGTAACTGCTTCGTGAATCTGGCCCCCAGGGACATGGGTCAAATGCTCGTTAATCATGCACCAAGCACCCAATTTATGCTTGAAAGCCACAGTGGGAAAGATTCTTAACTAAATACGTGTTTGAATGGCACCTCTCTAACAAGCCTGTCTACAGGGCTGCACTCGTTCATGCTGCCATCGACCTCAAACACCATTGTAAACACAAAAATCCCAATAGTGTGATGTATCAAATGAAATGAAAAAATGAACTTTGTTCATTTGATGCATCACACTATTGTGATCTCTGTGTGTGTAATGAAGTAAGGGCGAAGAGGGAGAACGGCCTATTGACATAGCTCGAGTGCATGGGGGGTTATCTTGAGAGGTTATCTTGAGGTTATCTTGAGATGATTTCGGGGCTTTAGTGTCCCCGCGGCTCGGTCCTCGACCAGGCCTCCACCCCCAGGAAGCAGCCCGTGACAGCTGACTAACACCCAGGTACCTATTTTACTGCTAGGTAACAGGGGCATAGGGTGAAAGAAACTCTGCCCATTTTTTCTCGCCGGCGCCTGGGATCGAACCCGGGACCACAGGATCACAAGTCCAGCGTGCTGTCCGCTCGGCTGACCGGGAGTTGTGTAAAACCCTGGTTTGTGTCTCGGAGAGGCTGCAGGATCCAGTAAGTTCAATAGAACTTCGGTTTCAACCCTTTTGACCATGTCGTAGCTCAGTCGATTAAGTCAGCGTCTGGGATGCTCACGGACGCAGGTTCGAATCCTCGGCACGGCCCTTGTGGATTTGTTCATTTACCATTGTGAATTTTAACTAAATAGTTAGGGTGAGTTCCTCTCTGTTAACGGTGCGTGGATGAGTGGTAACTATCGTAGATCATTAACAACCTGACTTGCTTTGAGGGGGAGGGAAGTATCAGGGGGAAAGCGCCAAGCCAGTACTACTATATAGCATTGGGAAGAGGTCAGAATTAGGATTTTGGGATGGGACGGAGGGAGGAAAGGAATGGTGCCCAACAACTTATGGATGGTCAGGGATTGAACGTCGACCTGCATGAAGCTAGACCGTCGCTCTACCGTCCAGCCCAAGTGACCGAGCTATTAATTAGTCTTCACTGAATTGTTTGTTTGTGTACTTAAGCCAATGTCGAGTTGTGAGAATTTCGAACCAATTTTTAATCAGGTGTGTGGACCAGCTCTCAATATAAGGATCATCATGTTTGAAATCATATTATCAGACGATTTGATAATGATCCAAGACGGACCGAAACGTCGTTGTCGTCTCACTATTCTCTGATGAGTCGTTTGGTCATCATATCTTCAGCCCCGGTATTGTGACTCATCGTCTGTATGTTTTGAAGGTGTATGCATACAGAGGCACTCAGAGGATAAAAAAATACACACTTAGATATACGAACGCAATGTATATGCAAACATACATATAATTAAGTGATATCCAGAATTTGCCAAAAATGTAATATATTTCAAAACAAAACTCACTCAATACACAATTTACATAAAACAGCAATACACACACACATATATATATATATATATATATATATATATATATATATATATATATATATATATATATATATATATATATATATATATATAATATATTATATATATATATATATATATATATATATATATATATATATATATATATATATATATATATATATATATATATATATATATATATACACTCACCTAGTTCTGCTTGCGGGGGATGAGCTCTGGCTCTTTGGTCCCGCCTCTCAACTGAGGACAGATATAGGTGCTGGGATATGAGAACAAGGTGCTGGGATATGAGAACAAGGTGCTGGGATATGAGGAGAAGGTGCTGGGATATGAGGACAAGGTGCTGGGATATGAGAACAACGAACAGGGATATGAGGACAAAGTACTGGGATATGAGGACAAGGTGACGGGATATGAGAACAACGAACAGGGATATGAGGACAAGGTACTGGGATATGAGGACAAGAAGCTGGGATATGAAGACAAGGAGCTGGGATATGAGGACAAGGAGCTGGGATATGAGGACAAGGTGCTGGGATATGCGGACGAGCAGCTGGGATATAAGGACAAGGTGTTAGGAGATGAGGACAACGAGCAGGGATATGAGGACAAGGTGCTGGGATATGAGGACAAGGTGCTTGGATATGAGGACGGGGTGAAAAAAAAAATGTTCATATATTCGGACAATTAGGATTCGAACGCCGACCGTACTAGAAGTGAGCCCGTCTCAGAACCGCCCAGGACAAATGTCTAAACACAACCCACAGATATAACAACTCACTGCTGCCCATTATAGATGAGCGCCTCTGAATTCGTTCTAACTTTAACGTCAACTACCACTAAAAAAAGATATAAAGGAAACCATCTTGAATCGAAACAAAATCCAACAGTCCTACTGACTGTAGCAAATATGCAAGAGAAAACTTGCAAATATGGTTTTGCAAAGCAATCAACTAATTAGAAAACAAACCGGTTACCGACGGGTTGACAGCCAATCATTGGCCCGGAGCCACTAACTGCTATTTTCCCGCAAATCATTTCTGGGGTAATTACACTCTAATGATGGGAAAAATTCCCACATACAATGGCTAGCATGTGATTATTTTCCATTAATTCTGTCAAACTTAATTAAACTTAAAATAGGCATTGTGGTATATTTATCTCGACATGTCCCATCACTTGAGAATGAACCATGTTGGCTCGAAACGTTGTGTAAATTTATAACATGTGTAACACATATTTAAATTTTATTCGTTTAGTCAACCTGTAACAAATATGGCGAAGAGTAAAAAAAAAACACGAAGAGCTTATAACCCCCTGTGAAGGGCTCGAACCTTATTATATAAGAGAGAGAGAGAGAGAGAGAGAGAGAGAGAGAGAGAGAGAGAGAGAGAGAGAGAGAGAGAGAGAGAGAGAGAGAGAGAGAGAGAGAGAGAGAGAGAGGACGTATATTATTCTATATAGGTATTTAAATAATTAAAAACTGAATACGTGATACTTTTTATCATATGTAGTTATTAATTAATGTCAACAATCAGTACAAATGATAATGAGATTCCAACTATTGATAATCCATAAATATTTTAATAGTTTGTTAAATGATAACAATTAATTTCAGTATATTTATTATACACGAGTTTGAGAATTTCATATGTTTAGTATCTGGACAGGTTCTGCTATAAATTGTTAAATCGGCTCAAATATCCGCTCCAATTCTCTTATTTTTATGCTCCTAATATCAGCACCATTAGTACGTTGATTATATAAAGGTAGGCCGGAGATTATATTACTTGATTCACTATATACACCTAAACTGTCGTTATTTTGGCTGTTCTCTCACAAATGTCTAACAGCTTGCCTGCTTGTCAGTCAGAGGTCAGACGCTCAAGGCTAGCCCAATTAAACTTCGCAGGATTAATAGTAATATTATCGTTAGGGCTCCACGGGGGTTTGGGTTAGCTTAGTGTCCTCTAAAGAAGGGCGTGTGGGTGCAGGGAGGAAGGAGACGGATTCAAAAAACTGAGTCGACGACTCCGAGCTCTTCAACTCGGATTTCATTTCAAAGTTCGAGCTACTCTCTAAAACACTGAATTCAAGGCCGGACGAACTACACCTCAGAACAGCGTAGTCGATGTAGGTGAAAGGGTGGTCTTAATCTCCTCTGATAGCAGACAAAACACATTGTCTAAGAGGCAGAACAGTACGTTAAGAGATACCCATATGTTCATATACTCGATCTTGAAAGTCTCGTGAGGTATTTCAAACATATTTCACGTTACAGTTCGAGTATTTAAGATGATAAACAGAGCCTGGATTATTTTTGTTAGAGGAGTCATGGATTTTTTCCGCCTTAGACATCACAGAATTTTTTGTCAATGTCTTGTGATCCTAAATGTGTAGTACTGACTATGTATGAGGTGTTTTATTTATGTTAGTGAAATTTTAGGGGTGGGGAGAGAGAGAGGGGGGGGAGAGAGAGAGAGAGAGAGAGAGAGAGAGAGAGAGAGAGAGAGAGAGAGAGAGAGAGAGAGAGAGAGAGAGAGAGAGAGAGAGAGAGAGAGCAACAGAGAAACAAATACTGGGAGACATAGACATAAATAGAAACATAGAGGCAGAGAAGTGATGTATTGACATACACTGTGATGCCATACATTTTCATACAGGATGGCGTGCCTGTGTATGCTCTCTCTCACAACATGCAATATACTCACCCGGCCAACACACAACCTAACCACAACTATATTTTCAATACTGATGCTTCAGTACAATGTTATAACCTTGAGGTTGTGTTGTGTGAGTGATAAACAGCTGAAAAATCTATTGAAAAGTCTATGGAAAACGGAACTAACATTTCAGACTTCAAAAAAAAAAAAAAAAGAGTACTCTTTATTTATTTATATTTATATTTATAATTTTTTATTTATTTTTATATTAACTCATTTCTTATTTGACAATTATATACTTCGAAACGTAACTCAAAACGAAATAATTTTGTGGTTATGGAATGAATACGTTTTGGGGTATGTCGGCCAGGCTGTGGAACTCCAAGTCCACTATGGGCTCATCACACTGCTACTCTGGGGCCAGATTCACGAAGCATTTACGCAAGCACTTACCAACCTGTACATCTTTTTCTCATCTTTGGCGACTTTGTTTACAAATATTAAACAGTTAATGAGCTCCGAAGCACCAGGCGGCTGTTTATAACAATAACAACAGTTGATGGGGAAGTTTTCATGCTTGTAAACTGTTTAATAAATTTAACAAAGACCGTCAAAGATTGAGGAAAGATGTACACGTTCGTAAATACTTGCGTAACTGCTTCGTGAATCTGGCCCCTGGACTTTTGTTCCAAGTAGCTGAATCTTAAACAATAATATGTAATAACAGCACACATGAGGCGTTCTACTTTTTTTCAATTTCCTTTCCAAGTAAATATTTTCATGTTTTTTCCGCCTCTTTGTTCTTGTTTTTCGTTTTAATTTTGTGAGAAATATAAATGATGTGATATATCTCTCACACGTATTGGGAGAGTGAGAAACAGATGGGAAATTAAACTGCAGTAATGGGTAAGAAATTAAATTATAACAATTAGGAGAAATATAACAGAGATAATGGGAGTAAATGGAAGATAAGAGAAAGATAATGGAAGTAAATGGAAGATAAGAGAAAATCGTAGATTAAACAACATGGGAGAAACAAAGGGTACAACAATAGAGTTTAGGGACCCGTAGCCTCGGAGAAGAAAATAAAGAGTACTCAGAGAAGACCTTGATGAAACCACGTCAGGTTTTTGTTTCGTGAGAGGAGCCATGTGCTCCTGTAGCAGGGTACCGTAGTTGTGACAGAGAGAGCTGAGACTCTAGTGCTCTAAGGAAGCTCTAAACACCAGCACAAGAGCCTCGTTTGGCGTGTAGAGGCTGGGCAAGGCCGCCCCAGTCACCAAATGAAATATGGACCTCCTCGTTTAGAGTTGGAAGAAAAATTTGGCCAGCAAAGCCTGGAAAGTTAGCCAATTTGCATCTCCTGAAGGGCCAGTGCTTCCCCAAAAATTTTTCACTTCCTTTTGGCACAAGTATTTGACTATTGTATATGTTGGACTGGCATTCAGTACACGATATACCTTGAGAGAAATCACAATTGCGTGATGCTCTCGGACGCAGGTTCGAATCCTCGTCACGGCCCTTGTGGATTTGTCCATATCTTGAGAGGGTTCTGGGTGTTCTTCTACTCCCCGAACCCGGCCTGGGGATTCGACTAGCGATAACTTGGTCCAACAGGCTGTTGCTTGGAGTGGCCCGCAGGCCCACATATCCACCACAGTCTGTTTGGTCCAGCTGGTTGATATACTGAAGAATGTGGTATACAAGGTTTTTGCTTCTAAATACTAGTTAAGTGAGAATATCCACGTGAACAGACATAAAATAAATAAAGTTTCTATATATTGATGAGCAGCGTTGAGGCAAAAATATATTGGAATTTAGTTAAACTTCAACTTTTCAATGATAAACAAAATTTAACCAAACGAATCAACAATTGAGAACATCTCCCTCGTCTAGTTCAAACGAGGCGCTTCAAATATGCTTTTGTTATCAAGTTATACCTTCAAAGCTCTATCTTAGTTCTCCATCCAGACTAGAGAAACAGTAATTCTACTAATTCATGTCTGTAGTGTTGACAAACCCACCTTGAAAGCTCTTGATACAATCTGTCCTCCTGCAGCCTGTCCTCCTGCAGCCTGTCCTCCTACAGCCTGTTCTCGTACAACCTGTCCTCCTACAGCCTGTTCTCGTACAACCTGTTCTCGTACAACCTGTCCTCCTACAACCTGTCCTCCTACAGCCTGTCCTCCTACAGCCTTTCCTCCTACAGCCTGTCCTCCTACAGCCTGTCCTCCTACAGCCTGTCCTCCTACAGCCTGTCCTCCTACAGCCTGTCCTCCTACAGCCTGTCCTCCTACAACCTGTCCTCCTACAACCTGTCCTCCTACAACCTGTCCTCCTACAACCTGTCCTCCTACAGTCTGTCCTCCTACAGCCTGTCCTCCTACAACCTGTCCTCCTACAACCTGTCCTCCTACAGCCTGTCCTCCTACAACCTGTCCTCCTACAGCCTGTCCTCCTACAGCCTGTCCTCCTACAACCTGTCCTCCTACAAAGAACGACGCTTTTCGCTCGTATGCGTTACATAAGGTTTCATAATCGTCGTACTAGAAAATGGAAGCGGCTGGCGAAAGTGACCTACTGTCCCGTTTTCTGTTTTGGGTCCTCTGGCAGGTTAGGAGAGACTACTTTAAATTGACCGTTTTCTGGACGTTGGAAGAACGTCTTAGGGGATCACCTAAGACCTTCATGCTCAAACGGCACCCCCAGGGTAGGCCTAGAGGCCCCAGTTCGATACCCAGTTGCGTGTTTCGGGGCTCCTCTATTAAGGGTGTTCGTAGCTTGGTAGGCAGGAATACGGACTGCTGCTTTGGTGGTTCTCGGTTCAAGGCTCTGACAGCCCAAGTGAATTAAAATATCTATGTATCTAAATCTATGATTTTAGATATATAAATCTAAATTTATATATAAATCTTAATATATAAATGGTTGGGATGGATGTTCGACCGTCAATGACGACGGTTTCGCTTCATGCAGGTCAGCGTTCAATCTCCGACCATCCAAGTTGTTGGGCACCATTCTTTTCCCCCGTTCCATACCAAATCCTTATCCTGACCCCTTCTCAGTGCCATATTGTCGTAATGACTTGGCGCTTTCCCCTTGTCTGCTGTACTAATATAACCTGTCTGCTGTACCAGTATAACCTGTCTGCTGTACTAATATAACCTGTCTGCTGTACCAGTATAACCTTTCTGCTGTACCAGTATAACCTGTCTGCTGTACCAGTATAACCTGTCTGCTGTACTAATATAACCTGTCTGCTGTACTAATATAACCTGTCTGCTGTACCAGTATAACCTGTCTGCTGTACTAATATAACCTGTCTGCTGTACCAGTATAACCTGTCTGCTGTACCAGTATAACCTGTCTGCTGTACTAATATAACCTGTCTGCTGTACCAGTATAACCTGTCTGCTGTACTAATATAACCTGTCTGCTGTACTAATATAACCTGTCTGCTGTACCAGTATAACCTGTCTGCTGTACCAGTATAACCTGTCTGCTGTACCAGTATAACCTGTCTGCTGTATCAGCAGCAGACACACTCACGTACCAAGTCAAAACAACAAAATGTAAATGAAAATGTATACATTTATACAGAGGAAAATGTATACATTTATACAGAGGAAAATGTATACATTTATACAGAGGAAAATGTATACATTTATACAGAGGAAAATGTATACATTTATACAGAGGAAAATGTATACATTTATACAGAGGAAAATGTATACATTTATACAGAGGAAAATGTATACATTTTCGACATTCATCAATCGACATCGAAAATAAAAAAAAAAACATGACAATACTGAAATGACTTTTTTTATAATTTTGTTTCGTTTAATTAAACAAATTAAACAGTTTAACTAAATTAAATTTCGTTTAATCGCCATTTGATTTCTCTCTATTGATGCGTTAATCGCCATTTGATTTCTCTCTATTGATGCGTTAATCGCCATTTGATTTCTCTCTATTGATGCGTTAATCGCCATTTGATTTCTCTCTATTGATGCGTTAATCGCCATTTGATTTCTCTCTATTGATGCGTTAATCGCCATTTGATTTCTCTCTATTGATGCGTTAATCGCCATTTGATTTCTCTCTATTGATGCGTTAATCGCCATTTGATTTCTCTCTATTGATGCGTTAATCGCCATTTGATTTCTCTATATTGATGCGGAATTGTGTGATAAAATTATGCAGTTGCAAAGGAGACGTGTTTGCAATCTCTCTGGCCTATAGGCATTCGTTTTACAAGTTGCAAATGATGTCTGTCTCTGTGGGAGCGATTAACTCCCTCTGCTTCAATTCCACGAAACATTTTCAAAATGTTTGATAATGTTTTGTGCTGAATATATTAGCATGTTATACATGCAATTTAAATATTTCAAGCTTTTAGGTTGTATGTGGGGGAAAAAAAAACTCAGCAACATCGTTTCTCGTCTGTTTTAAAAACTGGCAGGGAACGCTCACATGTTTTTTTTTTCCCCTGTAGAAATGAGCTAATAGATGGGAACGGGATTCACAAAATAAGTACAGCTTGTTCTGCAATGTTGCAAAAAGAGGCATGCTTCAGTATTTCATTTACATTCAATCATTATTGATATTTGAGCCGGTCTGGGGTATTTGTTTTCCCCAATGGCTTAGGCTATGAGAAAAAAAATTCAGAGTTTATTTATATATATATCAAGCATATTCCCTCAATATGTTGTCTTTGAATTACGATGGTAAATATGATGTGAATATGAAAACTAATATTCGACGAGTTTTCACAGGGATGCGAACCTGTGTCAGAGAGAAAGAGAGAGAGAGACACAAAATGAGAGTTGGTTAGGCTACACAATATTCACCGTCAACCAAAATGAAATTGTACTACAAAAACAATTTATAGAAGATCTGGACATTATTTGCTAGCAACAACAACAACAAAAACGTTTGGAACAATAGAAATAGGCCAATAGGGGTGACACTTAGAATGGATTGACCGAAGGAATTTCCCAAGTGGAGGAGAAAACCGTTCAAGACACCGGCGATAAAGTTCAGAAAGCGACACATTCTTAGTTCAGAATCAGTACATATTCTTAGTTCAGAATCAGTACATATTCTTAGTTCAGAATCAGTACATATTCTTAGTTCAGAAGCAGCACATATTCTTAGTACACGATGAGGCGCTCCATCTCAACACCCTCCTCACTAGAGAATGAACCTTGCTCGCCAGAGAATGAACCTTCCTCGCCAGAGAATGAACCTTCCCCGCCAGAGAATGAACCTTCCCCGCCAGAGAATGAACCTTCCCTGCCAGAGAATGAACCTTCCCCGCCAGAGAATGAACCTTCCCCGCCAGAGAATGAAGCTTCCCCGCCAGAGAATGAAGCTTCCCCTGCCAGAGAATGAACTTTCCCCCGCCAGAGAATGAACCTTCCCCGCCAGAGAATGAACCTTCCTCGCCAGAGAATGAACCTTCCCCGCCAGAGAATGAACCTTCCCCGCCAGAGAATGAACCTTCCCCGCCAGAGAATGAACTTTCCCCTGCCAGAGAATGAACCTTCCCCGTCAGAGAATGAACCTTCCTCGCCAGAGAATGAACCTTCCCCGCCAGAGAATGAACCTTCCCCGCCAGAGAATGAACCTTCCCCGCCAGAGAATGAACCTTCCCCGCCAGAGAATGAACTTTCCCCTGCCAGAGAATGAACCTTCCCCTGCCAGAGAATGAACTTTACCCCGCCAGAGAATGAACCTTCCCCGCCAGAGAATGAACCTTCCCCGCCAGAGAATGAACCTTCCCCGCCAGAGAATGAACCTTCCCCGCCAGAGAATGAACCTTCCCTGCCAGAGAATGAACCTTCCCCGCCAGAGAATGAACTTTCCCCCGCCAGAGAATGAACTTTCCCCCGCCAGAGAATGAACCTTTCCCTGCCCTTAGAACCACAACTCTAACAAAAGGTCGCAATATTATGAAGATTTTCCCCAAAAAAAACTCCCTTGAGTAACAATTCTAATTCATTAAGGTTTATGGATTTTTTTGGAGTAAATGAAACAAACATTTACTCACGGACAACAGACAGATTTACACACGCGAAGGAAAAGGAGATTATAGATATCTTGGGGATTACATGGGCGACACATTCTCTAAATGTGTCCTCTGTGTTTACACTTAAACATCTGTGTATCATCACACTTATTCAACTGTGTCGTCACGGTTCTCTGGGCCGTCACACTCACACTTTTTTAAGTGTGTCGTCAGTGACAGATCATCGGTAAATCGCTGGTAAATTAGCACTTAATTACCGTGATAATTCCAATAATCTTTGAACGTTGCAAGGACGAGAATCTTGGCACTAATTAAGACATAATTGGGTCGTTAGCGCGCATAAAGTGCTACGTTTTATCGACGTGTTTTAAATCAAAGATCAAGATTCGGGCTGTGTTTAATCGTTCGTTTGTACTAATTGTGTTGGTTAGAGGTTGTGTTTCGGTTGTTGGTCCCGCCTCTCAGTCTTCTCAATCGTCAGTCAAGTAATTTTGACTTGTCAGACGACTCAAAATCTGGAAATTCAAAATCTCGATTGAGTCAAGTTGACTTGACTCGTCAGTCAACTGAGTTTGAGTAAACTAAAAATTAATTTTTTTGAGTCATTTAGTTTTGTATTATTTATATTTGAAATTGTATTTGTGTAGTTTTACCATCAGTCGAAAGTGTTTTATATAGATGAATAAATCTTCGAGTTTAAATTTGTAAAATGCACAATTTTATGCAATATTTGGGAATGCATTTGGGATTTATGCAAAATTTGGGAATGCATTTTTTTTTACATCAAATAACACAAGTGAATAAATTAACTTATACACAGTTTAGATTTTATTATCATTGTTCAATTCAATAGATGTAAAAATTTTAAAATTGGAACATCACCTATTTTGAAAGTTACAAAAAAATTGTGCAAAAAATAAAAAAAATTCATTTTTTTTGCTGGGGTGCCTTATTGTTACTATTAATTCAATAAAGTTTCAATAAGATAAAATAAATTTTATTTTTCGCTTTGAGTGGGTCCTTAAAGGGGAAGGAGGCAAATGCCTCCTCCTCAAAGCATTATAGTTGGTTACTATGGCACAAATAATTCTCTCTCTAATACGTTCGTGTCTCATTTTGGTGCTCAAGTTTGCTTCTGTGTCCTCTTGTGGGCGTCCGAATAATACCAAATAATATATTCTTCTCCGTTCTTTTAATTCTCACCAGAACTTTTTAAGTGGTAATCATGTCTCCCACTATTTTATCTTCAACTGACGTGAGATTAAGTTATATTTGTCTCAACGCGTAACTCATGCCTCTCAGTTCTGAGACTAGTCTGATGTCATTTCTCTGGACTCCCCCGCAGACTAGATGAAGACTTGACGCAGATTCCATATATTTCCGGATTAGTTATATGGTAAATATAGTATTTTTATCATACTCCATATAAAGTATGGTATGGTAAATCCTTAATAAATCTAAATAAAAAATAATTAAGACAGTTTCCCTTCTTACCAGTACGGAAGACGCCGCTGATGATTTCCGTTTTAAGTGGATTATCGGTAACCAGTCTAGACTGTTTTCCACCTCCAGGTACTCCTCTCTGCCCCATTCTTGAAGGGTTTCATCTTCTTTCATATTCATATTAATCATCTCTCTTTAAAGCTCGCAGATATAATTTATTTTTTAATTACCTCTCTGGCTAGTTTTTCAAATCCTGTTACGTCGAAAATATTAATTTAATAAATTTTATCAGAGTATTGCACAGGATTCAATGATGAGTTAAGCTTTCTTATATGAAAAAAATGTAATACCAATTAGCTAATACGATTTTTGAAACTGCAATTGGATTTTAATTGTGGGAATTCATTCAAAGCTTAACAGGGAAACCTGCTTTCATACCTCTGCGTTCAGAGCGGCAAGCAATCTGCATTCAAAACATCTATATTCCCAGAGGGAACCGGCATTCAAACCTCTGCCTTAGCAATGGGAACTTACATGCATTCAAACCTCTGCCTTAGCAGTGAAGGTTTTCTTCGAAAATTCTTCCTCGGCAGTTGCAACCTGATCGAATCCTCTACATTAACACTAGAAAACTACGAAGTCAAAGGCTCTGATTACACATGAAATTTCGAGCAAGTAAAAACGGTGCTCAACAGCGATCTCAAATAAACTTATTTATGTGTTAAATATGGATGACCAACACTAGGCTTCAGAGCGTTTGGAGCCTAATCTTGTCTTGAATTTGGAGGAGGTTAATACGGGTATTAATAATCTTGTATGTCAACACCTTTACGAAGTAGAACGTATTAGAGCACCTTGTTAGTAGCTTTCATAACAATGAGAAAACAATCTAAACCTCTCGAAACCAGAATCAATCCAATCAATTTATTGCCTGTATATGTATATGTAATTTATGTATACTTATGTATATGTAATTTATATTGTATTTTTTTAAATAAAGATAAAAAAAAATCAATTTTGCGTTAGAAAACTTCAAAGTTTGTTGTTTTTATGTTCAGTGAATTTTATATTTTGAGGATAAGACTAGGTGAAGTTTCAGACTAATCACAGAAGAAACATATTTAAATATCAATGAAAGGTCTTATGTTATTTTTGAAAGGGATTTTAATACCAGTTTCAAACTAAATAAATAACATGAAGTTGGTTAAATCCTAAGCATCTTTAAGGACCGCGGTTGATTCTCTAAAGAGCTTTGGTCTGGAAGTGACCTAAGTTCGGTAATGGTCCGTATGTGACCTGAAGAGCCGTTTACACATGAATCTTATTGACAATCTCATTTTTTTTGTCGATACGAGGCAGACGCAATGAAGAACTGCTATGACGCAATGAAGAACTGCTATGACGCAAGCGTGATAGATCCTATTTACACTCAGCTGTTTTTCCTCACATTGGAAAATGTTCCTCATGTTCTTCACAATTTTTTTCAATATATTAAAATATTTCCTTCAATTAGCAAATTCTGACACTTGGCTTATAATTATCTATAACCAATTGATTAATATATGAACAAATTCACATGGGCGTTGATAAGGATTCGAACCTATGTACTGGATATTCCCAGACGCGTTCTAGTCCGCTGTACCACCGGCATAGACTCGCGTGAATTTGTTTATTGATATACAGCATCACGTTATTGTGATGTCTCTGTGGATTAATGTATTTATGCCGTTTGAAGTCATTGTGTCGAGTTCTCTAGAGATTAATATTGTTCTAACTTAGTGTTTTTCTCCTCGTTCTATGCTTTGCAAGCTGATATAACTTCAGCGTTTATATGAATAATACATAGTCCATACGAATGATACATAGTCCATACGAATGATACATAGTCCATACGAATGATACATAGTCCATACGAATGATACAGTGTGCCGGAAGCTGCTGTTCGCCTTTGTAAATTTTTCACAATGAGCAGTATAAACAGAATGAGAAAATGGAGGGAATTATCAGGGGGAAAGCGTCAAGCCATTACGACTATATTGCAGTTGAAAGGGGTTAGGATAAGGGATTTGGGATGGGACGGAGGGGAGGAATGGTGCCCCCCAACCACTTGTGGATGGTCGTGGGATCGAACGCTGACCGGCATGAAGCGAGACCGTCGCTCTACCGTCCAGTCCAAGTGGTTAGGCATAAATGAATGGGTACGAGCAGATTCGTTTTTTTTTGTATAACTCATAATGAAATGAAGTTTTTTTGATGCTGGTTAACGTACTTGGTAGTAACCGTTCGGCAGCTTAATATAATTTGTGCAAAAAACCGGTTCTTGCTGATGTAGATTTAATTAAATGTAAACTCTGTCAGCAGAACTATTCGCATACTTTGCGTCATTATATAATGGAATGTGAAATAATCGCGGAATTCAGAGTTAACACCATCAATAGTGTCCAAGAAATGTGTAAGTACTTCATTCATAATGATGTACTGCCGGGAATCTTAGCGAAGAATCCAAAATTTGCTTACTGTAGGTAATGCATGCACATGACTGTAAAGCTGCCGCCCAGTTGGGTGGGTGTGGAGCACATGACTGTAAAGCTGCCGCCCAGTTGGGTGGGTGTGGAACAAGACTAGTAACTGTGCGACTCACCATAGATGTAAAGTGCCTTGTATAGTGACTGTTGTGAGCCTCTTGTTGAATCACTTGTGATATAAATTATTATTGATGTGTGTATTTGTGTCGGTGATTGAATATGTAAGTGTATATATAGATGTACATGTATGTATGAGTATGTGTACATGTATATAAAACATTAATAATTGCGTAACCAGCGTCAAAAGATTGTTATTTGCTTAGCAAAACGAACTAGAGGGTTCAGTTCCTGAAACGATTATGTGCCTCTGCAACCCTTTACACCACCGCCCACGGGGATGGGTATGGGGTGCATAATAAAGAAAGAAATTGAATTGCCGATTGATTTGAGTTCTTTGTAATAGATATCTGTTAGTTTAGAAAGTAAAAATGCTTCCTGTTATTTTTGAAAGTTCTCTGATGTGTACTTTTGAACTGATAGCGAGAATAAATGCCGTATGGAGTGTTGTTTTTGTTTGAAAATATTGCTCTTAACTCTGAATTCCAAAAGTTATATTTTTTACAAAAATAAAGGAGGCTTTTTTTTAGGCCGATGTAAAATCAGGCTCAGTCTGTAAAACTGCTATACATTACCAATGTTTGTGATTTTCAACACAAGCAAAACATATGAATTCTTCTTACACACGGCATTTCGATGTGCTTTTTAAAATTATCGCAATAATATTATAAGCCTTGTTGACGTTTGAAATTAATTGGTAATAAATGCAGAAACTTTTAGCGATGAGCCAGAGCAAAATCAGGCATTTGACATTTTCCCCCATTCTCTTTCCTGTAAACAAGATTACATTATGCACTTTATATTTTGATGTACATATAGTATATGCTAGTGCCTGCCCCCCTCGCAACATATGTCATAATATTCTATATGGAAGCATAACATGTTCGGACAAAATATGGTATATTTTGACATTATGTAATATAGACATTTTCAATCAGTGCATTTTTATTTAAAATTTATTTTTATCTAAAAATAGGAATATTAACTTTTCGAATTGTACTTAATCGAATGCAAGGCGTTGTTTATGTGCAACATTAAAATTGACTGACAATTGTAATATGCGCATTTTAAAATGCATGTTGTGCATATTAAAATGAATGTTGAATATATATACCTGCCAGAACCGTACTACTTTACCTAATATGCAATATATATAATGACATTACAATATATGTATTATAATGTCAAATTGCATACCACACTACTGTGGATGTAACTTTCAGTCACCTCGGGTCACTAGTAGGCTCGAACACCCTACCTCCGGCATGGGAGACAGTTGCTCCATCAAGTGCACAACTGGACTAGCCTTAAACAGGAAAGGATCCCAAGGCAACTAACTGCTACTAAATGAAACTTGCCAATGTCCCTGGCGGCCATTCGAGAACAGTTTGTAAAGTTGAACACTGGGTCGACAGTCTCCAACTAACAACAGAATTTCCTGCCTTAACTCCTGATTCTTGTCTCAACTGGTCTACTGACCCGTCTGTCAAGTGTGCGAAGCTGTCTGATAACGAGTTTGCTTCTATATTCATCTGTGCAATGATGCAGTACACGAGAGATTAGTTGGATTTTATTTCCCTCTCAAGAACCACAATCTTAATGTCTGGTGGCGGGGGATTTCCATGAGGCTTGCATGACGAAGTCTGAATGTATTTTCCAATCAGTGATTTTGTTTGTGATCTCGAATATATTGATAGTGTTTATTGCACAATGGATCATTTGTTGTTGTCTGTTAGAAGCTCTTCTGTCTTGAGTTAGTGCTCCAGTGATTATATCTTTAAGTGAACTGATTCTTGGTCTAGTCAATATCTTGGTCAGCATGCAGGCAGCAATCCCTTTTACCCTTATTTCAAACCATGTTAGTCTGGAATCTAGTCTTAGGTTTAATATTTTAGTCCACCTAGGAGCCCCTGTTATGACTCGCATTGCATCGTTTTGAATGCAACCTGTGTCCCCTGGCCAGGAAAAAGTTGTGAGTAATGCAGGCGCTGCATAATCAACTAGGGAACGAACGACTGAACGGAATTATGTAAAACATTCTTAACACACTGTGTCACGATCCTAGACGCAGCTCTGCGATACATAGGCACGCAATATGTATCACAGGGTTACCCTCAGCCATCTTCCAGACCACAATGAAACACCTAACATTATGCCCCAGCAATCGTTGAAACATAAGCGACAGTGGGTCTTTTGGCTTATAGAGAAGTGCTTTGCCATATCTCCGAATGAAAATTATACTGTAATAAAATTATAACACTTATTTTCCGCCATTGATAATGTTGACAAGGGTCAAGGAAACGCATCTCTTATGCATCAGAATAACGTAAACTGTGCAACTCAAAATATGTTCAGTGCAGCTGTCCAGCAAATATGACCCAGGAGAGCAAATTTAATTTAATCCTTGAATTTATTAATGCATAAACATAAAATTACATTCTCTCTCGGTCATGTAAAATGTCTAGTGCTATTAATTAGCTCTATCTCTCTTTCTTTGCCTGTCTCATTCTGTCCCTGTCTCTTTCTGTCCCTGTCTCTTTCTGTCCCTGTCTCTTTCTGTCCCTGTCTCTTTCTGTCCCTGTCTCTTTCTGTCCCTGTCTCTTTCTGTCCCTGTCTGTCTCTCTTATACCAAATAAGTCACGAGATGAACAAAAATAAAGCTGGACCCATCTCTTGTCTAGCATTTTAATGTTGCATGCTGACTTATTTTCTCGAATATTAACACTTGTTAGAAATTGTATGCGAAATGCAAGTCTGACTATGTTGAAGTCTATTAGGTAGTTCTTTCTAGTAGCTTGTGTGATAGTCTTTGTTAGTCTGTAAGTCTGGTAGTTATCTGGTTGTGTACATCGAAGTCAGTGTGATGGTTTTCCAGACTATGTCGTTTGTCTGTCTGTCTGACTCTATCGTTGAGTCTAAAACAGACATTCCCAAGCAAACACCAGCAAGGATTCAGCCATATACATAGAGCCTCGTTCACCAGAGAGCTAGAGGTAAACACTGCCTCAGTTGAGACTCTTCTCACGGCTAACATATTTCATTATGAAAATAATCAACTAATCGGTCGAAAATCCGAGGTTTTATTTAAATTAAATCTCAGTCATTTTCACGCTCATCGAATTCAGGATTGGTTTTCAACTCAGGATTGGTTTTCCCGTTTTTCAAGATTGATTAGGATGGCGGCCTAGGCTTCTGAATAGGCAATTTTTGCAATGTCAAATTTTTTTTATTTTGCAATGTCAAATTTTGAGGAACAAGTGAACCGGAATATTTGTATTGTGAATTAACAGGCGGGACTCTAAGGAACTGTTCGTACTGAATTCACACTCCACAACGGGATGGTGTGAATGGAAGCGAGACACGTATAAGCCAGGGAGATATGTGAGAAAATTCTCTTTTAGCATAAGTTGAAAAATGGGATGAACTAGATTATGAGGACGCAGAAGACAACTCCATCAACCACCTCAAATGAAGATATAATTGTAAACGAAAAAGTTGGCAATCGTAGCATTAGGACACCGGCACAAGGTGTTGCAACATAATTACTATAGAAGCATAAATAGATTTGTTAAAATTAAGTGACAAATGTATATTCCGATGCACACAGTGCTCCGGCAGTTCTACTTTGTAAGAACATTTAGATAGATACAACTGCACGCACACGCAAAGTGAGAGCGCCTAAAACTTAATCAGCTTACTATGTATACACATAGTAACAGCAAAAATGCAACCGCAGCAGTCTGGGGAAATGGTAAACAAACCCGTTTTCTGGCGGGAAGAAGAATCTCACCAAGATATAGCTCTCTACTGTTAAACCCCGGGATGATGGGTCAGACTGGCAATTATGTGACACGTAGGGCTGTTGTGTGATGCACCAGCAAATCACTACCTGACACATTTCTAATCAAACACTGCCAGCCAGAATTCTAGCATACTAGGCTGCCGATACAGTTCAATCCTAGTATACTGCAGGCATAATTCCTGCCCTAAAAGACTGCAGGGTTCTTCTTCTTCTTCTTCTTGATAGTAGGTGCAGTTTGCATGAAGGGTTTATCCTCCCGATGACTGCACCAGTACAGATGTTGGTAGAGGCGTTTATGTTGAAGATGATAAGAGTTTCAAAAGTGCTTGTTGCGTTGTGCTGTAGGTGGAGGAGCGGCGACTAGAACAGAGGTGTATGTTAGAGGGAGACTTGCCGCAGCACCGTAGGACGGTGTGTTGTGTTTATGGCGTCAGCTGATCTATGGTGTTGCGACGAGGCAGTTGTTTTCTGTGTTTAGCTGTTGGTGGCGCCAGGTATAAATGTGGCGCGGGTCAGATGTGACCCAATTTGTTGGTCGATTGGAGATATTTAGCCAGTGCTTTGACTATTTGGTATTTTTCTTGTAACGAGTGGTCACCGCCTCCTAATATATGCTCGATGGTAAAGGGTATTTTAAGTGAGATAAGTACTTGTTTGAAATTTACTCTGGCACTATAATGTCGGAAGCAGTGAAGGAGATAGTGTTCGACTGTTTCAGGCACCTGACAGTGGATGCAGAGTTCGTTGATGTCTGTTCTGTACTTAGAGCTGTGTGGTGCTAGTGTGGTGTGTCCCAGCCTTAATCTGGTCATCGCTATATCAATTTCTCTGCTTTTATATCTGACATGTTTCCAAGTTTCCCATTTCTTTTTAATCGAGCCATAGTACAAAGGTGAGCATCACGTTTTCCATTTCGTCGCAAAATCTTGGGTGATGGTATTATTGAAGGCTCCTTTACGTGCAACATGGGGAATTGGATGACGGGTAATGTGAGGTGTGTTGTGCATTGCTTTGGCTAGTTTATCTACTAGTTCATTATGGAGAATACCACAATGCGCTGGGACCCATTGGATAGAGGTATCATAACCGTTCAATCGATGTTCATGAAGAAGTTGAAGACATGGGTAAACAAACTCCTTGCACGTTGTTGAAGAGTACGTAATTGCTTGAATCGCACTCTTGGAGTCACTGCAGATTGTATATGTCCCGATTGGTAATGTTTTGATTATTTGGAGAGCTTGATATAAGGCATATAATTCAGCTGTGAAAACAGATAGTTGGTTTGGTAACCGCCATCCCTGCTTGAGATGGTATTCCGGTATCCATACAGCGCTAGTAACCGAGGGTACGTTGTTCATGATGATGCGAGATCCATCTGTATAAATCGCTGTGGTATTTGGGTAGCAATTTTTCATTGTTGAGAGAAAGACTGAGGCTATGGCTGAGTTTGGTGCAGACTTTGGAATGTTGTCTTCGAGTTGTATTGCTGTATTAGGAGTTGTATAAAGCCAGGGTGGAATAGGGGGAACAGTAAGTTGGGTTTCCGAGTTTTGGAGTAGAGAGAGGTCTATATTGAGGTTATTTGTAGCCCGTGTGAGGAAAGGTTGTGAGTGATTTGTAGGGAAGCGGGGGTTATGTGGGTTAACTGTTGGGTTAATTTTTGATCTGTATGGGTGTGTCTGGTGAGCAGTGGTACAGAGTGACAGATAGTTGGCACACATTATGTCTCGTCTGGTGGCTAGGCTTGTGAGGCCCGTTTCCCCGTAAAATCCGAGGATAGGAGTTGAACGCATTGCGCCACATATAAGTCGCATGGCATTGTTTTGGATGACCTCTAGGCTCTGTAGGTTAGTAGGCGCAGCCGACGCATATGCTTGGCAACAATAGTCTAGTTGGCTGCGAATGTTGGTTGTATAGAAACGGAGCAAGATTTTATGGTGTGCTCCCCAGGTGGTGCCAGTGAGGGCTTTCAGTATGGGTAGTCGGGGTTGTGTCGTCTGTTTAAGGTGTTGAATGTGTACTTTCCAGGTAAGTTCGAGCCTAATAGATTTCCGTACAGAATTCTAGCATTATAGACTACAACACAGTTCCAGCATTATAGACTACCAACACAGTTCCAGCATTATAGACTACCAACACAGTTCCAGCACTATAGACTACCAACACAATCCGCTGCGTAAGTGTTGCCCAGAGTTGTAAATGATTAACATTGCTAGGGCCGCGAGGCTAGCATTTATAATTAGCGCGCCAGACCTCATCGCTCGCTCTCTCTTCTCCTAAAGCGTTTCGTCCTCATAATAGCTTCGTTTCGTGATAAATATCTTTTTCTGCAACAATTGGCTACGAAACGGAAACTTTGTTCCCGTTTCGTTGCTTTCTAAACTCTGCAAAGTGAGACCTGAATTTGTCGGAATCTTTACTTGGGTAATTACTATGTGCTAAGTCTGGAAGATCACTTACATGGAAGGAGCGTCTGTGAGAGATGTGTAATCAGGTTGGAAGATGCACAATTTAGACTCTAAATTGTACATCTTCCAGGTGATCATATACTGTGAATTTCTTCAAGCAATTACCTACTCTAAATGATATAGTGTATTTGTGCTTGACGCATTACATGGATCGGAAACCTTACAGGAAAGAGATTGATCTAGAAAAAATGTATTGTTTGTAGAGTGTGGAAGCCTAACAAACTGAAATTTTTTTAAGGATTGTATTCATTCCTAAGAGCTACTTTATGTGTAACCCATTCAAAAGAAGTATTTTTTTTTCAATACTTCGTTATCACCTCCATGGGGTTTAAGATACAATTAATATTGACATATCGTTATTACTTTATCAGAGAATCTACCAATTTAGCAGCAAGCCGTCCTCTTACTAATTACGTCGCTTGTCGCTCGTATGCGCTACGGTAAAAAATTTCCGTATTGGAATTAAAATGTAAATTAATTCTCCAAATTAAATGGACCCAAAGCAGCAAGTTTTGGGTCCTCTGGTAGGTGAGGAGAGCAGGAAATTCTCCTAAGGTCTCGAAACGTCATGAAGACATAAATTATTGTCCTCTCCTAACATAATAGACCAAGCCAGAGGACCTACAACAGAAAACGGGACAGTACGTCACTTTCGCGAGCCGGTTAAATTTTCTAATACGACCATTTTTGACCTTATATAACGCATACGAACGAAAAGCAACGTAATTAGTAAGAGTGACGGGTTGTATGATTACCGCTATAACTTGTACGGATTTCCGATTCATCCCCCTCCGACAGCGAAGTTCGGATGAACGGATATAGTCACTCTCCTCGAGTACCGGTTACTGGACCACACACTGAATACTTCCGGCAAGCTTTTTGTTAATTTTCTCGCATATCTCTTTATCATTCTCTGTGTCCTTCCCTCTCTTTTTTTCAGGCCGAAAAGTCCGATCGTTCACAGTCGTCGTCCTCCTGATGTGGCTATCTTCTTGAGGTTATCTTGAGATGATTTTGGAGCTTTTTAGTGTCCCCGCGGCCCGGTCCTCGACCAGGCCTCCACCCCCAGGAAGCAGCCCGTGACAGCTGACTAACACCCAGGTACCTATTTTACTGCTAGGTAACAGGGGCATAGAGTGAAAGAAACTCTGCCCATTGTTTCTCGCCGGCTATGGTAAAGTTTAGGCTTCGACTTAAGTCTTCAATGCAATGTTATTCTCGTAGTGCTTCGAGGCCAAGTTATGTGTACCTAATTCTGTATTTTTTGCATGCATATTAATTTAATGCCTTTCTGAGTTCTCTATATTTCTACCATGCTCGTTTGACTCTATTATTTGCCTCCAGTCACTGGCTGATGAACCATGGACCAATTCCCTTAACCCTTAGTGGAGGTATAAATCATTTTTCAGCTTATTAGAATTTATTCATTATGTAGCCTATCATGTCCTTTGATGATTTTCCTCTTCATTTTCTCCATTCCAGGAATTATCTAATCTTCTGGAATCCCCCCCCCCCTGGCATTCCAACAGATGAGATGCTGCAAGATAATTCCTTTGTAGTGCTTTGATTAGTTTTTTTGAGGTATTTAGGAATAATGTTGCACGAAATCATTGTAAGGACCTTGATGTTAACTTCTGCACACTGAAAAAATCTCTTGTGAGCTTCAGATGGAGAGAATGATACTCGATTGCTTATATCTTGTATGTACAGATTACCGAGACAAGCAACAGCCCGTTAACGGATCCCTTGTTCCCGTTTCGCTAATTAAGGCGTGGGTGGTGAAGCAGGGAAGAGAAGTAGGGAGGAAGAAGGACCAAGAGGAATGTAGAGATGGATAGAATGGGGAAGAGACAACTTGGAAATGAACGCGGAATCAGAAGACAGAAGAGGATAAGAGAAGTATGGGGTTAACCGGGGAGATCAGACCAGTGATATGAGGTTGATCACCCAACAGTGACTATCACCCCAACAGTGACTATCACCCCAACAGTGACCATCACCCCAACAGTGACCATCCCCCCAACAGTGACCATCACCCCAACAGTGACCATCACCTCAACAGTGACCATCACCCCAACAGTGACCATCCACCCAACAGTGACCATCACCCCAACAGTGACCATCACCAACAGTGACCATCACCAACAGTGACCATCACCAACCATCACCAACAGTGACCATCACCAACAGTGACTATCACCCCAACAGTGACCATCACCAACAGTGACCATCACCCAACAGTGACCATCACCCCAACAGTGACCATCACCCAACAGTGACCATCACCCCAACAGTGACCATCACCCCAACAGTGACCATCACCCCAACAGTGACCATCACCCCAACAGTGACCATCACCCCAACAGTGACCATCACCCCAACAGTGACCAGCACAAAGGGTCATATGAAAATCATTTTGAGGCAATGGAGTGACTCGAACTCGCGACCTGGTGATCCGCAAACACCTGCCTTAACCCACTCGGCCACGGTGATCCGAAGGTTAACCATCCAGGAACACTACTAAATTCTCTGGTAAGTCCTGAAGGCCCCCAAACCAGTGCCCAATCAGTTTTTTTTTTAGCCAACCCGATCACACTCGGGCGTACAGTGAAGGCGTTCACTCTCCTTCGCCCAAGCTAAAGTTTCCATAATGCAAAGATATTCTAACTCCAAAAATGTATTAATTCAAAAAGTGTTTTCACTTCATGAATATAAGCAATTTAGGAATGCCTTCACTCCAAGAATGTCCTCACTCCAAGAATGTCCTCACTCCAAGAATGTCCTCACTCCAAGAATGTCCTCACTCCAAGAATGTCCTCACTCCAAGAATGTCCTCACTCCAAGAATGTCCTCACTCCAAGAATGCTTAAACCCCAAGAATGCCCCCATCCCAAGAATGCCCACACTCCAAGAATGCCCACACTCCAAGAATGCCCACACTCCAAGAATGCCCACACTCCAAGAATGCCCACACTCCAAGAATGCCCACACTCCAAGAATGCCCACACTCCAAGAATGCCCACACTCCAAGAATGCCCACACTCCAAGAATGCCCACACTCCAAGAATGCCCACACTCCAAGAATGCCCACACCCCAAGAATGCCCCCACCCCAAGAATGCCCCCACCCCAAGAATGCCCCCACCCCAAAAATGCCCCCACCCCAAAAATGCCCCCACCCCAAAAATGCCCCCACCCCAAAGATGCCCACACCCCAAAAATGCCCACACCCCAAAAATGCCCACACCCCAAAAATGCCCACACCCCAAAAATGCCCACACCCCAAAAATGCCCACACCCCAAAAATGCCCACACCCCAAAATGCCCACACCCCAAAAATGCCCACACCCCAAAAATGCCCACACCCCAAAAATGCCCACACCCCAAAAATGCCCACACCCCAAAAATGCCCTCCCAACACGGCCTTTACTCCCAGTAACTATACCATTTTGGCTATGATCAAAAACCATAGCCCAAAAATCATTGTTTTCAGACCAGGAACCTTTGGCTGGAATCCCCTGCGCTTCCTCAAGACTAAATACTAATACTAATCCTGGAATCCTCAGTAATCCGCAGAAATAATCCCAGCGGCTTAGACGGAGCTTCGCGTTAAATGAAGATTACAAATACATCCTCATCACTATTCTGAAGCAGATGAATGTTCTGGTATTAATCCCGAGTGCTCGGGCGAGACCGCTGTGAGTGCTTTGTACTAGAGTGCTTCTTTATACACTCTCCACTCACTCGAGTCCACTCAAGATCAGCTGGAAGCTTAGGTCACTTGAGCTCGTCTGTGTAGAGGCTTCAGCTTGAAAGTGAAGGAGTTTGATCTGCTTCGGGGACTGGCGGCATCGTCTGTTCTCTATTCTGTCTGGTATGTTCTTCAGCCGGTACAAGCGAACATTAACGTTCTGTAGGAGTAACAGTGGGAAGGATTGTTCTACTGTGGTAGAGGAGGGTTCGATTGTTCTACAATCTACTACAATATTTGTGGTCTTGTCTATTTCCAGAGCTACAATATTGGATTGTTCCTCCCTCACCATGGTATTCCCTCACCAGGGTGTTCCCTCACCATACCAATAGTGAGATATCAATTACTGCTGTAGTGACTTGTTCAGCAGGTAATTGTTCACTGTAGCGACTTGTTCAGCAGGTAATTGTTCACTGTGGTGACTTGTTCAACAGGTAATTGTTCACTGTAGTGACTTGTTCAGCAGGTAATTGTTCACTGTAGTGACTTGTTCAGCAGGTAATTGTTCACTGTGGCGACTTGTTCAGCAGGTAATTGTTCACTGTAGTGACTTGTTCAGCAGGTAATTGTTCACTGTAGTGACTTGTTCAGCAGGTAATTGTTCACTGTAGTGACTTGTTCAGCAGGTAATTGTTCACTGTGGCGACTTGTTCAGCAGGTAATTGTTCACTGTGGCGACTTGTTCAGCAGGTAATTGCTCACTGCAGTGACTTGTTCAACAGGTAATTGTTCACTGTGGCGACTTGTTCAGCAGGTAATTGTTCACTGTAGTGACTTGTTCAGCAGGTAATTGTTCACTGTGGCGACTTGTTCAGCAGGTAATTGTTCACTGTAGTGACTTGTTCAGCAGGTAATTGTTCACTGTGGGGACTTGTTCAGCAGGTAATTGTTCACTGTGGCGACTTGTTCAGCAGGTAATTGTTCACTGTAGTGACTTGTTCAGCAGGTAATTGTTCACTGTAGTGACTTGTTCAGCAGGTAATTGTTCACTGTGGCGACTTGTTCAGCAGGTAATTGTTCACTGTAGTGACTTGTTCAGCAGGTAATTGTTCACTGTAGTGACTTGTTCAGCAGGTAATTGTTCACTGTAGTGACTTGTTCAGCAGGTAATTGTTCACTGTGGCGACTTGTTCAGCAGGTAATTGTTCACTGTAGTGACTTGTTCAGCAGGTAATTGTTCACTGTAGTGACTTGTTCAGCAGGTAATTGTTCACTGTAGTGACTTGTTCAGCAGGTAATTGTTCACTGTAGTGACTTGTTCAGCAGGTAATTGTTCACTGTGGCGACTTGTTCAGCAGGCAATTGTTCACTGTGGCGACTTGTTCAGCAGGTAATTGTTCACTGTGGCGACTTGTTCAGCAGGTAATTGTTCACTGTGGCGACTTGTTCAGCAGGTAATTGTTCACTGTGGCGACTTGTTCAGCAGGTAATTGTTCACTGTGGCGACTTGTTCAGCAGGTAATTGTTCACTATAGTGACTTGTTCAGCAGGTAATTGTTCACTGTAGTGACTTGTTCAGCAGGTAATTGTTCACTGTGGCGACTTGTTCAGCAGGTAATTGGTACAGCAGCAGGTAAGAGCTGCACTGAAAGATTGGCAATAGAGCCGCACTGAAAGATTAACAATAGAGCCGCACTGAAAGATTAACAATAGAGCCGCACTGAAAGATTGAAAATAGCGTCAACCTGAAAAGAAACTCTACCCAATAACATTCAGGAAATTGCACCAAACCATTTCAAAAATACTTTAAAGTCCTCACGGCTAATAATAATAATGCTTCAGTAAACCAATAAAAGTTGACGAGAGGTTTTTACTCTCAGTCAAATTGTAGAGCGGCGCAGACAACAATAAAATAATGTAATTAAATAGCGTAGCATAATAAATTCACGTCCTTGATGCCTTTCGCGTATCAGAGTGAAACTATGCTTTTGATCAAGCGGAGAGGAGCTGGCTTTGTGGCGCGAGCTTCCTGCTGGGTTTCTTACGTGTTGTGCAGGAAGACATCTGTTGCCAGAGGGGCCGAACATGGAGAAGTTTTTGGAGGTAAAGTAGGGCATGTGTAGGTTGTTTTGAGACAAGGAAACCGTGTGTGTGTGTGCGCGTGTGTGTGTGTGTGTGTGTGTGTGTGTGTGTGTGTGTGTGTGTGTGTGTGTGTGTGTGTGTGTAACATTATCGGGTGAGTGTGAAAATGTTCCGGTTCTTAGTGCTTGTGTAAGTATGCATACTATGTGTGAGTGGGAATATACATCAGTATTCTGTGTATACGTAGTTGTATTGTGTGTATGTGTACATATGTAGCGATATTGCATGCGTATGTAGCGATATTGCATGCGTATGTAGCGATATTGCATGCGTATGTAGCGATATTGCATGCGTATGTAGCGATATTGCATGCGTATGTAGCGATATTGCATGCGTATGTAGCGATATTGCATGCGTATGTACCGATATTGCATGCGTATGTAGCGATATTGCATGCGTATGTAGCGATATTGCATGCGTATGTAGCGATATTGCATGCGTATGTAGCGATATTGCATGCGTATGTAGCGATATTGCATGCGTATGTAGCTATATTGCATGCGTATGTAGCTATATTGCATGCGTATGTAGCGATATTGCATGCGTATGTAGCGATATTGCATGCGTATGTAGCGATATTGCATGCGTATGTAGCTATATTGCATGCGTATGTAGCTATATTGCATGCGTATGTAGCGATATTGCATGCGTATGTAGCTATATTGCATGCGTATGTAGCGATATTGCATGCGTATGTAGCGATATTGCATGCGTATGTAGCGATATTGCATGCGTATGTAGCGATATTGCATGCGTATGTATATATGTTTATGTTCACGTGTAGCGTAACTGTGTGCGTTATTAAATGAAATGTTATTTTACGCATGTGTGTGTATATGTAACGGAATTAATACGATGCGTTTGTATACACATAATGGTATTGTGAGAGTGTGTCTTTATGCAAGAACGAATCGTGTTTCCAAATCCAAAACATTGTCTCCCTCGGATGATTTCTAAAGGGTCGCATATTCCATCAGACGGGGACCAGGCAGGTAGGCACGTGCCAAAAGGTACAGTTTCCCAAAGTTCCCCACAATCGACTTGAGAATGGTCCAGGACGGACCGAAACGACTTGAGAATGGTCCAGGACGGACCGAAACGACTTGAGAATGGTCCAGGACGGACCGAAACGACTTGAGAATGGTCCAGGACGGACCGGAACGACTTGAGAATGGTCCAGGACGGACCGGAACGACTTGAGAATGGTCCAAGACGGACCGAAATGACTTGAGAATGGTCCAAGACGGACCGAAACCACTTGAGAATGGTCCAAGACGGACCGAAACCACTTGAGAATGGTCCAGGACGAACCGAAATGACTTGAGAATGGTCCAGGACGGACCGAAACGACTTGAGAATGGTCCAGGACGGACCGAAACGACTTGAAAATGGTCCAGGACGGACCGAAACGACTTAAGAATAGTCTAGGACGGACCGAAACGACTTGATAATGGTCCAGGACGAACCGAAATGACTTGAGAATGGTCCAGGACGAACCGAAACGTCGTCGTCCCATCACTTTCAAGTGTGTTTTAGTCAACAGTGTCCCACACTCACAACAGATGCACTGGGGGACGAAAATTATCGACGACGAACAAGGCCTGTAGACCGTCGCCTTGAGTAGTGGAAAGAGAAAACCTCATCCGCCAGCAGGATAGACCAGGCAGCAAGCAACGGCAAGCAAGCTTAGTATTTGGCTAAGAAGGGAGGAAATTGAATCTTGTTCAGAAACATTGATAGGAATGGTTTATAAGCTAATTTGAGAGTAGAATTAGGATGATCTGTATTGTCCTGTAACTTGTTTATAAAATGATGTTGAACTTTTAGGGTCCTGTACCTTGTTTTACAGATGTTGATCTTCCACTCTGGGGCCAGATTCACGAAAGCACTTACGAACGTGTGCATCTTTCCTCAATCTTTGACGGTTTTGGTTACATTTATTAAACAGTTTACGAGCATGAAAACGTCCCATTTAACTGTTGTTATTGTTATAAACAGCCTCCTGGTGCTCCGGAGCTCATTAACTGTTTAATAATTGTAAACAAAGCCGCCAAAGATTGAGAAAAGATGTACAGGTTCGTAAGTGTTTGCGTAAGTGCTTTCGTGAATCTGGCCCCACATCATGCCCTCTTCCCAACACCAGTAAATACAATCTTTCATCACTTACATCCATTAGACTTTCAAAAGTATTCTTTCTACCCCCTTCTCATATTCCCTTCACAATTTAAATAAATTAATATCTCAGATAATTCCATCAACATTTCCACTGTTCTTCCTAAACAAAAAATCTAAATGAGTTTCTTAAAATACAAATTAACTGTTAGCAACTAAATGATAAAAATTTTTATTCTCATATATATATATATATATATATATATATATATATATATATATATATATATATATATATATATATATGAGAAAATTTGTAAAGTTAAATCTTTCTGAGACTTTTGTAATAAGCTTTAATTAGAATTACATATTAAGTACAAAGTAATTTGATCTCAGGTATACCAGAGCTACGTCAGATCTGTTATTACAGATAATAATGATATCAAAATTGTTGAGTGGATATATTGAGTCATTACTGTGGAGTGAATATAATGAGTCATTACTGTGGAGTGAATATAATGAGTCATTAATGTGGAGTGAATATAATGAGTCAGGACTGAAGATTGAATATATGAGACTCAGACTCACGGCTTGTGAGAATACATAGCGTTATCTTGAATACAAAAATAACACTTATCATTGTGTTGAATGATGATGTCTCCGTCTATAAGCTTTGACTCCACAGCCGGATAACGTATCGCCCATAACCGGAACGTGGAGATTATGCTAATAACGGGAATGTGTGAAACAGGCTCATAAGATGTGAAGAAATATATCCATACAACGTCCTGTAATACCAGCCATATATAACCGTTATATAACGTTGCCATATATAACCAGACATATAACCGGACATATTCCAATATATGCTATCCTCGTATATATATCGTACTATATACTTCCTGCTGTGTGTGTGTGTGTTGACATATAGGAATCTACAGAACAAGGCTGGGAGGCTCTTTATGATTGGCTTATAGGCTGTCTGGCTGGGACCGTTCAGGTGTGGGTGGGGAAGACAGAGGTCACGGCCGCCTGCAAGATCAAAGCACTATTCAACTGCAGATCCCAGCCAGAGTTAAGTGATTTATTGAGGTGAAAAACGTGCTTAGCCCCTCAAAGTCCCATTACAAGTTAATGGAATTAATCCGCATTTTTTGCAATTAAAATGTTCAACGTGCATATAAGCACCTTATTGTGTCTCAGCAATAAGGTGCTTATATATATATATATATATATATATATATATATATATATATATATATATATATATATATATATATATATATATATATATATATATATATATATATTAGTTGTTTATGTTCAGAGCCAGAATAAACAAGTTGGTTGATTAGCAAACTCCTTTGGCGACCTTAATAGACTAGACAGTGTTCACACGTTGTGCGTTCGTCGGCAGATCAAAACTACCATTTCTGAGGATTGGGTCAACAATGTTCAAATGAACGTCCATGTGAGGTTCCGCACAATTAGTTAAGTAGGCATTGATGTGGGTGACTTGCTCTCGTGTGCACTGGGGTGTCGTGTGCACTGGGGTGTCGTGTGCGCTGGGGTGTCGTGTGCGCTGGGGTGTCGTGAGCGCTGGGGTGTCGTGTGCGCTGGGGTGTCGTGTGCGCTGGGGTGTCGTGTGCGCTGGGGTGTCGTGTGCGCTGGGGTGTCGTGAGCGCTGGGGTGTCCTGTGCGCTGGGGTGTCCTGTGCGCTGGGGTGTCCTGTGCGCTGGGGTGTCGTGTGCGCTGGGGTGTCGTGTGCGCTGGGGTGTCGTGTGCGCTGGGGTGTCGTGTGCACTGGGGTGTCGTGAGCGCTGGGGTGTCGTGTGCGCTGGGGTGTCGAGTGCGCTGGGGTGTCGAGTGCGCTGGGGTGTCGAGTGCGCTGGGGTGTCGAGTGCGCTGGGGTGTCGTGTGCGCTGGTGTGTCGTGTGCGCTGGGGTGTCGTGAGCGCTGGGGTGTCGTGTGCGCTGGGGTGTCGTGAGCGCTGGGGTGTCGTGAGCGCTGGGGTGTCGTGAGCGCTGGGGTGTCGTGAGCGCTGGGGTGTCCTGTGCGCTGGGGTGTCCTGTACGCTGGGGTGTCCTGTGCGCTGGGGTGTCCTGTGCGCTGGGGTGTCCTGTGCGCTGGGATGTCGTGTGCGCTGGGATGTCGTGTGCGCTGGAGTGTCGTGTGCGCTGGGGTGTCGTGTGCACTGGGGTGTCGTGTACACTGGGGTGTCCTGTGCGCTGGGGTGTCCTGTGCGCTGGGGTGTCCTGTGCGCTGGGGTGTCGTGTGCGCTGGGGTGTCCTGTACGCTGGGGTGTCCTGTGCGCTGGGGTGTCCTGTGCGCTGGGGTGTCCTGTGCGCTGGGATGTCGTGTGCGCTGGGGTGTCCTGTGCGCTGGGGTGTCGTGTGCGCTGGGGTGTCCTGTGCGCTGGGGTGTCGTGTGCGCTGGGGTGTCCTGTGCGCTGGGGTGTCGTGTGCGCTGGGGTGTCGTGTGCACTGGGGTGTCCTGAGCACTGGGGTGTCCTGAGCACTGGGGTGTCGTGCGCACTGTCAACACGGACACCAGTGTCTGTCGTATGGCAACACGGACTTCAGAGTCTGGCGTATGGCAACACGGACTTCAGAGTCTGGCGTATGGCAACACGGACTTCAGAGTCTGGCGTATGGCAATACGGACTTCAGAGTCTGGCGTATGGCAACACGGACTTCAGAGTCTGGCGTATGGCAACACGGACTTCAGAGTCTGGCGTATGGCAACACGGACATCAGAGTCTGGCGTATGGCAACACGGACTTCAGAGTCTGGCGTATGGCAACACGGACTTCAGAGTCTGGCGTATGGCAACACGGACACCAGTGTCTGTCGTATGGCAACACGGACTTCAGAGTCTGTCGTATGGCAACACGGACACCAGTGTCTGTCGTATGGCAACACGGACGCCAGAGTCTGGCGTATGGCAACACGGACGCCAGAGTCTGGCGTATGGCAAAACGGTCGCCAGAGTCTGGCGTATGGCAACACGGTCGCCAGAGTCTGGCGTATGGCAACACGGACGCCAGAGTCTGGCGTATGGCAACACGGACGCCAGAGTCTGGCGTATGGCAACACGGACGCCAGAGTCTGGCGTATGGCAACACGGACGCCAGAGTCTGGCGTATGGCAACACGGTCGCCATGAGAGTCTGGCGTATGGCAACACGGACGCAGAGTCTGTCGTATGGCAACACGGACGCCAGAGTCTGGCGTATGGCAACACGGACGCCAGAGTCTGGCGTATGGCAATGACAACCGGAACATCAACTCGTAACGTTGAGCTGTAATGAAGCCAAATTAGAACAATGTTGCAACAAATTACTAAACTAACGATCAAATGAGCGTCATTATGAATACTGAATTTAAAATGGGAATTATAGCCATCAAAGAGTTTGATATGAAAAAGTCGTAATCTTCCATGCTATTAACATCAAACGTAGCCCGATGAATTTTTTATTTTTTTGTTACTTAACTTGTAATTTATTTGTTTATGCAGGAGTCTGTGTGTTGTTTTTCTGTTATATATATATTTTTTTTTATTACATAAATGTTTTTATTGTTATTATTATCTTGTATTTTTTTGTACAAGAAAAAATAATCATGAAATTTTAAGTTTATGTTAGAAAATTTTGTCTATCTTTCCCTTTTTCTGAAATTTTTTTTGTGATAATTTATATGTAAGGATATTCCTAGTAGTATGAGTATTAATACTTTAGAATTTATCTGCGATAAATTTCCATTTATTGCTTTAGCGCATGAACGGCTGTGAGGATTATGCCCGAAATTTAAACTTTACTTAATTCTTGATGTTGATTGCTTTTATGGATCAGTTTTATTGGTCAGTTTTATTCATCCTCCAGATGTTGTATTCTTCTGTATTTCTTTGTGGTCATTGCATAAAATTTAAGAAAACTAATTATTATTATTTAATTATGGTTGAAAATCTTCCTAGATCATCAACAGGTGTTGTATGGAACCATATCACAGTGTTGGGAGGACAACATCACAGTGTTGGGAGGACAACATCACAGTGTTGGGAGGACAACATCACAGTGTTAGGAGGACAACATCACAGTGTTGGGAGGACAACATCACAGTGTTGGGAGGACAACATCACAGTGTTAGGAGGACAACATCACAGTGTTAGGAGGACAACATCACAGTGTTAGGAGGACAACATCACAGTGTTGGGAGGACAACATCACAGTGTTAGGAGGACAACATCACAGTGTTGGGAGGACAACATCACAGTGTTAGGAGGACAACATCACAGTGTTAGGAGGACAACATCACAGTGTTAGAGGGACAACATCACAGTGTTAGGAGGACAACATCACAGTGTTAGAGGGACAACATCACAGTGTTAGGAGGACAACATCACAGTGTTAGGAGGACAACATCACAGTGTTAGAGGGACAACATCACAGTGTTAGGAGGACAACATCACAGTGTTAAGAGGACAACATCACAGTGTTAGAGGGACAACACCACAGTGTTAGAGGGACAACACCACAGTGTTAGAGGGACAACACCACAGTGTTAGGACAACATCAGTGTTAGGAGGACAACACCACAGTGTGTTACGGCCCTCTCGGGACACAACGGGGTTCTTACTCTGATGTTGTTAGAGGAAGTTGTATCCGGCCCCAAGCCAGTAGTGGCTATCAAGGGATGAGATCCGTGACGCAAGTAACTTAAAGGGGAAGGGAAATAAAGGCAAAAACTTAAGATTATAATTATTAAACCATCACCAAATAAATAATATAAGATTACATAGGGGGAAGGGTATTAACACTGTACACAATCGTCTTCTCCTGAAGACTCTGGATCCAAGCTCTCGGTGCTAAGTCCTCGGTGCTTTCGTGGCCTCACAACGAATCCTTTGAGAAGCTGAGCCTACCCTGGCCACAGGTCAGCCAAAACACAGGTCCACTGGGGGCACCGCCGTGGAGGCCGTCAACCACAAGTCCAGCAGGTCTGCTGGCAGGTTCCGGACCAGCAACGCTGGTAAGGCCACTCCACGAGCGATATTAGGGTAACGCCCTAGTCAGGAGCCTCGTGTGATACCACAAATCACTCTCCTGTCCTCAATACCCCAGTGGATAATCGTCTCCAGCAGTCGGTCCCGGGTAATCCTTCTACTGCCACTCCACTGGCAGGGTAACACCACAGTGTTCTTCCGGGGGACGACTTCACAGCTGCTGCAGCAAAGCACAAGGTATGGAGACGGCTGCCTTGGGTAGACTGCTTCAACTTCCATCACAGCAGTCCCAGGTCGACTCTGTAAGCAGACACGTCATCAATAACAGGGACACTAAAACACCTCACTTACAGGCTCAGACACAAACGCCCGACATATCCACTTCATAGATGGCGTTGTAGTCTGAGCACCACCTCACCAGAGGTCAGCAGCGGCTGTGTTGTGAGCATAACAGGACTGGGAATTGGCCCTTGTGGCTGGTACACTTCGTCCTCACCAGGTGTCGTCGTCCGTTTGGAGGGGGTTTCGGGAGCTGACCCACAGATGGCGCGGTCGTCACTGCTCCGTGCTCGGACGCTAACACCACAGTGTTAGAGGGACAACACCACAGTGTTAGAGGGACAACACCACAGTGTTAGAGGGACAACACCACAGTGTTAGGACAACATCACAGTGTTATAGGGACAACATCACAGTGTTAGAGGGACAACACCACAGTGTTAGGACAACATCACAGTATTAGAGGGACAACATCACAGTGTTAAAGGAACATCATTTAATGCTAAATCGAAGTCAACATATAGAGCAAAATAAAAATTATGTCCATGATTTTTTTCATCTTCATCTCAATTCAGTCAATTTCAGATTCCGTTCAAGCAACTCGAGTCAGCTCCAGGGTTCGGGGCGTCCTGGTTGACCAAACTCTCACAAGTCGAGCCTGGCCTCGGGCTTGGAGAGTAGAAGAACTCCCTGAACCCCATCAAGTAGGTATATGTGGGCCTGCGGGCCGCTCCAAGCAACAGCCTGGTGGACCAAACTCTCACAAGTCAAGCCTGGCCTCGGGGCCGGGCTTGGGGAGTAGAAGAACTCCCAGAACCCCATCAAGCAGGTCCACTGAGCAGAGTGGAATGTCATTTATATATTGCTTTTTTAAAAGAACTTTGATCCTGCCAACAGTAAATTACGGCTAGAATGCTGTTAACGTATCATGTTATGCCTGGACACACACACACACAGAGCTGCAACGATGGTGCAATGTCCACAAGTTGATATTATATCAATTTCAACATTTTACTGAGTACTAGCAGGTTTGGTTGTAGCAAGGGACCGATGAAGGTATGTAAATACCTTTGTTAGCCTCGGTGAGAATCACTATGTGATATCGGGTCCCTTGTTTGTCCTCAGGCTAGGAAGTTTTGAGGTGTTTGTCCTCAGGCTAGGAAGTATTGGGGTGTTTGTCCTCAGGCTAGGAAGTATTGGGGTGTTTGTCCTCAGGCTAGGAAGTATTGGAGTGTTTGTCCTCAGGCTAGGAAGTATTGGGGTGTTTGTCCTCAGGCTAGGAAGTATTGGGGTGTTTGTCCTCAGGCTAGGAAGTATTGGGATGTTTGTCCTCAGGCTAGGAAGTATTGGGGTGTTTGTCCTCAGGCTAGGAAGTATTGGAGTGTTTGTCCTCAGGCTAGGAAGTATTGGGTGTTTGTCCTCAGGCTAGGAAGTATTGCGGTGTTTGTCCTCAGGCTAGGAAGTATTGGGTGTTTGTCCTCAGGCTAGGAAGTATTGGGATGTTTGTCCTCAGGCTAGGAAGTATTGGGGTGTTTGTCCTCAGGCTAGGAAGTATTGGGATGTTTGTCCTCAGGCTAGGAAGTATTGGGGTGTTTGTCCTCAGGCTAGGAAGTATTGGGGTGTTTGTCCTCAGGCTAGGAAGTATTGGGATGTTTGTCCTCAGGCTAGGAAGTATTGGGGTGTTTGTCCTCAGGCTAGGAAGTATTGGGATGTTTGTCCTCAGGCTAGGAAGTATTGGAGTGTTTGTCCTCAGGCTAGGAAGTATTGGGGTGTTTGTCCTCAGGCTAGGAAGTATTGGAGTGTTTGTCCTCAGGCTAGGAAGTATTGGGGTGTTTGTCCTCAGGCTAGGAAGTATTGCGGTGTTTGTCCTCAGGCTAGGAAGTATTGAGGTGTTTGTCCTCAGGCTAGGAAGTATTGCGGTGTTTGTCCTCAGGCTAGGAAGTATTGAGGTGTTTGTCCTCAGGCTAGGAAGTATTGAGACATAATGTTGCTCTGTGTACCACTACACCCACACACACACACGAGACAATGTGGCTGTGTACCACTACACCCACACACACACTAGACATAATGTGACTGTACCACTACACACCCACACACACACACACACACATACTAGACATAATATAGCTATGTACCTAAATACATATGATATCTAAATACGAACAGCTCATTTAGATATCAAGTCTCACAGCCTCAAAACTACCGTTACCTAACCATACATCTTAGAACCATCTCTTCCCCCCCCCCTCCAACAGCGTCTCCCAGACGAAGCCCACTTTTGCATATTCCATTTATAAGTGACAGCTTTATCACGGTAGCGAGGAGAGAGAGGCGCGCCCTCTAACATGATACACTCGCACCATTTAACTTCATGGCGACATCCTTCCTCGCGTTCCTAATTGAACCTTGACGTAAAACTTGGTACTAAAACTTGTAGGCCAGTCAGAAGGCACGCTGAACATCTCGTTGGCCTTTTTAAGATGTTTGGTTTGTCTTTGTGGTTCTATGTTCTCTCTCTCTCTTATATATATATATATATATATATATATATATATATATATATATATATATATATATATATATATATATATATATATATATATATATAATTATATTCTGTATTGATTATTTTCTTGTTTAGGGCTTCTATCCCTTTCATTCTCAAGTGATAGGAAATTACGTTGTTGTTAATTTAAGATTCGCTACTTGGAACAAGTTCGAAGTAGCACGGGCTATGGTGAGCCCGTAGTGAACTTACCTGGCATAGGAGCGGGGCTGTGTTAGTGTGTGTGATCATATAGGAAATTACAAATCTTGTTGGATTTATACTAATATGGGGACAGGTGAGAACAGGTAGACCAATACAAATGGGTCAAGAATAAGGCTTAAAGGGAGGAAACAGTAAGACAAAGTTTAAAGGCCTTAAAGAAAAAGGAAAAAGGTTTAAAGGCCTTTAAACTTTCTCCTGATGATTAGGATCAGCAGGAGAAAGCGCCAAGCCACCACGACTACATAGCCTTGGTGGCTTGGAAGGGATAAGGATTTGGGATGGGACGGAGGGGGAGGAGAGGGGAAGGAATGGTGCCCAACCACTTGGACGGTCGGGGATTGAACGTCGACCTGCATGAAGCCAGACCGTCGCTCTACCGTCCACCCCAAGTGGTTGGTCGGAATGTAGGGTCCAGCCAAACGGTATCCGTAGTTATGTACTCAACTAGGTGAGCACACACACACACATTCTGGGGGGCCTGTGGCTGAGTGGACAGTGCGCGGGACTCCTAATCCTGTGGCCCGGGTTCGATTCCCGCCGGAGAGGAACAATGGGCAGAGTTTCTTTCACCCTGATGCACCTGTTACCTAGCAGTAAATAGGTATCTGGGAGTTAGACAGCTGTTACGAGCTGCTTCCTGGGGTGTGTGGGGAAAAAAATTAGTTAGTAGTTAGTAACAGTTGATTGACCGTTGAAAGGCGGGCCGAAAGTGCAGAGCTCAACCCCCACAAGCACAACTAAGTGAATACACACACCAAGAGCCGTTAGAGCAAAGGGAAGTTCCAGAGATAAGAGAAGGAATAGTTAACCAGGCACCACTAGAGGAGTTTGGGATTACCAGTGGGAGATATAAGGAAGCTTTTGCTAGAGTTGGATGTGACAAAGGCTATAGGCCCGGATGGAATATCGCCATGGATACTAAAGGAAGGAGCAGAAGCACTGTGCCTGCCACTCTCCATACTGTATAACAAATCACTGGTAACAGATGAACTGCCCAAAATTTTGAAGATGGCAAACATAATCCTGATACACAAGAAGGTGGGGGGGGGGGGAATAGACAGGAGACACTGACCTACAGGCCAGTGTCCCTAACCTGCATACCATGCAAGTTAGGGACACTGACCTACAGGCCAGTGTCCCTAACCTGCATACCGTGCAAGATGATGGAGAAGATTGTGCGAAGAAAGCTAGTGGAGCACCTGGAGCGAAAGAACTTTGTAACACAGCATCAACATGGATTCAGGGATGGCAGGTCCTGCCTCACAGGGTTAATCGAATTCTACGACCAGGCAACAAAAATCAGGCAAGAAAGAGAAGGGTGGGCAGACTGCATACATTTGGATTGCCAGAAAGTCTTTGATACAGTGCCACACAAGAGGCTAGTGTGCAAGCTGGAGATGCAGGCAGGAGTGAAAGGGAAGATACTCCCGTGGATAAGGGAGTACCTAAGTAACAGAAGAGAGCGAGTCACTGTGAGGGGTGAGGTCTCAGATTGGCGAGACGTCACCAGTGGAGTCCCGCAGGGGTCAGTCCTTGGACCTATACTGTTTCTGGTATATATGTAAATGATCTCCCAAAGGGAATACAATCGTTCCTTTCATTGTTTGCTGATGATGCAAAAATTATGAGGAGGATTAAGACGGAGGAAGATATTATGAGGCTACAAGATGACCTAGACAGCCTGAATGAATGGTCCAACAAATGGTTACTAAAGTTTAACCCGAGTAAATGTAAGGTAATGAAACTAGGCGGTGGAAACAGGAAGCTAGACACTGAATGCAGAATGGGAGATGAAGTTCTTCATAAAACGGACAGAGAGAAAGATCTAGGAGTTGATATCACACCAAACCTGTCTCCTGAAGCCCACATAAAAATAATAACATCTGCGGTGTACGCGAGGCTGGCTGACATCAGAACTACCTTCAGGAACCTGTGTAAGGAATCATTCAGAACCTTGTATACCACATATGTAAGACCAATCCTGGAGTATGCGGCTCCAGCATGGAGCCCGTACCTTGTCAAGCACAAGACGAAGCTGGAAAAAGTTTAGAAGTATGCTACTAGACTAGTCCCAGAACTAAGAAGCATGAGTTACAAGGAAAGGCTGCATGAAATGCACCTCACGACACTGGAAGAGAGAAGAGTATGGGGAGACATGATCACTACCCACAAAATTCTCAGAGGAATTGACCGGGTATATAAACTGTTTAACACGGGTGGAACGCGAACAAGCGGACACAGGTGGAAACTGAATACCGAAATGAACCACAGAGACGTTAGAAAGAACTTTTTCAGTATCAGAGTAGTTAACAGGTGGAATGCATTAGGCAGTGATGTGGTGGAGGCTGACTCCATACACAGTTCCAGATTTAGATATGATAAAAGTCCAATAGGCTCAGGAATCTGTACACCAGTTGATTGACAGTTGAGAGGCGGGACCAAGGAGCCAGAGCTCAACTCCCGCAAGCACAACTAACAACTAGGCACACACACACACACACACACACACACACACACAAGAAATTAGCAAATTTCCTCAAGGCGGCGCCGATTCAACACAATTTTTATTCCTGCAGTCATTGTTGCCAGTGTGTGTGGCGTTTTGAAACATACCTTGAGATTACAATGAGATGATTTCGGGGCTTAGCGTCCCCGCGGCCCGGTCGTCGACCAGGCCTGCCAGCCTAACTGAAGCAAGCTCAGACCGTGGATTTATGTCGTGGTAAGTCATAAATCCATGATTTATGAAAGTTTGGTCTGAAAGGTGAAGGTTTGGAGGCTCTCTGGTTGTCTGTGTTTCTCGTGGATCAAAGATTACTTTATTATGTGGAACAATTTTGGGAAAAGATTCGAACCCTGTCAATTTTTTTTTAGAGATTTCTTGATTTAATGAGAGGGGAAAATATTATTCTATTGGAATTTATGCACAATATCCATGGGATTTCATGAGTTTGCGAATTACAGTGTTAATTAATGTATGAAAAGTAAACCACACGGGCTCACCATAGACCGTGCTGCTTGGAACTTTTTGTTCTAAGTAGCGAATCTTAAACAACTTCAACAACAACCAGAAGATGACCAGACGACGACGTTTCGGTCCGTCTTGGACCATTCTCAAGTCGATTGTCTTGATAATTCATTAATTTTGTCTTAATGTATCTTCTTGGATCTCCAAACTGATCATTTTTCCGTCTTTTCTTGCATTTTTGCGTCTTAATTGCACTGCTTAGAATGTTCCTTTCACGGCTCAGGTTTTCCACCCTTATTAAGGAACTGGTTGTGTTGTTGTTGTAATTTGAACTACTGGTGAAATTATTGGTGCAATTACACATGTTGTTAATTCTGTTAACTTTACTAGGTCTACTATTGTTAGCGTTGATATTTGGTGATTTTACTACTAATACAACAATACTGTATACACCCAATAAACTATTGGGGTTTGGCGGGTGCATGGAATGGACTTTGGCCCTTTGTTTAGGAGGCCGGGCTGCACCTGGAGGCATAGAACAACCGAAGCATTTGGTCTCAGAATCTCCAGGGTTTCCTCAAGCCCAGATAAATGATATTTCTACAGTGTTGTTATTGTTAAAGATTCGCTACCTGGAACAAAAAGTTCCAAGTAGCACTGGCTATGGTGAGCCCGAGTTCTACAGTGATTCTGAGATTCCACTAGACTGTCTCTAGTAGGGACCCTCGATGCATCAGGACAGGTGAAGATCTTATCCTTGAGGCTGTTAAGATCAGCTGGAGATGCAGAAATGATCAAAGCCAGTAATTGACCCCTTCCTAAGTGTCACTCATCACACACTTGAGAACATAAACATCGTCAGAGTTCAATATTATGAAGCTTTTGTTTATTGTTATGGCCTTTACAGTGACGGATTAGCATAGTAGCTGCCACGACTGATTGGGGGGATGTGAAAAACGAGGAAGGGATTACTGCAAGCTGAACGAGGAAGGGATTACTTCAGATTACTCGTTTTGCTCTAATTATTTGTGTAATAATTATATAAGTTTGGTTTACGTTCTCTGGATAGAGCGAGGGGAGGGAGTTGACGTGATTGTAGAGTACAAATGGATGAGAGGGGTGTGACGAAGGGGAAATTGATGGAGTACTGAATATATCAAAACACACACACACACAGTACAACACTGAATAATGGATGTGAATTAGATATCTTTAGTATGTTGACCAGACCACACACTAGAAGGTGAAGGGACGACGACGTTTTGGTCCGTCCTGGACCATTCTCAAGTCGATTGTGATAAGATATCACAATCGACTTGAGAATGGTCCAGGCGGACCGAAACGTCGTCGTCCCTTCACCTTCTAGTGTCTCGTCTGGTCAACATACTTTAGCCACGTTATTGTGACTCATCGCCTGCATTTCAACACATTACCTGAACTTAATGGAATAAAAAACACGTCCTGCATATTTTCTGCTCTAAGACCAAGGAAGACAAGAGGGTGACCGCCAGCGAATGACCCGGGCTCCGTCGGGGTGGCATTTTCAGCAATCCAAACTGGGAACGTGTCAAATAAATCTCCTTTGTGTACCCGGCACCAGGTCGCCGTGAAATGTATATATTTTTCCTGTGCGTTTCCGGGGGCTATAAAGGCTGGGTAGAAGGGGCGGGCGATACAGCAGAATATTTATAGTGTTGTGGCGGCCGCCTTCAAGCAAATATAAAGAATCATACTTAATAAAAACGACCAATTTATTCAGAGGCAAATGGGAGAGGGGAAAATGGGATTTTTTTTCCCCAATGTGTTCGTCGTAGCAAGACGTGGGGCAGCTAAGGTTATTCAGTCATGAAAATTGGTTACTAATTGGTTAGCATAATTGGTAGGCTTGCTGATTGGTTGGTGGTAAGCATAATTTTCATTGTGTATTTACTCTTGCTGAAATTTACTAAACAAACTATTTTTTTCAGCTCCATTTTGGATTGGATCCGTGTCTCCAGCGCCGGACGAGACGTCTCATCATGAACCTTAAGAGCTTCTAAAGCGAGTATCATAAACATGACGGATTAATAATTTGTAAATTATTAGATAAAATCAAATCATTGTGACATGTGCACTGGCAATTGCTCGAACTGTCGATTCTTTCGCGGCTGGCGAAAGTGACGTATTGTCCAGTTTTCTGTTTTGGCTCCTCTGGTAGCTTAGGAGAGACCATTTTTATATTACCGTTTTCTTGACGTGAAACCTTAGGAGGACGGAATGAGTAGTCAAGGCTCAAGTTATAGGACAGGTAAAGCCGTGGAAGCAAGTTGTACGTCACTGAACCAGTAACAGGAAACGTAACAGCCCTACAAACAGACATCGTAACGATCCCTTTCATTCCCTTGTTACAACCTGTAATAAAGTTGTTACATCTTCCTATAACGTTTTTATGACGTAATGGAACGTTGTTACAACTGGCTATATTGGTTGTTACAATTGTTAGAAGGGTTAAACCTCGTTCGAACGTTGCAGAAACCTCGTGGTTACGTCTTGTGTGTGTGTGTGTGGGAACCTCACCACTGTCTATGTCTTAGGCACAGATGTTGACAGAAGCTAACGTGACAGTATTGACGACAACAGAAGATCTGTCTCAGCACAGCACAATACGCCTCAGAATCTGAATGTTTGTGGAGTTAGACAAATAGTCACAATTCTGTCTGCACAGAACAGATGTGAGTGTTCTTGAGGTTATCTTGAGATGATTTCGGGGCTTTAGTGTCCCCGCGGGCCCGGTCCTCGACCAGGCCTCCACCCCCAGGAAGCAGCCCGTGACAGCTGACTAACACCCAGGTACCTATTTTACTGCTAGGTAACAGGTGCATCAGGGTGAAAGAAACTCTGCCCATCGTTTCTCGCCGGCGCCCGGGATCGAACCCAGGACCACAGGATCACAAGTCCAGCGTGCTGTCCGCTCGGCCGACCGGCTTCCCTTATCATGAGGATATCATCAGCGGCATATGCTCGGTATGCCAAACATAACGAACTGCCTTTATAAACCTTCATAAACGAATCACTTAGGACTTTGTATACACTTACGTCAGACCAATCCTGCAGAATGCAGCTCCAGAGTGAACTCCGGGCCCAGTCCCGCACAAGGTGAAGTTAGAGAAAATTTTGAGACTAGTACTTCGAGCTGAGGGGTATGAGCTATGAGGAAAGACTCTGGAATTAAAACCTCACATTAAAAGAAGACAGTAGAGTTCAGGAGACATGTTTACCACACACAAGATTCTCAGGGAAATTGGCAGAGTAGAGAAAGACAAATTATCACGGCCTGGTAAACGAACAAGGGGACACAGGTGGAAACTTTGTACTGGAATGAGCCACAGAAACATTAGAAGGAATTTGTTCAGTGTCAGAGTAGTTAACAAATAGAATGCTTTAGGAATCGATGTGGTGGAGGCTGACTCCATACACAGTTTCATATATAGATATGATAGAGCCCAGTAGGCTCAGGAATCTGTACACCAGTTGATGACAGTTAAAAGGCGGGACCAAAGAGCCAGAGCTCAACCCCGCAAGCACAACTAGGTAAGTACAACTAGGTAAGTACACACACACACACACACCACAAGAAAGGCGATAGGGAGGAGGCACTTAACTATAGACCTGTATCAATGACAAGCATCTCCTGTAAAATACTTGAAAGAATAATTAGTCAAAGACTGGTTGCACACCTAGAGAACATTAGGTTTGTAAACAAACATCAACATGGGTTCTGGAGAGGGAAATCTTGCCTAACAAACCTTTTGGAATTCTAAGAGTGGACTGGCGAACAGTAACGAGTGGAGTACCTCAATTATCGGTGCTGGGACCAATTCTATTTCTAATATACGTTAATGACATGATTACAGAAGTAGACTCCAACATGTCGATGTTCGCAGACGACGCAAAGTTGATGAGAAGAGTTGTGACATGAGGATTGTAGGATCCTCCAAGAGGACTTGAACCGGTTGCAGAGATGGTCAGAGAAATGACTACTTGAGTTCAACACGAGCAAATGTAAAGTTACGGAAATGGGATTAGTTGACAGGAGACGAAAGGAACAGTACACAATGAAGGGGAACAGCCTACCTGTGAAGACTCGAGAAAGAGACCTGGGAGTGGACGTAACACCTAATCTAACTCTTGAGGCACATGTAAATAGGATAACGACAGCAGCGTACTCTACACTGGCAATAGTTAGAACATCATTCAGAAACCTAAGTGAGGAGACATTTAGGGCGCTTTACACTGCCTACGTGAGGTCAGTCTTAGAGTATGCCCCCTCATCATGGAGTTCCCATGACCCACCAAGACCGAATCTCATCAAAGAGTCTGCAATCTTTCTCTGTTTCAAAAGTTCGATTTCCGCGCATTAGCTCAAAATAAATGAACAATAAATATATGTTTCAGTCGTGAATTATCTGACCGGTGATTCATTTATTCCCAAGATCTCTATATATATTGTGGTATATAAATCCCCTTTGGCAGTTAAATTCACAAATTTACATACACTTTCCGAGCTAAATACCATGGAAACTTCGACAACTCCACCTTATGGATACAGGTAATAATCTCTGGGATCTCTGAAGTCCACTAGGATCTTCTCTATCTTTGCCTTGTGTTTAACTAGGTATGGACTCCAGGCTGGAGCTGCATACTCCAGGATTGGTCTGACATAAGTGGTATATAAGGTCCTTGGATCCCATGGCTCACCTCTAGTAAATCTTCGAGACGGGTCAAAAAATACTCTTACCCACCACAAAAGTCTTAGACGGATAATACAATTGAATAAAATGAGAGATTTCCTTCACTTGACTCTTGACTTCACTTGACATGAGAGACTCTTACCTTCACTTTCATGGACCTTCGTCCACAGAGGAATCCAACACAGATGGTGAACAATTAGCATCACAAAAATCCAGTTAGTAAGGCAGACTATGTAGGTAATATCTGTATTTACCTGGTGATAAACCACAGCTTAGTATGGGTGGGCACTTTGCTAGACGGGCTGGGTATATACCCACAGCTCTCTGGGTACCAATAACAAACTTTTCATCAAATTCTAGATGAAGAAAATCAGAGAGAATACGGATCAACATCCAGGTTTACCACGTGGATGGCAAATCTTGGAGTTGATCAATCTCTATCCAATTCTTTTAAAGAGAGGTTCCACGAGTTAATTCCAGCTGAAATTCAGTCCAATGAAGTACTTCAAACCGCCAATGGGAAAAGACTAGGAGCTTAAGAGACGCTGTGAGAGGGTTACAGGCACTAATGGATCCGAATAGGATCGACTGGGATAATTCCATAGGCGGTGCCTTGCCTCGGTTAAATTCCTATTACAGACGATTACTGCACTGCTAAATCCACCAATTTCTTCACTTTGCGCCACACATCCAATAGTGAACTGTAATGGGCGAATTCTCAAATAGGAAAAACCTACATGCATACGTATAATGGGATGGCTAGCGTGTTTAGAAGCATTTCAAATCCAGCGGAAATCAGATCTATGATTCAAGAGCTGTGTGTTCAATCTGATTTTCAATTCAGACTTTTTCTGATGTGAAATTTCTAGGCATTTACCACGTTTTCATGATATAGCTATTTTTTAATTATTTCTTAAATTGCATGCATCTTAATGATTTGCTACTTTAAATATTTTTGTTGTTTTAAATCGACAATCTTGTGTATGTGTCGTTTTATGTTAGTATATTGTAAACAATTATTGTTTCTTTATATATCATGTATCATCATGACAAACAATGCCTTGCAGCTTTTTAGTGAGCATTGTACAATTCATTATTTAAAAAACTATTGTTGGGATTTTAATGTTAAAATAATCTGGAATTTGTATAAATACTGCTATTTTTACTATTAAAATTGTTGCTAAAGTTGCTGTCATAACAATTACTCTTACTATCACTACTATTGTTAATTTGTCTAAAAAATCGGCCACAATTCTACCAATTTGTTCAGGTTACAAATGATACCTTGAAGATCAGTCAGCGATTATACAAATACATTCATTGTATAATTACAGGTTTATTTTCATAGCTGACCCTTTCTAAACAATTACAAAACATTAAACTGGAGAATATTCTTTTTACATTACGAGTGCATCAAATAGTGTGATATGTTACCAGCTTACAAAAGCTTAAGCTTAGCAAGAGTGTCACAAGGTGCGCGAGTATTTGTGATATTTTGTTTTATAAACGGCTTTAACGTAACTTTGTGATATCACAGATAAATTTTTGTGTAATGGGGTAACTCCAGGAACTGAAGGTGAGCTGTTTTAATTCACCTCTAAGCTGCGTCTCTATTGTTTTCAGGAGACACAGCCCAACTACTTGGGCTGGACGGTAGAGCAACGGTCTCGCTTCATGCAAGTCGATTGATTGATTGATAAAGATTAAGCCACCCAAAAGGTGGCACGAGCATGAATAGCCTGTAAGTGGAGGCCCTTTTGAGCCATTACCAGTATCAATAGATGATCCTGGTAGATCTGTGGAGGTGCGACTGCACCCTACGTGACGAGAGATGTCTCCCGTCCCTCATGCAAGTCGGCGTTCAATCCCCGACTGTCCACAAGTGGTTGGGCACCATTCCTTCCCCCCCGTCCCATCCCATCCCAAATTCATTCCTGATTCCTTCCCAGTGCTGTATAGTCGTAATGGCTTGGTGCTTTCCCTTGATAATTCCTTCCCTCCAGGAGATGCATCATCAAAGAAAACTTACATATACAGAATCGAAACCTAAGTTCGCGTCCTTGAGAGAGGGGGAAAGTTGTTTCCTCCTTTGAAGTCGTCCAATATACAAGCGCTGCCACAGCTTCTTGTTTCAACTCTATCGCAAGGCTTCTATGATCTTCCTGTTGCATATGTATCGCGATTGAGTTCCTCGTTGGGAATAGTCCCCATCTTGGGAGGGGAGGAAACTTGCCAATCACGTTCTTTTAGCAAGTTTTTTCCTGGTGTTCTTGAGGAAACTATGAGACTAATGAGAAACAATGAGATAAAACTCATTGAAACTAATGAGATGAAACATATGAATATATGAAACTAATGAGATGAAACATATGAATATATGAAACTAATGAGATGAAACATATGAATATATGAAACTAATGAGATGAAACATATGAATATATGAAACTAATGAGATGAAACATATGAATATATGAAACTAATGAGATGAAACATATGAATATATGAAACTAATGAGATGAAACATATGAATATATGAAACTAATGAGATGAAACATATGAATATATGAAACTAAACATATAAAAATATGAATATATGAAACGAAACATATGAAACTAATGAGAAATAATGAGAAACTATGAGAAACATACTGGACTATGAAACCATGGTCACTTGGTCGATTTATGAGATATTCATAATTCCAGAAATATGGAAGGAACCACTGCGTGGAAGAAGGGGGGGGGACCCTTAGCCTCGGAGGAAGGCACACATAACACATATTAATAATGGGAAGATCTTGCGCACGACTCCTGTTGTTGTTGTTTTAGATTTAGCTACTCAGAACGAAATGTCCATGTAGCACGGGCTATGGTGAGCCCGTAACACACGCACGACTCCTATAAGGGTAATATTTATGTTATGGAGTCAGCATCACTGTGACGCCATCAGGTTGAGTCACTGTGACGCCATCAGGCTGTAACATTGCACAAAATTTAAGTTTATTTTCATCATTCTCACTGAAAACTAAAGTAAAAATGTAGCCACTGAGTAAACAAACTTTTCCCATTTACCATTTGACACCAAAATATTTTCCGAAAAAAATATGAATTGGTTAAGCAATGGTTTGATTGTAATCAGATTGTGGAGAGCAGGTTAACCGGAAAAGCGATAACAGATTCACGAAGAAAAATGCGGCATGAAAAAAAAAAGTCAGTTTGTGTTCCAAAAAATGTTCGAATTATGAGTTTTAAATTGAAACCTCAAAATCAGCTTCCTTCAAAATATTTCTTTTGTTTCGTTTTATACACTAGTTTCGTAATTTTTTTTTATGTTATTTAAACACGTATTTAAAGGGAAATTTCGTGAGCAATTAAAATATTGTAATTCACGATTATACTATAACATGATAATACACCATAATACTTCAGCCTGATTATACACCTTGATACTTCAGCATGATAATACATCTTGATACAACTTTAATACACCATGATTCCACAGCACTATAATACTGTATGACACAGGAGAGGTCATAACAGTTGTATAGTGGTGTATTGTAGTGCTGTGAATCATGATGTATTAATGTTGTAATAGTGGCAGAGTCACCCACTATCAATAGTATGTACTGGCCTAAATAGGATAGTAAATAGGTTCATGGTTAGGGAAAATCAAGAGTAAACTCTACCAATTTACTGAACAACTTGACAATAAGAATAAATTTACATTAGTTACAATTTACTTGAAACTTGGTAAACATTGTGCACTAAACGTCAGCTAGATGCTTTAGTTAAAATAGTCATTAACAAATATATGAACGTGACCTAAAAAATTTAAGTCACTTTGGACTAACAATTTCAAAATCTCACTAGAGTCAAGCTATAGTATTTAGGACGAGGCAAAATCAGTGTCACCAGAACGAGGCAAACTTAAAGTCTTTATGACTCAATCAAGTTCCCATGGATGGGGCCAGATCAAAGTCTGTAGTGACTTCAAAATCTTTATTTGATTCTTTACACATATTTATACAAGCTGTACCCGGCCACGAATTGCTGTGGCTCAGCAATGAACATATGTTGCTGAGCTACAGCAACCTTTCCCCTTCTCCCAGTCCCTCTCCACAATTTTTCCCCTCCGACGTCCCTTCGTCCTCCCAACCATTCCTCACTCCCTCGTCCTCCCAATCAATCCCCACAGTCCTGTCTCCTAGTCCTCCCCAACCATTCCCCACTCCTCTGTCTCCCTCGTCCACCCTACCATTCCCGCCCCCTTCCCCCATCCCCTCATTCTCCAAAAAATCCCCCACTCCCCTGTCCCCTTGTCCTCTCCACCATTCTCTATTCCCCTGTCCCCTCGTCCCCACCATTCCCAACCCCCCGTCCCCCCCACCATCCCCCACTCCCATCCCCTCGTCCTCCCCACCATTTCCCACTCCCTCGTTCGATACATTCCCAAATGATCATATGTTCCCATCAGAAAATTGGGAACATCAAATGATCTGATGTTCCCATCACTGAAATATAAGAAAAACTGTTAAAAAAACAAATAAAAACAGCTAAAAAATAAAAAAATAAAACTATACTCACGAAATGAACGTTACTGTAAACAACACAGCTCAATTCCATTGCAATGTCACTCAAAATAATTCAATCAAAATGAAAATAAATTAAAATCTATGAAAATTAAATTTTTTAATGGAATCTTAATATATTTAGGATTGTGTGAGTTTCTCCTACATGCAACAGATGGTGTTGTTTCTTAGAAAAAGAATGTTTTTACCTGTCACAGGTGTGGCATCTACACTTTACTTACAAAATGAACTGTATGGTAAACAACACAGCTCAATTCCAACGCAATGTTACACAAAATAATTAAATCAAAATGAAAATATATCGTAATCTATGAAAATTCAATTTATCAATGCAATCGGAAACATTGAAATGGAATTGTAACATATTTAGTATAGTGTGTGTGTTGCTATTACATGCAACAGATAGCGCTGTTTTGAAAAAAAAACATGTTTTTACGTGTAATAGGTGTGACATCTATGTAGTAGATATATAAAAACGTGTGTAATCGGATGGAACCTTGTGTCAAAATTTCAAAGCAAATGGTGAAAAACTTTTGGTGATTACAGCGTGTGTTGCTCTTACGTCCAATAGATGGCACTGTTTAAAAAAAAACATGTTTTTTCCTGTGGGGCATGCATATAGTAGGTATATAAAAACACTCGCCTATTTGAATGCAACGTTGTGTCAAAATTTCAAAGCAATCGGTAAAGAGGTTTCGAAGATTTCCCTCACATGAAAAACAATTTAAAAAAAAATCATGATTTTTTTCCCATCACAGACATGACATCTATATAGTATGTATAAAAAAAAAACCCTGCTTGGATGCGAAAGGAACGATGTGTGAAAAATTTCAAAACAATCGGTGAAGAACTTTCGGAGATTAGCGATTATGAACAAACGAACATTTAATTTTTTATTTACATAGAAGAATATCTCTTGTGTGTGATATAGTGATATGATATTCTCTTGGAAAGTGTAATATTAAATTAGATATATGTATGCGCAAGGAATTATTGCTTGTAAAAGTCATTTTCTGAGATTGTGGTATTTGAAAGCGAAGTGACAGGTTACCTAAAGGGTTAGATAGTGCGCGTCTCAAGGCTCGCCCGTCCATTGCTGGCTCACTACTCGCTGACTATTCAGAACGAGCGGCCACGCTGCATCCTACTTTCGTTTAGTGCGGCATTAGTACGGTCTAATGACCTTGTATAAATATAGAATGTATCCTTTTACTTCAGTACTATATCAGTATACAGATATATCACTATGTTGAACAGGTGGTAGGTGATATTTTCTGCGTGACTTATGGGGTGGGTATCTGAGGACATAAATGACATATTACAAATCCTTGATATATAGCTTGCTAAAGCAAGTGTACCACTGCATTAGGATAGAGCCTAGTGACAGCTAGTTCAGAGGCTGTGCAGTACAATGCATGATGATGATGATTCCTACGAGCTTAGATTAAATTGAAATAGCTTCAGTAGTAGAGAACTTTAGTTTATTATTATTTTACGGTGTGTTGTTAGATATGCCCCAGTAAACTTGTTTATTTTAATTATTCTGTTTACTTAACCCTAGACTAGTATAGACATTGTTACCAGCGAAGCTTTGGAGCGTTAGGACACGACGAGGTAAAAACTGACAAGAGGTTGACACAATCTGTACGAATGGTAGCAAAGAAAAGTAATTAGTCCCTTCTCATATTACTCTTTAATTACATTCTAAACGTACTTCTAAAGGACAATCTAAATTACATTCTCATGAATCCTTGGGGGTATTCATGTTTAGAATAAATGAAGTTTGCGTATGCTCCTGTTTATTTATACTACGGGGTCACCATAGCCCGTGCTACTTGGAACTGTTTTGTTCCAAGTAGCGAATCTTAAACAACAACAACTTATTGAACAAAGGTTCACTGAAGTCAAGCCACCCATCCTAGTACTAACCAAAGTCAACGTTGCTTAACTTGGCTGATGGGACGAGAAACAGTGTTCTCAAGGTGGTAGTTTGGCCCTTAAAGGTAAAACAAAAGTTTACAATATTTTTACCATTTCTGAACCTGGATTAGCCAGGAAAAGGTTGGCTACCCTGACAACGCAACATGGCCTCCTAATAGCACGTCGCATTTTGACGTATTCTCTACATAAGGCCAAAAATCGTCTTACTAGAAAATGGAAGCGGTTGGTGAATGTGACGTATTGTCCCGTTTTCTGTTTTGGGTCCTCTGGTGGGTTAGGTTAAGTGCACTTTAATACGACAGTTTCTTGACGTTGGGGAACTTTGGGAGGACGAGGTGGACAACGTCCCCACACACACACACACACACACACACACACACACACACACACACACACACACACACACACACACACACACCACACACACACACACTCTCCCCCTCTCTCTCCCTCTCCCCCTCTCCTCCCTCTCCCCCTCTCTCTCCCTCTCCTCTCTCTCCCTCTCCCCCTCTCTCTCCCCCTCTCTCTCTCTCTCTCTCTCTCTCCTCTCTCTCTCTCTCTCTCTCTCTCTCTCTCTCTCTCCTCTCTCTCTCTCTCTCTCTCTCTCTCTCTCTCCCCCCCCTATCTCTCTCTCTCTCTCTCCCCCCCCCTCTCTCTCTCTCTCTCTCTCTCTCTCTCTCTCTCTCTCTCTCTCTCTCTCTCTCTCTCTCCTCTCTCTCTCTCCTCTCTCTCTCTCTCTCCCTCCCTCCCCCTTCTCTCTCTCTCTCTCTCCCTCCCCCTTTCTCTCTCCTCTCCCCCTCTCTCTCCCTCTCCCCCTCTCTCCCTCTCCCCCTCTCTCTCCCTCTCCCCCTCTCCCTCCCTCTCCCCCTCTCCTCCCTCTCCCCCTCTCTCTCCCTCTCCCCCCTCTCTCTCCCTCTCCCCCTCTCTCCCCCTCCCCCCTCTCCTCCCCCTCTTTCTCCCTCCCCCCTCTCTCTCCCTCCCCCTCTCTCTCTCCCTCCCCCTCTCTCTCCCCCTCCCCCCTCTCTCTCCCCCTCCCCCTCTCTCTCTCCCCTCCCCCTCTCTCTCCCCTCCCCCCCTCTCTCTCTCTCTCCCCCTCTCTCTCCCCCTCCCCCTCTCTCTCCCCCTCCCCCCTCTCTCCCTCCCCCTCTCTCCCTCCCCTCTCTCTCTCCCTCCCCTCTCTCTCTCCCTCCCCTCTCTCGCTCCCACCCTCTCTCTCTTCTCCCCTTTCTCTCTTCTCCTCCCCCCCTCTCTCTCCTCCCTCCCTCTCCTCTCTCTCTCTCTGTCTCTCTCTCTCTCTCTCTCTCTCTCTCTCTCTCACACACACACACATCATAGGGAAATCATGGAAGGGAGACGAACTCTGACTGCCAAACGCAGGAATTCACAACTGGAACAAACACAGAGGATGGGATGGAACAGGAAGCCTGGATGAAGGAAGTACTCCAGCAAATGCAGAATGAATTCAGTGAAGGACTGAGGGTAATGAGGGAGACAGTAGCCAACCTGCAAGATGATTTAAGGGCAGCAAAGGAGGAGATAAGATACCTAAAGGAGACTCTTCCACAATACCAGGCAAACCGTACCCCAGGGAGATGGGAATGCTACTGTGGAGGGGACCACCACAACCCAGATCTCATTTGCTGAAATGCTTAAAAAGAGCCCTGAAGCTAGGTCTGCGGTTAAGGAAGTTGCCATGGAAGTGGCTTCCTCTCAGGAAGCAGCTAGATGTACTAGCCGGCTGATAGAGAGAAATAGAGCAGTAGTAGTAGCAGGCATTGAAGAACAAACAGGGACCAGACCAAAGGAGCGGAGAGACAAGGACAAAAACATGATTAAAGAGATCCTTAAAGAGGTAAGGATGGAGGGAGCTGAGCGAAATGTTGAAAAGGTTTTCAGGCTTGGAAAGTACAACAAGGACAGAGACCGAATGATAAAGGTGGTTTTCATGAGCGAAATCGCGAAAGAGGAACTGCTAGCAAGGAAGTGTTGTCTAAAAGGTGTAGAGAAGTTCAAGAAAATATTCCTGCAGAGGGATATGACAAGGGAAGAGAGAATACGGACAGCAGACGCGAGGAAGGAGCGCAGGGAGAGAGAAGGAAATCAGAGTACCACAACCCAGAACCCTACAATCCCAGAGGGAAGTGGAGAACCCTCCTCAAACAGTGCAACAGCCACAGGGATTGGGGCACCACCCCCAAATTCTACCCAACAGACACCCAACCTGCCCCATCCCCTGTCAGCCCCCCACTAAGTACCCACCTAGGGCACCCTCCCCCCACCCACCCCCCTCCCCCCACTCACCCCCCTTCTCCCCCTCACCCCTCTCCCCAGGACCTCCCTTCCCCCCATCCCCCATGCCCTCCCTTCTCCCACATGCCTTCCCGTCTCTCCCACCCCCATGCCCTCCCTTCTCCCCCTCCCCCCTAAGCCCCCCACTCTCCCCCACCCCACCTAAGTCTTCCCCTCTCCCCCACTCCCCTAAACCCTCCCCTCTTCCTCACCCACCTCAGCCCTCCCTTTTCCCCCACGCCCCCCAAGCCCTCCACCCTTTTCTCTCCCCCCAAGCCCCCCCATCTCCCCTATCCCCCACAGCCTCTCCTCCCCCCATGCTTCCCCAACCCTCCCTCTCTTACCCACCCCCTGTACCCTCCCCCTCTTATCCACCCCCTGTACCCTCCCCCTCTTATCCACCCCTGTACCCTCCCCCTCTCCCCCACCACCCCAAGCCCTCCCTCCTCCACCAATCCCCCCGTGCCAGGTCCCCCCAGCTCCCACTCACCCCAGATCCCAAAGGTCCCCCCAGAAAAGAAGCAGAAGAGAGTCAGTTTCAGGGTGATGTACTCGAACATAGATGGGATCACAAGCAAGACAAGTGAACTAAGGGAAAGAGCACAAGAAGTTAACCCAGATGTAATCGGACTCACTGAAACAAAACTCTCTGGAATCATAACGAATGCCGTGTTTCCCCAGGAGTATACAGTAATAAGGAAAGAGAGGGAAGGTAGAGGAGGAGGCGGAGTGGCCCTACTCATGAGAAGGGAATGGAGTTTTAAGGAGATGGCCATCCCGGGCTGTGAGGAGTTCAGAGACTACATAGCAGGCACCATAACAATGGGAGGACCAAGAATAGTAGTAGCAGTAATATACAACCCTCCACCAAATGACAGGAGACCCAGTCAAGAGTATGAAAACAACAACAAGGCAGTTAACACTATAATTGAGAGGGCAGCCTCTGCTGCCTGTAGAAATAGATCCCACCTGCTCATCATGGGCGACTTCAATCACGGAAAGATTGACTGGGAGAACAAGGAACCGCATGGAGGCGAGGATACGTGGAGAGCCAAACTATTGGAGGTGTGACAAGCAACTTTTTAACGCAGCATGTCGGAGAACCCACAAGGATGAGAGGAATGACGAACCAGCGAGACTCGACCTAGTCTTCACTCTGAACGACTCCGACATAAGAGAAATCGGTTTTGAGGACCCAGTAGGAATGAGCGACCACAGTGTACTGGTGTTTGAGTACTTGATTGAAGAAGGGTTATTGAACTCGAGGAGGGATACCGAAACCAAAAGGTTAGCATACCGAAAGGGAAACTATGAGGGGATAAGAAAATTCCTAACAGATATAGCATGGGAAACAGAGCTCAGGGGAAAGACGGCCCAAGATATGATGGATTACATCACGCAGAAGTGCAAGGACGCAGCAAACAAGTTTGTCCCAGTCCAAAAGGAAAACAGAGAAATGAAGATGAGAAACCCATGGTTTAATCAAAGATGTAGGCTAGCTAAGCAGCAAAGTAAAAGGGCATGGAGAAACTATAGGAATAACAGGACACTGGAGAGCAGAGAAAGATACCAGAATGCCAGGAATGAATATGTCAGGATGAGAAGAGAGGCAGAAAGACAATACGAAAATGACATCGCAAGCAAGGCAAAGACTCAGCCTAAATTGTTGCATAGCCACATTAGGAGAAAAACAACAGTAAAGGAACAGGTTATGAGATTAAGGATAGGGGCGGAAGGATTCACTACAAATGACAAGGAAGTGTGTGAGGAATTGAATAAGAAATTCCAGGAGGTCTTCACCTTAGAACAAGGAGAAATTCCAGAGGTAAGTGAGGGAATAGCTAACCAGGAACCACTGGAAGAGTTTGAGATTACCAGTGGGGAAGTAAGGAAGTGTTTACTAGAGTTGGACGTGACGAAGGCTATAGGCCCAGATGGAATCTCCCCTTGGGTTCTAAAGGAAGGAGCAAGAGAACTGAGCCTACCACTCTCCATAGTGTATAACAAATCACTGGCAACAGGGGAACTGCCAGATATTGGAAAGCAGCTAACGTAGTCCCGATATACAAGAAAGGGGATAGACAGGAGGCACTGAACTACAGGCCAGTGTCCCTAACCTGCATACCATGCAAGCTGATGGAGAAGATTGTGCGAAAAAAACTAGTGGAGCATCTGGAGCGAAGGAACTTTGTAACACAGCATCAACATGGGTTCAGGGATGGCAGGTCCTGCCTCACAGGGTTACTTGAATTCTACGACCAGGCAACAAAAATAAGGCAAGAAAGAGAAGGGTGGGCAGACTGCATATTTTTGGATTGTCAGAAAGCCTTTGATACAGTGCCACACAAGAGGCTAGTGCGAAAGTTGGAGATGCAGGCTGGAGTGAGAGGGAAGGTACTCCGGTGGATAGAGGAATACCTAAGCAACAGGAGACAACGAGTCTGTGTGAGGGGTGAGGCTCAGATTGGCGAGACGTCACAAGTGGAGTCCCGCAGGGGTCAGTCCTTGGACCTATACTGTTTCTGGTATATGTAAATGATCTCCCAGAGGGTATAGATTCGTTCCTCTCATGTTTGCCGACGATGCAAAAATTATGAGGAGGATTGAAACAGAGGATGATAGTAGGAGGCTACAAGATGACCTGGATAGACTGAGTGAATGGTCCAACAAATGGCTGTTGAAGTTCAACCCGAGTAAATGCAAAGTAATGAAACTAGGCAGTGGAAACAGGAGGCCAGGCACAGGATACAGAATAGGAGATGAAGTACTTAATGAAACAGACAGAGAGAAAGATCTAGGAGTTGATATCACACCAAACCTGTCTCCTGAAGCCCACATAAAGAGAATAACGTCTGCGGCATATGCGAGGCTGGCTAACATCAGAACGGCGTTCAGGAACCTGTGTAAGGAATCATTCAGAATCTTGTACACCACATATGTAAGACCAATCCTGGAGTATGCGGCCCCAGCATGGAGCCCGTACCTTGTCAAGCACAAGACGAAGCTGGAAAAAGTCCAAAGGTATGCTACTAGACTAGTCCCAGAACTAAGAGGCATGAGTTATGAGGAAAGGCTGCGGGAAATGCACCTCACGACACTGGAAGACAGAAGAGTAAGGGGGGACATGATCACAACCTACAAAATCCTCAGGGGAATCGACCGGGTAAACAAGGATGAACTTTTCAACACTGGTGGGACGCGAACAAGGGGACACAGGTGGAAGCTGAGTACCCAAATGAGCCACAGAGACGTTAGAAAGAACTTTTTCAGTGTCAGAGTAGTTAGCAAATGGAATGCATTAGGAAGTGATGTGGTGGAGGCTGACTCCATTCACAGTTTCAAATGTAGATATGATAGAGCCCAATAGGCTCAGGAATCTGTACACCAGTTGATTGACGGTTGAGAGGCGGGACCAAAGAGCCAGAGCTCAACCCCCGCAAGCACAATTAGGTGAGTACAATTAGGTGAGTACACACACACACACACACACACACAAAGAAAGGCTGCGGGAAATGCACCTTACGACACTGGCAGACAGAAGAGTAAGGGGGACATGATCACAACCTACAAAATCCTCAGGGAAATCGACCGGGTAAACAAGGATGAACTATTCAACACTGGAGGGACGCGAACAAGGGGACACAGGTAGAAGCTGAGTACCCAAATGAACCACAGAGACATTAGAAAGAACTTTTTCAGTGTCAGAGTAGTTAGTAAATGGAATGCACTAGGAAGTGATGTGGCGGAGGCTGACTCCATACACAGTTTTAAATGTAGATATGATAGAGCCCAATAGGCTCAGGAACCTGTACACCAGTTGATTGACAGTTGAGAGGCGGGACCAAAGAGCCAAAGCTCAACCCCCGCAAGCACAATTAGGTGAGTACAATTAGGCGAGTACACACACACACACACACACGCACACGCGCACGCACACGCGCGCGCCCACACACGCGCGCACACACACGCACACACACACGCACGCACACACGCACGCACACACGCACGCACGCACACACACACGCACACACACACGCACACACACACGCACGCACGCACGCACGCACGCACACACACACGCACACACACACACACACACACACACACACACACACACACACACACATACATATACAGACACGTTCACCGCTGGTCAGCTACAGATATACGACGCACACCTGTTAACAAGGCAGTTAGGTAGTTTGACCCTTCGACATGAAATTTAAACAATTAAGAATTATTAATAATATATCAAACGCACAATGACTCACATCACACATGAGTCATTACTCCCTAACGCAGGTTCGAATCCTCGTCACGGCCCTTGTGGATTTGTTCAATGACTCGCATGTTGCATTGCTTTTCATCACGTCATGGTGCAATGGTCTAGGGCGTGTGTGCGGGTTCGAAAATAAGTGCGCGTGTTCGAATCCTATTCATGACTCCTACTGATTTCCTCAATATATCAAGATCAAGAATGGATCTAATAGTGACACATATTGTCTTAACAGTCCTCGTGACGCAGTGGTAAAACACTCATCCGGCGCTTTCGCCTGGGTTCGTATCCAGGGAGGATTGACTGGGCGCCAATCCTTAACTGTAGCCTCTGTTCATCCAACAGTAAATGGGTACCTGGTTGTTAAACGATTTATCGGGTCGTATTTCAGGGAAAAATTAGGATTAGGGACCTGCCCGAAACGCTATACGTACTGGCGGCTGTACAAGAATGTAACAACTCTTGCTTATATAAATATCAAACATATATAGTGACCAAGAACAAATAACCTGTCACTTATTATGAATTAATACAGCATAGACATATGTATAAATGTATTTTTATACATATATGACAATGAATATACCACTTAAGTTAGAATGCAGTTTATAGTTCAGTAATTTTATAAACATTGTGTATATTTATATGCCAATTTTTATTTTATATACAACTACATCACTTTGATAGTGATGCTACAACACTATTATAGAAGTATTATCCAGTACTGCACGAGATCTCTAATACAACACAATAATTAGAGAAATAACATGACGCAAGAGAGCAGAGAGAAATGTGTGAGTAAACTGTACTTGTGAGTGACCAGCGATGGTTGTGAGTGACCAGCGATGGTTGTGAGTGGTCAACAGTGGTTGTGAGTGGTCAACAGTGGTTGTGAGTGAACAGCAATGGTTGTGAGTGAACAGCAATGGTTGTGAGTGACCAGCAATGGTTGTGAGTGACCAGCAATGGTTGTGAGTGACCAGCAATGGTTGTGAGTGACCAGCAATGGTTGTGAGTGACCAGCAATTTTTATGAGTGACCAGCAATGGTTGTGAGTGACCAGCAATGGTTGTGAGTGACCAGCAATGGTTGTGAGTGACCAGCAATGGTTGTGAGTGACCAGCAATGGTTGTGAGTGACCAGCAATGGTTGTGAGTGACCAGCAATGGTTGTGAGTGACCAGCAATGGTTGTGAGTGACCAGCAATGGTTGTGACCCAGGGCAGAGACGAGTGAGCAGCCTTGTTGACAGTCCCAGATGACTTGACATGGCAGTCAAGCCATCGTGAGTAGGTCATTGTCACCACAGACGCTTGTCAAATTGTCATAATTCAGGAGGAGAGAGAGAGAGAGAGAGAGAGAGAGAGAGAGAGAGAGAGAGAGAGAGAGAGAGAGAGCACACAGTCCGGAATAGACTACGTAAGGCGAGCCCATTGAGCTCAATCCTATTAACAAATCACAAAAAAAGAGAGCTTTGCCAATCAAATTAATTAACACAATAATATTTAAACCCCCATGGAACACTACAATTTAATTCACTACACTGGACGGCATTTTAACCAAGACTGAGCCATGAATTAACCTGAACAAGACCTGTGATGGGATAGTATGGTCGTTAATCGTAGGTTGATCGAAGCCAACCTTTGCTGTGACGCAAAACCCTCACTGCAAAGGGGTGTAAATTTGTGATCTTAACTATTCATAAATGTGATAGGAGAGAATGTTACACAATGCATGCAACTGCATAGCATTCACATCTCCTTCACTATCACTTTGAGCCTCTCTAAAAGTAATAATGAACACAATTTAAAATTCCTACACTAAGTGCCAATATAAACAGTGAAAAATGGTCACTATCTATATCTTTTAGACAACTAATCCATGTACATTTAGCTTATCATATTAAGTCAATAATTTTGGTCAGTACCTGCTATGGTTACCATGGTGAGTAGTATTGATTCTGTCAAACATTGGTGGAGTTTAAGTCAATATTATCGCCTGGTGAGTTTGACGTTTCATGGCCATTGATCTAAATTGCTCACGTGGGAGGCCGAGGCTAATGTTTGTGGTCGTAGAAACAATTGTGTTTTTTTACTGTGTCAAATCGTGAGGAACGGGATATCAGTGAACTGTCCCTGTGCACGATAAAATCAACTCAAACTCATCATGTGCACGATAAAATCAACTCAAACTCATCATGTGCACGATAAAATCAACCCAAATTCACCGTGTGTACGTCTAAATCAACCCAAATTCACCATGTGTACGACTAAATCAACCCAAACTCATCGTGTGAACGTTTAAATCAACCTAAACTCATCATGTGAACGTCTAAATCAACCCAAATTCACCTTATGCACGTCTAAATCAACCCAAACTCATCATGTGTACGACTAAATCAACCCAAACTCATCGTGTGATCGTCTAAATCAACCCAAACTCATCGAGTGTACGACTAAATCAACCCAAATTCACCATGTGTACGTCTAAATCAACCCAAACTCATCATGTGTACGACTAAATCAACCAAACTCATCGTGTGAACGTCTAAATCAACCCAAACTTACCGTGTGCACGTCTAAATCAATCCAAACTCATCATGTGTACGTCTAAATCGACCCAAACTCATCATGTGTACGTCTAAATCAACCCAAACTTACCATGTGTACGCCTAAATCAACCCATACTCACCTTATGCACGTCTAAATCAACCCAAACTCACCTTATGCACGTCTAAATCAACCTGAACTCACCACGTGCACTTCTAAATCCCACATATCTCATCATGTGCACCTCTAAATCCTCTCTAACGAAGCCTGTGCACCTTCAAATCCCCATAACCCTCTCCAGTGCACGTCAAAGCCCAGTTGGCAGGCCTCATCCCTCTCTTGCCCAAGCTTAACTTAACCTGGGAACGTCTAACCCCTCTAACGCAACCTGAACACGTCTAAATCAATCATATTGCGAGAAGCGGTGGCATTATCAGAGTCGACGGTACTTCTGAATGAGTGTGGGTACTTTCTCACGGGTGTGGGTACTTTCCCACGGGATGGGTACTCTGCAGGGGCGTGGGGTACTGTCCCAGGGGCGTGGGTTACTGTTCCACGGGCGTGGGTACTCTCCAGGGGCGTGGGTACTCTCCAGGGGCGTGGGGTACTGTCCCAGGGGCGTGGGTACTCTCCCACGGGCGTGGGTTACTCTACCACGGGCGTGGGTACTCTCCCACGGGGGCGGGAACTCTACCACGGGCGTGGGAACTCTCCCACGGGCGTGGGAACTCTCCCACATGCGTGGGAACTCTCCCACGGGCGTGGGGTACTCTCCCAGATGCCTTAACAGTCATTAACTTTCATTGGTCAAAGACAATAACTAACTTTTCGGTTCTCTTACCTCGAAAAGTTACCAAGTTTCTCGAGAAAATCTGAAAGTTTTGTAAACGATAATTAGCAATTTCAACTTCAATAAGTATGTAAACATTGGGAATGCGAAATGAAAATTTTAAAAATAAAATATGAAATTTTTATTAAAATTCTGTGAAAAATTATTTATGCTAGGTCGTGATTTTTTCTTTAAATATATTGCACTTGCAAAGGCAGGATTGTAGGATGGGATCGAAGGGCAGGATAGAAGGTGGGGGATAGGAGAATGACGTTGCCCAACAGCTTCGACTTTTTGATAACTTGGTCCATCAGACTGTTGTTTGCAGAGACCTAACTCATATTTTCCCGCACTAACTTCCCACTGGCCCCTCTCAGTAATATAAACATACTTCTTAGAAAGCACAACTTAAGAATGTGCTATATTTTCAATAGGGGGACGATAACGAGTGTACAGGACAGGATAGCACATCTGGTCAGCAGACGATGAGTCACAATAACGTGGGTGATGATATGATGACTAAAAAGATCAGGAGACGACGACGTTTCGGTCCGTCCTGGACCATTGTCAAGTCCATTGTCGACTTAATGGATATGGATCCAGTTAATAGTACCATTACTATTAATGCTACTTGCACCATCCTTGAGGTTATCTTGAGATGATTTCGGGGCTTTTTAGTGTCCCCGCGGCCCTGTCCTCGACCAGGCCTCCACCCCCCAGGAAGCAGCCCGTGACAGCTAACACCCAGGTACCTATTTTACTGCTAGGTAACAGGGGGGCATAGGGTGAAAGAAACTCTGCCCATTGTTTCACGCCGGCGCCTGGGATCGAACCCACGACCACAGGATCACAAGTCCAGCGTGCTGTCCGCTCGGCCGACCAGCTCTCCCTGTTCACCATTGCTATTAGTTCTGTAACATTGTGTTGGATGGTAACTGGACACTTAATATACTGGTAATGTTACGCTGGATGTGAACCAGTACATATTAATTTAAATTATTAAATCCATTCCTTTTCTCGCTCATTTTCAGTGTTGAAATGTGGCATGCTAATATACTGATATGCTAAATACTAATATACTGACATATTCTAGAACCTTAACCAACGCAAGATAACGCCTCTTGAACCTTAACCAACGCAAGATAACGCCTCTAGAACCTTACCCAACGCAAGGTAACGCCTCTAGAACCTTAACCAACGCAAGATAACGCCTCTAGAACCTTAACCAACGCAAGATAACGCCTCTAGAACCTTAACCAACGCAAGGTAACGCCTCTAGAACCTTAACCAACGCAAGGTAACGCCTCTAGAACCTTAACCAACGCAAGATAACGCCTCTAGAACCTTAACCAACGCAAGATAACGCCTCTAGAACCTTAACCAACGCAAGGTAACGCCTCTAGAACCTTAACCAACACAAGGTAACGCCTCTAGAACCTTAACCAACGCAAGATAACGCCTCTAGAACCTTAACCAACGCAAGGTAACGCCTCTAGAACCTTAACCAACACAAGGTTAACGCCTCTAGAACCTTAACCAACACAAGGTTAACGCCTCTAGAACCTTAACCAACGCAAGATAACGCCTCTAGAACCTTAACCAACACAAGATAACGCCTCTAGAACCTTAACCAACGCAAGGTAACGCCTCTAGAACCTTAACCAACGCAAGATAACGCCTCTAGAACCTTAACCAACACAAGGTAACGCCTCTAGAACCTTAACCAACGCAAGATAACGCCTCTAGAACCTTAACCAACGCAAGGTAACGCCTCTAGAACCTTAACCAACGCAAGGTAACGCCTCTAGAACCTTAACCAACGCAAGGTAACGCCTCTAGAACCATAACCAACGCAAGGTAACGCCTCTAGAACCTTAACCAACGCAAGGTAACGCGTTGGTTAAGGTTCTAGAGGCAAGATAACGCCTCTAGAACGTTAGCCAACGCAAGATAACGCCTCTAGAACCTTAACCAACGCAAAGTAACGCCTCTAGAACCTTACCCATTGGAAGATAACGCCTCTAGAACCTTAACCAACGCAAGATAACGCCTCTAGAACCTTAACCAACGCAAAGTAACGCCTCTAGAACCTTAACCATTGGAAGATAACGCCTCTAGAACGCTCCACAGTTCTGGTTGTTGAACTCCAAAGACCACGAAAGAGCATTGAGGGAATTCGTAATGCCATGCAACTCACTGAGGTCTCAAAACGAAATCATGTGAATGGAGACTCCATTCGTACCTTATGCATAGATTTCCCCCTCTGTATGTAAATAATAGTTCTGTGTCCTTCCTGGCGGCTGAGTGGACAGCGTTCGGTATTCGTAGTTTTAGGGGTTCCGGGGTCAATTCCCAGTGGCGGCGGAAACAAATGGGCAGAGTTTCTTTCACCCCTGATGCACCTGTTCACCTAGCAGTAAATAGGTACCTGGGAGTTAGATAGCTACTACCGGCTGCTTCCTGGGGGTGGGGGGGGGGTAACAAAAAATGGAGACCTGGTCGAGGACCGGGCCGCGGGGACAGTCATTTAAGAGATAACCCCAATTAACGTTATCCTGTTATCTGTGGATACTGTGTTATCTAATGTTATCTACTGTCACTTTCGGACCACACACCAGGGGTCTGATCTAGGGTCCACACCCTGGGGCCCCCTATGCTGTGATCTAGGGTGCCCAACCACTTGGACGGTCGGGGGATTGAACGCCGACCTGCATGAAGCGAGACCGTCGCTCCACCGTCCACCCCAAGTGGGGTGAGAAGGAGGAAGGAGGCTTAAATTGGACAGTGAAGGAAAGCTGAACTATTGGACAGGAATTGACGACATTCGGTTTGAATCAAGGGGGGGGGAGGATGGGCTGGGGGGGGATGGGCTGGGGAAAGCTGAAGGGGGGAAGGTTTGGGGAAGCCCATGGGTAAAGAGGGGAGGGTGTTGAGGACCCACGAGACAGGAGGGGGGGCAGAGGTCAGAGGACAGGTATAAACAGAGGTCAACGTGGACACGCGAACATTATTTCCTGTCAAAAAAAAATGTAAACAAAACAAGTTCATTTGTTTTGCTTCTCCATTCATTTGTTTTCCCTCTATATAAATACTATGACTGTCAGCGAGTAATCTGCCACGCTCACGATCAATCACGCGAGATTACGAGTGAGTAATTACCGCGCCCTTCATGTGAGCTATCAACAGGGAACACGCGACAAAAATGTGTGCGTTCTTTTATTGGTTTATGTGGCAACTCGCGTCGATGTTGCCACAACATCAACATGCGTAGACATTAATTATTCAAACGCATGTGATCTCTTTAGTAGAGGTAAATATTGCTTCGTGCACTGGTGCTGTCTATGTCAAGAGGAGCACCCGGTGATTGTTGCAGAGTTGCCATATGGGCGAGTACTGGGAGTACCATCGTTGCCATATGGGCAAGTACTGGGAGTACCATCGTTGCCATATGGGCGAGTACTGGGAGTACCATCGTTGCCATATGGGCAAGTACTGGGAGTACCATCGTTGCCATATGGGCAAGTACTGGGAGTACCATCGTTGCCATATGGGCGAGTACTGGGAGTACCATCGTTGCCATATGGGCAAGTACTGGGAGTACCATCGTTGCCATATGGGCGGGTACTGGGAGTACCATCGTTGCCATATGGGCAAGTACTGGGAGTACCATCGTTGCCATATGGGCAAGTACTGGGAGTACCATCGTTGCCATATGGGCGAGTACTGGGAGTACCATCGTTGCCATATGGGCAAGTACTGGGAGTACCATCGTTGCCATATGGGCGAGTACTGGGAGTACCATCGTTGCCATATGGGCAAGTACTGGGAGTACCATCGTTGCCATATGGGCAAGTACTGGGAGTACCATCGTTGCCATATGGGCGAGTACTGGGAGTACCATCGTTGCCATATGGGCGAGTACTGGGAGTACCATCGTTGCCATATGGGCGAGTACTGGGAGTACCATCGTTGCCATATGGGCAAGTACTGGGAGTACCATCGTTGCCATATGGGCGAGTACTGGGAGTACCATCGTTGCCATATGGGCGAGTACTGGGAGTACCATCGTTGCCATATGGGCGAGTACTGGGAGTACCATCGTTGCAGAGTTGCCATATGTGCAAGTACTGGGAGTACCGTCGTCGCAGAGTTGCCATATGGGCAAGTACTGGGAGTACCGTGGTTGCAGAGTTGCCATATGGGCAAGTACTGGGAGTACCGTGGTTGCAGAGTTGCCATATGGGCAAGTACTGCAAGTACCGTCGTTGCAGAGTTGCCATATGTGCAAGTACTGGGAGTACAGTCGTCGCAGAGTTGCCATATGTGCAAGTACTGGGACTACCGTAGTTGCAGAGTTGCCATATGGGCAAGTACTGGGAGTACAGTCGTCGCAGAGTTCCCATATGGGCAAGTACTGGGAGTACTGTCGTCGCAGAGTTCCCATATGGGCAAGTACTGGGAGTACCGTCGTCGCAGAGTTGCCATATGGGCAAGTACTGGGAGTACCGTCGTCGCAGAGTTGCCATATGGGCAAGTACTGCAAGTACCGTCGTTGCAGAGTTGCCATATGGGCAAGTACTGCAAGTACCGTCGTTGCAGAGTTGCCATATGGGCAAGTACTGCAAGTACCGTCGTTGCAGAGTTGCCATATGGGCAAGTACTGGGAGTACAGTCGTCGCAGAGTTGCCATATGTGCAAGTACTGGGAGTACTGTCGTCGCAGAGTTGCCATATGGGCAAGTACTGGGAGTACTGTCGTCGCAGAGTTGCCATATGTGCAAGTACTGGGACTACCGTAGTTGCAGAGTTGCCATATGTGCAAGTACTGGGACTACCGTAGTTGCAGAGTTGCCATATGTGCAAGTACTGGGACTACCGTAGTTGCAGAGTTGCCATATGTGCAAGTACTGGGACTACCGTAGTTGCAGAGTTGCCATATGTTGTTACTTCAAGTACTGCCGTCGCAGTATTGACATATGTTGTTCTTGGAATTACCATCATTGTAGAATTGCAATGAGCAGAACTGGGAATATCTTTTTCAATCTTTCCAAATAGTTCATACTTCATCTTTTTCCTACAAAGTCCGTTTATTTGTCTTCTTGTTTGAGGTTGGAGGAAAGGTCAAATGCTTAGGGCTAGCGCCAACATATTCTCCTAAATGACGTCTTCTTCCTGGGATGGATTTAGGTGGGTGGGAGTCGAGCTTCCTGATCGTTTCGTCGACAGGCCCGTTGGTGAACAACAACTCCACATCCTCCTGTATCGATAGATACAGCGACAGCAGGAGACTCGACATCAGCGAGGCACTTCACATCAAAAAGTCAACACCTGCTATCAACATATAATTGCACTCTACCCACTTCAAGACCCGAAACAACATAGAAGCAAGAAAAGAAAATATGCAATGTACTCATTGATTCGTATTCTATGTAAAATTATCTTTTCCCAATGATTTGCCCGTTGGTTTGTGTTCTATCACCTCACCCAAAATATTTATGTCATATCAACTCACCCATAATCAAATATAAGTATGAAACGGAGTACATAATAATTAGTGTTTGAAAATGTGAGAAGTCTCTTGCGAAACGCATCTAGGCGTCAGACCATAAATAAAAATTTGAAAATGAACTTTGGAGAGTTAATTTTTCAATTACCCCCGACGTTGAAGAAAAACCTAAGAAATATTGAGAAGATTCGTGTTAGAATTATTAATCTTACCTTTTCGATCATATTCTCTTTTTTTTATTGATATATAAAAGTTCTTACATTCTTGTACAGCCACTAGTACGCGCAGCGTTTCGGGCAGGTCCTTAATCCTATGTTCCCTGGAATACGATCCCCGCGAAGAATCGTTTTTACAACCAAGTACCCATTTTACTGTTGAGTTAAACAGAGGCTACAGTTAAGGATTTGCGCCCAGTCAATCCTCTCCGGCCAGGATACGAACCCATGACAAAGGACTCGCGGAACGCCAGTCTTACCACTGCACCACGGGGACTGTAAACATCAACATTCAACAACATATGTTTATAAGAAAGACTGCTACCAAAATATACTGGTATACTAATATGTACTGGTATACTGATATATACTGGTATTCTAATATGTACTGGTATACTGATACATACTGGTATACTGATATATACTGGTATACTGATATATACTGGTATACTAATATATATACTAGTATACTGATATATACTGGTATATCACGCCGGGATCAGGAGCTCAGGTTTACCGAGATCCCACAACATAAAGGGCGAGGCTGTGTGCTGCAGTTACCCATACATTTAATGTTGTGACCCAAGTGTGCCTAACCTGACTCACCGCGTGCTTACCTGTCAGTGCCTACGTGGGGGTCAGCTCTAGCTCTCGGTACCCCCGCTCACCAGCCTTGTTTGTCCATAGAGTTTTTTGAATTATCAATTTCGTCCTTAGGTTGGTCTCTCACCCGCTTCACCATCAGACTTCCTACGCAACCCACTTGCTTATAGTCAATATTTGGCTTATCAATAAGTGCATATATGACATACTTATTTATTGTGAATATTTGAGTTTACCGTGAAAAGCTGAATAGAAAACACCGACCTAACCTAACCTTCTTAGTATGTTAAGATAAGCATCTTATTGCTTCTTAATTACAATTATTACTTAACCTATAACTATATCGATATTACAGTTTTAAAAAAATAATAAAACAAAACTAAAATATTTAAATAAATTGTAAACACAGGATATTGTCAAATTATGTATAAAATCTCTATTGTTTAACAAAACTAAAAAAGAAATTCCTAATATTAAAACTGGTGTATAGCAAATCGGAAGGAAGCATTTTTACCATGAAAACAAACTATAACTTGGAATATACAACATATGTACTTATTAATAGGCCAAATAGTGTTTATAAACAATAAGTCATATATGTATATGTATTGTGCGAGAGCGGATTGCAACCCCCCTACGTTAGCCAAAGGCCTAATAGGTCGCATTTTTAACGAGTTATGCAAAACAGTCGCATTTGTTACGGAGCGGCAAATCTGGAGAACTGGTTCAGGTACCATGAGAATTTTTTTTTCTGATGTAATACTGTCCGGGAATATATAAATAATGCTCTATTTTTTTTTACACTTTCAAATTTTAAAATTAAATGGAGACTCGTTGTCATTTACGCAATAGTTAGAGAGGACGAATATTTTCATTTCCGGACGAGCTTAATACGGGTTATATTCGCAGCGAATTTTATGAACCATGATTTGTACAACTCGCATATGTATACGAAATTATTGTCGTTACATCCTAAATGTGAACTAATACATGTTGTGTACAACAGCTTTCAACTATCAGACACTTGCTTCATTCGCCAGATGCAATAATAATTCACTTGTCCATTTAAAGGCGGAATTCTACACGCTGTCACAGCTATGTTACAACTATGCTATTATGCTTTCCCTTGATGGAAATATGGTCCAGTAGTTATCTGTGAATTAACTCATTTATAAACGTACAAACATTTATGAGTTAAATGTCAAATTTGATTTGATTTGCTTAAACAGTTCAGCCTGGCAGTCAGTGACATTATCTTTCATGAAAACTGTGCCAGCGAAAACACACACTTTTGGGGAGACTTTAATATTTGAAATTTAATATTTTCTTGACTGATATTTAAACATTTCTGTATTAAACCTCATCGGGTAACAACAACAACAAAAATAAAGTCTATTGCCAAGTTGGCAATAGACTTGCCAAGTCTATTGCACACACGTTGCCGCTTCCATATATATATATATATATATATATATATATATATATATATATATATATATATATATATATATATATATATATATATATATTAAATATGACCGAAAAAGTAAGATTAATAATTCTAACACGAATTTTCTCAATCTTTCGTACATTTCTTTTCACAGTTGGTGGTTTTTCAAAAATCAATTCTCCAAAATTCATTTTTATTTCTAGTCTGACGCGACACTTGAGCGCGTTTCGTAAAACTTATTACATAGGAATGTGCCTAAATGCCAACAGCGACTGCCCAGACAGGTACAAGAGGAGTGTTGTTAACGCATATGTCGACCGTGCTCTCAGCCACAGCTCAGAATGGAAGCAAGTCGACGAAGAACTCTGTAGGGTAAGGCAGGTCCTAGTCAACAACGGCTTCTCCAATGGTTTCATCGAAGACATCATAAGAAGGAAAGTGAAACGCCATGCAACCTCTGAAGAGACAACTAACACAACACCTATACCCCCTATTAGACTATTTTACAGGAACTTCTTTTCCACAGCTCATAAAACGGAGGAAAGGGTCCTGAAAGATATTGTTAATAGAAACGTTATCCCTACAGACAAAAATCAGATTATACAACTGACGATTTACTATAAAACCAGAAAAACGGCCAGCCTACTCATGAGAAACTCTCCAGACACAAAGCAGAACGCTTTAAAAGAGACCAACGTCGTCTATGCCTTCAAATGCCCTCTTGGGGATTGTAAGCTCCAAAAAACCCAGTATATAGGCAAGACAACATCTCTTTCTAGGCGTTTAACGATGCATAAGCAACAGGGCTCCATTAAGGAACATATAATCTCTTCCCACCTCAAGACTCCGCTCCAATATAGAAGCATCAAGAAATATGGACCAATAGGCTTTCTGCAATCACTTCTATTCAATACCCATTGTTACATGTTCTGGCTTGTGTTGATGAAATTAATACCTTATTAAATACCACCTCACCCCATCCACCTCACTCAAATGTAGATATAAACAAAATCGGAGATGTGTAAGTTCTATTCAGTTGTGTATGTGTTAACTAAAGTCTTTGAAAATGTAATAAGTTTTACGAAACGCGCTCAAGTGTCGCGTCAGACTAGAAATAAAAATGAATTTTGGAGAATTGATTTTTGAATTACCTCCAACAGTGAAAAGAAATGTAAGAAAGATTGAGAAAATTCGTGTTAGAATTATTAATCTTACTTTTTCGGTCATATTTAATAATGTATGTCTACAGGAAAGACTACTACCAAAATATACTAATATATATATATATATATATATATAATATATATTATATATATATATATATATATATATATATATATATATATATATATATATATATATATATATATATGGTTCTTAATTTAAATATATCCAATGATAACAAAGGCAGGTAAATATATAATGAGTGTGAAGATGTTGTTAACATCAACATTAACATTAATTGTATTTAATTGCATTACATTGTATTTAATTATATTTAAAAAGCTATTTTTTTAGGAATTTGTAGATACCTGTTCCTAACAAATTAGGGGACCAAGAAAACTTAGCTCCCTTAAATTTTTAAGGGAGCAAATTTAAAATTCAACAGTGAATAACTATTAAAAATTGAGAATATCAGAGTTCCAAATTAAAAAAACAAAGATTGATTTTTTTGCGCGAGTTCTAAAGAGAGAGAATTAACATATATGGTCGTAACGAGTCCCAAAAAAGCAGTCAAACATCAGCCTTAAGACGCAGAGCAATAAGACCCACAATCAAATAACAACACTAATGTCCTCAATATGTAGAATGAATATGTAGCACTTAATTTCCCCCTTTTAATGAGCAACGCTCACGTCCAGTGATTGATTAAATGGGGAAAATGATTAGAGATTGCCAGCAAATTGAATTTCTGGGTCAAACCACATAATTGGAGGTCTCTCTCTTTCTCTTTGAGGTAATTAAGAATTTATATTACTGGTTATGTTCAATTAGCGAACAAACATAAAAATAAACTAATTATTGGCTTGTTATATAACATGATCCTTGTTTAGCAGAAGTCAGGCTGATATAATTTGTACCAAGATAATTACTGTGTCAGTTCAATACTTAATTGCCAAGATAGTGATTAATAGTTCACACATCAATAGTAGTTTATAGTTTACAATAATTAATAGTTTATAGAACTAAGTTAAAGTTTTTTTTTTGCAGGGATATTTCTGCGCGGGCCCTAAGCCTCTGGCTGGCCCACTAACAAATACTAACAAAGTTAATAGTGATAGCTTATAATAGAGTGCACAGAAGTTAACATCAGAGTGCAAATGCGTTTCTACTAGAACGCATAGGAGCTTTTACCTATGTCCTCAGGAGTTAATGCCATAGTGAATAGGAATTTATGACAGAGTGCGCAGGAGTTTATACCAGAGTGCATTAGAAATTATACCAGAGTACAAGTACATAAGAGTTTCGACCACTAAACAAAGGAGTTTGTACCAGATTGCATAGAAAATTATACCAATATCATCAAGAGCTAATACAAGGAAGCAAAGTTATTTTCTTTTTACCAGTGTTCATTAAATGAACAATGAACATAACAGAAGCTTCCCTCACCAAGACATATCAAACGAAAATACACGAGACATCATAATATGAAATTGTGTAAATGAAAAAAACAAAAATGTTTAGTAAACAGGAAAGTAAGACTTGTTTTTGTTTGCAAACACAACAACTACAATGGTAAACAAGAACTATTGATATATTATTTGTTTTGTTTTGAGCATCTGGACTCTTGTTCCCTAAGTTTCTAAGTCTTTAACCCTTGTTTTTCTGGCTTGTGGACACCTGTAACCTTCCACACCTGTCGCCCTCCACACCTGTCCCCTGGTGTTCTTAACACCTGTTACTCTATCATAGCTGCCCTCCATACCTGTCACCGTATCTCAGCTGATTTCTACACCTGTCAGAGTTGTTCGCCACACCATCAGTACAATTACCACCGCTACCACACCATCAGTACAATCACCCCATCACAATCATCACCATTACCACCATGACCCTAATCATCCTCCCACTAGAACCTCTATAATCACAAGTACTACTACCACCATCACCATTAGTACTAACACCAGGACCACCACAATTATCCCAAAGCCATGCTCGTCACCCCTCACCCACAACCACAATTACCCCCAACGACCATCACCCCGACCAACAACTACCACCATCACAATCCGTACCACTGGCATCACCACCAAGTCTGTTGGACCATATAGCAGTTTTTCTAAAAGTTAATATATATCTTTTCTTGGATTTAATATTGTCTTCCAACAAAAATATAAAAAATCCCTTTTAAAAGTATCCAATAATTTTTTTTTTTTCAACAGGAAAAGGAGCAAATGTTTGTCTTCACAAGATATACAATTAAATATCATTGGCTTTGTATATAAATAAAAACACGACAACATTGATTCCTGTAAAAAGACTTAAGAAGTATTGAAACCCTTTCTTCGCTCCCCTCTGACACACCTTGCTAATATTTGAGCCTAATATTGGCTCAGCAACTTGTGCAAGGAGGCGAATTGGAAACCCAGTTATCACAAATTCCTAAAATTTTTCTCTGATCGTCCCAAGAGACCAAATGTTGCTTAACTGGCGTGGTGTTCCTTTCAACGAGGGCCTTGAGTGTGTAAAGGAATGTTAAGAAAATGTTATTTTAACGACATTTATTTGTGTGTCTGTGTGTCTGTCACTCACTCTCTCTCTCTCTCTCTCTTCTATCGAGAGCTGATGTCACCATTCTAACAACCACCGATGTCACCATTGTAACTAGCTGATGTCACCTGAGTAACGTTGATGACAAACGAGTAATGCTGTAACATCTATGGTAACACTCACTGTAAAGGTTACAATTAACTTTGTAACCTTAAGGCTGTAATAATTGTATTCTATAACCCATAAGAACTGGGAAGAGTCCGCCCTCACTGCGGACAATGCTCAAACCAGTTATCAGGGGAAGAGGGGTGGGAAAGAGAAATGACCAGGGTGTTAAAAATACATCTACAATCACTACAGACCGAATGGATGATAAAGTTACTCGTTTAAAACCAAATGCCGCCACCATTGCTTGATACCTGCTTTATGGGGTTCTGGGAGTTCTTCTACTCTCCAAGCCCGGCCCGAGACCAGGCTCGACTTGTGAGAGCTTGGTCTAACAGGCTGTTGCTTGGAGCGGCCCTCAGGCCCATATATCCACCACAGCCCGGTTGGCCCGGCACATCTTAAAGAAAACTATTTAATTTTCTCTTGAAGATGTCCACGGTTGTTCCGGCAATATTTCTTATATTCGCTGCGAGGACGTTGAACAACCGCGGACCTCTGATGTTTATACAGTGTTCACTGATTGTGCCTATGGCACCTCTGCTCTTCACTGGTTCTTTTCTGCATTTTCTTCCATATCGTTCACTCCAATAAGTTGTTATTTTACTGTGTAGATTTGGGACCAGGTCCTCCAGTATTTTCCATGTGTATATTATTTTATCTCTCTCCTCTGTACTCTACGAGAGTAAATGTACTCTAGTGAGTACATTTTGAGAGCTTTGAGACAATCCCAATAATTTAAGCGCTTTATCGCGTCTATGCGTGCCGTACATGTTCTCTGTACTTTGTCAATTTTAACAATCTCTCCTGCTCTGAGGGGGAAGTGAGTACTGAGCAGTACTCAAGACGGGACAGTACAAATGATTTGAAGAGTACAACCATTGTGATGGGATCCCTGGATTTGAAAGTTCTGGAAATCCATCCTATAAATATTCTGACCGACCCAATATTTGCTTGGTTATGCTCCCTAAATGTTAGGTCGTCAGACATCATTATTCATAAATACTTTACATGTTTCTTTCCTACTATGGACACATTTGACTGTGTTCTGTACCCTGTATTATGTTTAAGATCCTCATTTTTACCGTATCTGAGTATCTGGAATTAATCACTGTTAAACATCATGTTATTTTCTGTTGCCCAGTCGAAAACTTTATTAATATCTGCTTGTAGTTTTTCAATGTCTTCAGCAGAGGTAATTTTCATGCTGATTTTTGTGCCATCTGCAAAGGATGATACGATGCTGTGACTTGTATTTTTGTCTATATCTGATATGAGAATAAGGAAAAGTAGTGGTACAAGGACTGCACCCATGAGATACAGAGCTTTTAACTGCAGTTGGACTATTTTATATGGTTAACTGTTACTCTGTGTTCTGTTCGACAGAAAATTGAGTATCCACCGTCCTACTTTGCCAGTTTTTCCATTGGCCTCATTTTGTGTGCTATCACTCCATGGTCACATTTATCTAATGTCTTTGCAAAGTCCGTGTAGACCACATCTGCATTCTGTTTTTCTTCTATTGCCTCAGTGATTTTGTCGTAATGGTCAAGTAGCTGTGAGAGGCACGATCTTCCTGCTCTAAATCCATGTTAACCTGGGTTATGGAAGTCATTGGTCTCCATGATTCTAGTGACCTGACTCCTAATCACTCTCTCAAATACTTTTATTATGTGGGACGTTAGTGCAACTGGTCTATAATTCTTTGTCAATGCTTTGCGCCCTCCCTTGTGTAGAGTGGCTATGTCTTTTGTCCAAGCTCTTCATCATCAATATAATGAGTGCTTGTGCTACTGGAACCTTGCATTTCTTTATAAAATATTGAATTCCACGAGTCTGGACCCGGGGTCGAGGCTCATGGACCCCAGGGCCAGGCGGGGAATGCATGGCCATGTTGTCAATTTCTCTTTAAAAATCTGCTCGTGTTGATATCAGTTATATTTACAGTGGGTTGGATATCACGCATAAAGAAGTTGTCCGGCTCTTCCACTTCCATGCTGTTTATTGGAGTTCTCTAACTCTAATTGAACTCTATCTGGAGTTCACTCCTAGAACTTTGATAATTAGGCTAATTGACTTGCGAGGAGGCTAGTCAACATGCACCAATGCTTATACATACATACATACATGCATTCACACACACACATACATACAGATACATACACACATACACGTCTGGACAGCTATTTCGAGATAGCTATCTCTAAATAGCTATGATAGTTGTCATAAGAATTATGACTGATGTTGCCTTACGCCACTGTCATGAAGTGTTTAAACATGACAGGAACTGTAGCAACAATCCAACCTCACTTATGCGTGCCATAAGTGAGGTTGGATTGGGCCTCTACAAGCACCACTTGGGGGCTTGGGGGACGGGTGGAGGCTGGTGGAGGCTGAGGGAGGCTGGTGAAGGCTGGGGGAGGCTGGTGAAGGCTGGGGGAGGCTGAGGGAGGCTGGTGAAGGCTGAGGGAGGCTGGTGAAGGCTGAGGGAGGCTGGTGAAGGCTGAGGGAGGCTGGTGAAGGCTGAGGGAGGCTGGGGAAGGCTGAGGGAGGCTGGGGAAGGCTGAGGGAGGCTGGGGAAGGCTGAGGGAGGCTGGTGAAGGCTGGGGGAGGCTGGTGAGGCTGGGGGAGGCTGGTGAAGGCTGGGGGAGGCTGGGGAAGGCTGGTGAAGGCTGGGGGAGGCTGGTGAAGGCTGGGGGAGGCTGGGGAAGGCTGGTGAAGGCTGGGGGAGGCTGGGGAAGGCTGAGGGAGGTTGGTGAAGGCTGGGGGAGGCTGGGGGAGGCTGAGGGAGGCTGGGGGAGGCTGAGGGAGGCTGGTGAAGGCTGGGGGAGGCTGGGGGGAAGACGTGGGAGGAGGGTTGTGGAGTGAGGTGCTAATATGTACAAATACTGGTGGGGTTTTAGCCCCCTTTACACATATGTTGACTGCAGAACGTCTATGTTTACGTGCTCCTCTAACTTAGAGCGTTATCTCACAGGCAATGTGATGTAGTCATTGCATGAATTCGCCTTGGCTATTGGCACATCTGGCAGGTTAGTGAGGCTGAGCCACTACCAGAATATTCAGATTGTAAACTCTGTGATAAACCTCTAATGCATTCACTACAACACTATATTGTTGAATGTGACACAGTGAAAGATTTTAGACCTCCTGGCTTATTGTACCACCAACTATGCAACTATTTCATTGAATCTGGTGTTACTGGACGATATCCTAACTATTAATTCAAAATTTGCTTGGCCATATTAAAGAATGAAGAACAATGTTATTTATATTATATTTAAGCTGCATCTCTTATGAACCCATCCCTGCCCTTGTGTGGCAGTGCTCAGTAGCAAGTTGATTTTACATATAAATGATTGTAACCATGATATGTGTAAAATATATATATATGTACAACACATGGATTGTAACCATGATATATATGTGCTTCAGCCTACAGTTTAGACCTATGGTGTATGATCCACTGTCCTGTGTGACAGTAAATACCAGCATTATCCTCATTATAATAAAACTTAATTGAAATTCTCAATCCTGAAGTCCTGGGTGCCTCCAAGGCCCAGGTCAGGGGGCCCCGAGTGCCTCCAAGGCCCAGGTCAGGGGTCCCGGGTGCCTCCAAGGCCCAGGTCAGGGGGCCCCGAGTGCCTCCAAGGCCCAGGTCAGGGGGCCCCGAGTGCCTCCAAGGCCCAGGTCAGGGGGCCCCGAGTGCCTCCAAGGCCCAGGTCAAGGGGCCCCGAGTGCCTCCAAGGCCCAGGTCAGGGGGCCCCGAGTGCCTCCAAGGCCCAGGTCAGGGGGGCCCCGAGTGCCTCCAAGGCCCAGGTCAGGGGGCCCCGAGTGCCTCCAAGGCCCAGGTCAGGGGGCCCCGAGTGCCTCCAAGGCCCAGGTCAGGGGTCCCGAGTGCCTCCAACGCCCAGGTCAGGGGTGCCGAGTGCCTCCAAGGCCCAGGTCAGGGGTGCCGAGTGCCTCCAAGGCCCAGGTCAGGGGTGCCGAGTGCCTCCAAGGCCCAGGTCAGGGGTCCCGAGTGCCTCCAAGGCCCAGGTCAGGGGTCCCGAGTGCCTCCAAGGCCCAGTGATCATCGAGGGGGATTTTATACTTTCCCAAAATTGAGTTTTTGAGAAAGGTGTTTTAATTCATAAAACAAAATCTACAGAGGTCAGGAAATTGGGACGTACCTTTGACGTAGAAAACTTATCCATCGATGAGCTGTTTGTGTGTATTTACCTGTAGACAACAAGGTGAATTATTCGCAAGTATTACTAAAATCTTCCTAACATTAAATCCTAAAACAAATAAAACAACACTGTGTATGATTATACATTTTTATCCATATATACATAAGCCGCTCAAGTGAAGATGAGACTTGACGATTGAGGAGTTTCTTACCTTTATCTGAAGGAGGAGGTCGCTGGCCACCTTGTCTAGGCCGGACAGGTGTTGGTTGGCCCAACACCTGTCTAGCGAGGCCGGACAGGTGTTGGTTGGCCCAACACCTGTCCGTCACGCTCCAATACACAAACTTCTCATTTTCAATTGGGATATATTATGCAACACTCAAGAATGTTGCAAAACAACGTAAACACAACACAAGACAAGAAACACTGGACGAGGAACTGGAGGTGACGACGAGTAGTTAACGTTGTAACGACCGAAACAGCCAATTGTCGTCTGGTATTGTCTTCACAACACTAAACACTTTTAAGTCAACAAACTGACCTTCAGTGATGACATTTCCGGCCCTCAGGTCTAACTTAACACTTACACACCAAATGTAACTTTTAGCATCTTGCTACACGAGAATAAAAGTAACTAAAGTATACTTATAAGGCAAGACTTCTCCAGTCATAACCACTATGGGCATTATTTAGGATCTTGCTGGACAAGTAACTTGGAATTAAAGTTCAGACGCCACTTATAACACAAGAATTGTTCAGTAATAACACGTCATCGTTAGTGAACATCGTGTCTCTATAACTCACTTTGCCCGAACACTTGTTTTTGTTCTTCAGAAACACTATTGATGTTCAGATGTTTCCGTGACTGATCACAACACACCCTTCACTATGTTGGTGTTGGGGTTAAGCCTATCACCGTGTGGAGGGGTTATTAAGGCCGCCACAACTGTTTACTGACCAACAAGCCTGTACACTACACCCCTCAACACTACACTAAAGGAAACTCACTGTATAAACACCTAGAAATGGTCTACACATCCCTGTTGTTTGTGGTTTAAGATTTAGCTACTCAGAATGAAGTGTCCATGTAGCACGGGATATGGCGAGCCCGTAATGGCACATCCCACCCGTCACTGAGTAGAGCTAACGAGGTAATGAGGTGACTGGCGGGGAACGTGTCCTCGACTCAAGTCCATTACATCCAGCGGTCGACCCCACAGACGCATTCATAAATTTTAACATGTTGTTCATTCAAAACGGAAATTTTCTCAAATATAAATTAATGTTATAATATATTAGCATATTGTGCGTATATAAGCATAGGATAGGTTAGGTTAGGAGTTCAGGTTCTGTTGGCGATTATTTATATTTCTAGAACGTGGGTGAAGCATTTACAGCGTTGTGGTTCGAACACAAGTCGTCAGTGAAGCACTTGTTCCGGAAGTGTTCGGACGTCATCAGTTGTGCGTCGTGTGTAAACCGCTTTTCATTCATAAACAGCTGGAGGTTTGGCGGGTGGATGGAATCACTTTTGGGTCTTTGTTTGGAGGACGGGCTGTAAAATTGACGAATGCGAATTTGGGGTCGACCGCTGGCTGGAATGAACTTGGTCTGAGGACGGCTTGCATTCCGGGTGCATGGAATGGACTTTAAGCTTTTGTTTAGAGGACAGGCTGTGTCAGGTCACAAAACAGCCCGTCCTCGCATACTGACATCCAAGCTCGTTAATCCAGCCCCCAAACCCCCCGTATATGAATGAAAAGCGGTTTACACACGACTTAGAACTGATGACGTCCGAACACTTCCGGAACAAGTGCTTCGCTCACGTCCTCTACAATTATATATAACAATTCTGTAAATAGAACTACAATTCTCTAAATGATTCATCCACATACTTCAAGTATAAATAATAGCCAACAGAACCTATATATCTAACCTAACCTATGCCTAAATATACGTAGAATTCTTATATATAATAATTTTATTATATATAAGAATTCTATTATAATTTTATTATAATTTTAATTATATATATATATATATATATATATATATATATTATAATATATATATATAATATATATATATATATATATATATATATGAGAACAAACCATTTGCTAATACACTGAATGTTAAAATTGATGAACGTGTCTGGGAGAGGACGGCCGCCGCTTTAACCAGCCTAGTGTGAGGACGGGTTGCCTCCCTCACACCCTCCATCCTTTTCCCTTCATTCTATCTCCGTCATACCCTTCCTGTCTTTTCCTCATAATCTCTTCCCCATATACACCCTCTGCTCCTATCCTTGGCACCCACTTCCTGATACCCACTCTCTCATACCCTCTCCCTCCTCACCCTGAACACAGGGTGAGGAGGGTAGGTAAATACCTAACCTAACCTAACCTAGCCTAACCTATCCTAAACCCAACTATACGTAAACCCACAATATAATAATTATATTAATTTACATTTCAGAAACAATGAAATTAATTTTAAAATGAAATTTAATGAAATAAAACGATGAAATTTACATTTAACGAGCAATGTGTTATTTGTTTACATTTGTAATTGGAAATATAACAAATCACACACAAGCTGCGTATCATGACGATGCTGTCAGCACAGCTCTGACAATCGTCTACAATGCTCAGAGACACACAATGAAATATAGACATGCATGAGCATACTTGCTGACAGCGAGAGAGAGAGAGAGAGAGGGAGAGAGAGAGAGAGAGAGAGAGGGGGAGAGAGAGAGGGAGAGAGAGGGGGAGAGAGAGAGAGAGAGAGAGAGAGAGAGAGAGAGAGAGAGAGAGAGTGAGAGAGAGAGAGAGAGATAGAGATAGTGAGAGAGAGATAGAGAGATAGAGAGACAGACAGAAAGACAGATAGAAAGACAGAGAGAGAGATAGAGAGATAGAGATAGATAAATAGAGAGAGAGACAGAGAAATACAAGACAATGACACTTCATCTTGAGAAATACTCTTGCCCGCCATCCACCGAGGAATATCTTGTTTACCAACATTGCTCACGAGGATTAAACGTGTCATCAGTATTGGTATGAATGAGAGAGTATAGCAAGTATAAGGACGAGAGCGTGTGTGGAGACAGCGGCACTGAACGCCTCTACATCACGATCCAATCTGATTCTTAAGTGTGGAAGCGCATTCCCACCCGACGGCCAGACGCTTAGAGATTACTGGATGTGACAGGGAATTCCGATCTTCTTTTGTTTATGACTGGATTGATACCGAGTACCGCCATACTGCCGCTGCGGCTGTTGCTATTGCTGTTTTAGCTGATTCTGCTGTTACTACTGCCGCTGCTCTCCAAGGATTTATATATATATATATATATTATATATATATATATATATATATATATATATATATTTAAAAAAGGGGTACCACCTCTGGTGCAAGTGTAGGGACCCATAGCCTCGAAGAAGAAAATAAAGAGCACTCAGAGAAGACCTTGTGGATCCTCACTGAACACTTCGATATTTTCTTCTCCTACCACCCCTATTCTTTTGGTATGTGTGTATAATTTATTTGTAAGTGTCATTACACAAAAATGGTTACAACATTGGTTACATGCATTTCCCCCGTCCCATCCCAAATCCGTATACTGACCCATTCACAGTGCTATTTAGCCGTAATGATTTGGCGCTTTCCTCTGACAATTCCCTCTTCTTCGGTCGATAGAGCATCGGCACACACACACACACACACACACACACACACACGCTCGAGTCCAGGGTTCGAGTCTGCTAGAACCCTGGTGAATGTTTACAGAACTCTACATCAAGGCTAACAAGACGTACTAAAGACCGTCCCCATTCCTCACTCACTGGCACCTTCGGCCCAACTTCCATTGTAATTTAAAATCAAAATGGAACTCTTGATATATATAAAACAGAACTGGAATCCAGGTCTAATTACATTCCTGCCCTTCAAAAATCTACAGAAATTTGAAGTAATATTTTTTTCTATGTCTGTCTCGAATTACTGATACACTGGACGGAATTAACATTCTTCCTCTATAATGAACTTAGCAAAGTGAAGACAAAGTTTTGGTGTAAACATCTTGTTTGAATTCTATTCATCTGGACCCTATAGGAGATTCGAACCATGAACTTCACGCAGGTAAAGCAGAAGTTTTTTTTTATCCACTCAGCTATGTGTTTTATCTCTGACTCTCCTCTGATTGCAGCATCCTGATGCAATGCTCTGATTGGCGCCACTCACCTCACGATAATATCACTTCAAGTTCCTTACATTTGTTATATATTTACTCTATTATTTGACCTCTATTGTTCCAGGATGGTTATAGGGAATAGTAGCATTCAGGCTTCCAGTAGCAGAGGTTTATAACTTCCAGTACTATAGCTTACAGTACTATAGCTTCCAGTACTATAACTTCCAGTACTATAGCTTCCAGTACTATAGCTTCCAGTACTATAGCTTCCAGTACTATAGCTTCCAGTACTATAGCTTCCGGTACTATAGCTTCCAGTACTATAGCTTACAGTACTATAGCTTCCAGTACTATAGCTTCCAGTACTATAACTTCCAGTACTATAGCTTCCAGTACTATGGCTTCCAGTACTATAGCTTCCAGTACTATAGCTTCCAGAACTATAGCTTACAGTACTATAGCTTCCAGTACTATAGCTTCCAGTACTATAGCTTCCAGTACTATAGCTTCCAGTACTATAGCTTCCGGTACTATAGCTTCCAGTACTATAGCTTCCAGTACTATAGCTTCCAGTACTATAGCTTACAGTACTATAACTTCCAGTACTATAGCTTCCAGTACTATAGCTTCCAGTACTATAGCTTCCAGTACTATAGCTTCCGGTACTATAGCTTCCAGTACTATAGCTTCCAGTACTATAGCTTCCAGTACTATAGCTTCCAGTACTATAGCTTCCAGTACCATAGCTTCCAGTAATATAGCTTTCAGTAGTTTAAACTACGACACCTGCACAAGGTCAGGATATTTCGTCCTGCTAAACACAGATGTTGTACACATCTTGTAGCTCACACAACTCACAAAGAAATACTTGCTCACATCACGTGGCTCTCAACATTTAAGACGACTTAAGTAACAACTCTCAAGTGTTCACTTATCTTCAATTATTACTTGGGAATATTATACAATTTCGTGGTTCCTTACATTACACCTTACTTATAAAATCTGCACTTTTTAATTAAATGTACTTATATATGTGTTTGGGTAGCGGCTCAAGATTTTTTTTTTTACTAAGGCTCAGATTCACGAAGCAGTTACGCAAGTACTTACGAACCTGTACATCTTTTCTCAATCTATGGCAGTTTTGTTTACAATTATTATACAGTTAATGAGCTTCGAAGCACCAGGAGGCTGTTTATAACAATAACAACAGTTGATTGACAAGTTTTCATGCTTGTAAACCGTTTAATAAATGTAACCAAAGCCGTCAAAGATTGAGGAAAGATGTACACGTTCGTAAGTGCTTGCGTAACTGCTTCGTGAATCTGGCCCCTGGTTCGTAAGTACTTGCGACACTGCTTCGTGAATCTGACCTCCAGTTCAACATTTAAAACGATTTCTTCTTCCTACATTAATGCAGGAAAATTTGTTATAAAATTCAGTTTGCACTTTCTTATCAATAATACATTCGCAAATCTATACCTGCAATTGCATATACTATACCAGTAAACATTTTTACTGGTTGCAAATTTGCATAAATCGTTGCAGGCGATGCCTGGGTTATCTTGAGGTTATCTTGAGATGATTTCGGGGCTTTAGTGTCCCCGCGGCCCGGTCCTCGACCAGGCCTCCACCCCCAGCAAGCAGCCCGTGACAGCTGACTAACACTCAGGTACCTATTTTACTGCTAGGTAACAGGGGCATAGGGTGAAAGAAACTCTGCCCATTGTTTCTCGCCGGCGCGAGAATGCACACATGTATTGCATACATGCACACATGTATTGCATACATGCGTAAAATTTATTTAAAATTATATACATAAATACACATTTTTATCTTTGTCAAGGTAAGATAGATGCTATAGAAACTAGTGAGTTATTAAGCACTTAACCACAGAGGGTGATTAAGGTGCTCTTACAAGCTGACGATTGTTACATAATACATAACTAATATATTAAATAGTCAATGCGAGGTACAAGTCCAGTATATCATCAAGTGTTACAGTATTGAGACGGTATATTTCAGAGTTTAGCATATCTCAACCCCCGAGGGGGGGGGGGGCTGCGTATACCTGTATAATGACAGCTTGGGTGGTGGTGTATACCTGTATAATGACAGCTTGGAATACAAGCCCAACAACCTCACGCCAGTTGACTAAACATTATTATTCTCCTAACACCAAACTCATAAAATTCCAGCTATCGCCTTACACTTCGTGGCGCAGCTGCCTTTGTTATCTTGAGGTTATCTTGAGATGATTTCGGGGCTTTAGTGTCCCCGCGTAGCTGGGAACAGCTAAAGCAAAGCTGGGACACTTGTTACTGTACCTGGCTGTAATATTTCTATGAAATTCATAATAGCTATTGATATTATACGTAAATATTATGACTGTACACTAAATAGTCTCGCCTTGCAGGTAAACTAAATTTGTTGATCCAAGAAGTTGCCAAAACGCTTCGAATTAGAACTATTGCTTGCATCAGCACATATATTTATGATACAGCAGGGCTAATGATGTCATTGGATATCAAATAAATACAGTGGCATGTTAAATTCTATTTAAATGTGTTTTTAAGTAGATTTCTATATTAAAGTTTAAATCATGTTTGATTATTTTTTTATTTTTTTTTTTTTGTTGGAGAGATAATTGGCAGAAACTTTGCCATGCTTGAGTACACATCCACAACAATAGGTATGGGTAAGAAACTTTGCCATGCTTGAGTACACATCCACAACAATAGGTATGGGTAAGAAACTTTGCCATGCTTGAGTACACATCCACAACAATAGGTATGGGTAATTAGGAGAAAGTTGATGAATTATAACAGCCCAAAACCATTGAGCAAACGTTTCACTAGTTCTTCCTAAGTAATTTGGTTAATAATTTTTATACTCAGACGCCTCGGTTTCAGAGCTATTCTCGTCTATCCTACATACTGGTCAATGTTTTCAACTCGGTAATATACATTAAAATTTTAGTTTATATAATTTGTTATAAATTTTAAAATGTGTAAATTTGGTCCATAATTCTGGGGGGGGGGGGGCATGATTTTTTTTTTACATCAAATAGATATATTTTGAATACTTTGATATAACAAGAATTGAGGTCAGATGTTTTATTGATAGGTTAGTGTAATAAATACAAATTAGTTTAAAATCTTTTAATTGATTCAGAGTTTTGAAAATGTTGACATTATGTTGAAAATTGTGTTTTTTATTTTACAAAGCTGAAACCTCTACCAGTAAGAGACTTTACGAATTCAATTTTCTTAAAAAAGTTTCATTGAAATTGAGGCTACAATTTATAAAGTGGCCCCAGGCACTTGTAAACCATCAAGTTATAAAGTGGCCTCAGGTGCCTGTAAACCAAGCTATAAAGTGGTCCCAGGCGCCTGTAAACCAAGTTATAAAGTGGCTTCAGGTGCCTGTAAACCAAGTTATAAAGTGACCTCAGGCGCCTGTAAACCAAGTTATAAAGTGGCTTCAGGTGCCTGTAAACCAAGTTATAAAGTGACCTCAGGCGCCTGTAAACCAACAAGTTATAAAGTGGCTTCAGGTGCCTGTAAACCAAGTTATAAAGTGACCTCAGGCGCCTGTAAACCACCAAGTTATAAAGTGGTCCCAGGCGCCTGTAAACCACCAAGTTATAAAGTGGTCCCAGGCGCCTGTAAACCAACAAGTTATAAAGTGGTCCCAGGCGCCTGTAAACCAACAAGTTATAAAGTGGTCCCAGGCGCCTGTAAACCAACAAGTTATAAAGTGGTCCCAGGCGCCTGTAAACCACCAAGTTATAAAGTGGTCCCAGGCGCCTGTAAACCAAGTTATAAAGTGGTCCCAGGCGCCTGTAAACCACCAAGTTATAAAGTGGCCTCAGGCGCCTGTAAACCACCAAGTTATAAAGTGGTCTCAGGCGCCTGTAAACCACCATGTTATAAAGTGGTCCCAGGCGCCTGTAAACCACCAAGTTGAAGAGTATTTCCGTCTGGGTCAGGAAGAGGAGTAGTGATCTGACTCACGCTTCTGGCCGGACGAAGAGGGTGTTATGTGGAGAGAAGCGGCGATCACTTTACTGTTTGGGATGTCTGAAAGAATTTAAGTGAAAAGTGTAGACGGAGCTCCGAGGTGACAGAGACGGAGCTTTGAGGTGACAGAGACGGAGCTTTGAGGTGACAGAGACGACGAAAGAACTCTTTAGTGCAACAAGTAGAGTTCCCATGACCAAACTTGTGACCAGTACAACACAAATCGGTAAATAGCAAATGTTTTAAGCTAAGAATGTGTGTGTGTGTGTGTGTGTGTGTGTGTGTGTGTGTGTGTGTGTGTGTGTGTGTGTGTGTGTGTGTGTGTGTGTGTGTACTCACCTAGTTGTACTCACCTAGTTGTGTTTGCGGGGGTTGAGCTCTGGCTCTTTGGTCCCGCCTCTCAACCGTCAATCAACAGGTGTACAGATTCCTGAGCCTATCGGGCTCTGTCATATCTACACTTGAAACTGTGTATGGAGTCAGCCTCCACCACATCACCCCCTAATGCATTCCATTTGTCAACCACTCTGACACTAAAAAAGTTCTTTCTAATATCTCTGTGGCTCATTTGGGCACTCAGTTTCCACCTGTGTCCCCTAGTACGTGTGCCCCTTGTGTTAAATAGACTGTCTTTATCTACCCTATCAATCCCCTTCAGAATCTTGAATGTGGTGATCATGTCCCCCCTAACTCTTCTGTCTTCCAGCGAAGTGAGGTTTAATTCCCGTAGTCTCTCCTCGTAGCTCATACCTCTCAGCTCGGGTACTAGTCTGGTGGCAAACCTTTGAACCTTTTCCAGTTTAGTCTTTGTGTGTGTGTGTGTGTGTGTGTGTGTGTGTGTGTGTGTGTGTGTGTGTGTGCTCACCTATTCACCTATTTGTGCTTGCAGGATCGAGCATTGACTCTTGGATCCCGCCTTTTCTGCCATCGGTTGTTTACAGCAATGACTCCTGTCCCATTTCCCTATCATACCTAATTTTAAAAGTATGAATAGAGTTTGCTTCCTTCCAGTCCTTAAATCATCTGAGAGACTTCAAGTGGTAATTGTTCTGTGCCCTGTCCCCCCCCCCCAGCTCTCACCGTTCATGTATTTCCTCGCCTCGTTAGGTCGCTGTACCAGCCCAGACAATAACACGTCTCCTATGTAATGAATCAAGTTCATTCCCAGAAATATTTCCTTCCAATGGATATAATTGTGGCAATTAATAACCCGCCAAACACACACACCGAAACTACGACGTTGGTACAACGTTCGAACAAGTTTTAACACCTCCTAACCAGTTATAACAACCAATATAGCAAGTTGTAACAACGTTCTAATACGTCATAAACACGTTAAGCCAAGATGTAACAATTTTATTACAAGTTGTAACAAGCGGAAAATAGAGTTTCGGTTTGTGTTTCCAGGGTGATCTGCCCCCATGAGAATACCTGTATACTTGTGCTCAGATTTCATCTGAGGATCAGGCAAGTTTTTCTCTTTATCTTTCAGGTGTTCTATTGAAGCCCCGAGATCATTTTCTTGCAGGTAAGACAGAAGCTTATCAACTACAATTACCGACATAGGTCTGGTATATCTACATAAACATTTTCTACTTTTATAAGTCTAAGGTCCTGTGACTTATAAAGTTAGTCACAGGTAAATAAGTAGGTGATAGGATTTGTAAAGCACCCTAAACATATCTAAGAACCCAGATATGTTTAAGGTGATCTGTGAGTTATAAGTTGAAGATTCTCCATAATTTGGTTAGTTACGACGGATTTTGGGAACCCACATATAAACAATCCTGAGGTATTAAATTAGGTCCATTATTACTACGTGTTAGCTGTGTTGCTGGTAAGGGTCCAGCTGTGTTGGACTTTGCCAGCAGTGTTTTGACTCCATGTTGGTTGTCAAAACATTTGCTGTTGCACCTAGTGCTGTTGCACCTAGTGCTGTTGCACCTAGTGCTGTTGCACCTAGTGCTGTTGCACCTAGTGCTGTTGCACCTAGTGCTGTTGCACCTAGTGCTGTTGCACCTAGTGCTGTTGCACCTAGTGCTGTTGCACCTAGTGCTGTTGCACCTAGTGCTGTTGCACCTAGTGCTGTTGTACTAGAAGCCAAGAACATTCCTGCAGTCTCCCGAGACTGCAGGATGCCTAATAATACTACTATTACTATATCTTGCAATACTGCACGAATGCGGTTGACTTCTGTGGCTTAAGGGCTGTAGTCAGCATTAATCCCTCAGCATTATCGAGTATATGGGCTTGGGCTTAAGGCCTATCAACCGCTAAAGGGCTATTAAGGCCACTGCAATTGCTTACTGACCAACCAGTTGCAAGTATACCTTTTAACCCTAAACACAGTTCAGGGATATATAGTAAACTCTCAGTGTATACTCACTGAGAATCGAATGACTCCTCTGTGTGTATATATCCCTCGTTCCTGTGGGATATATGCCTGGTTGATACCTGGTTGATGGGGTTCTGGGAGTTGTTCTACTCCCCCAAGCCCGGCCCGAGGCCAGGCTTGACTTGTGAGAGTTTGGTCCACCAGGCTGTTGCTTGGAGCGGCCCGCAGGCCCACATAGCCACCACAGCCCGGTTGGTCCGGCACTCCTTGGAGGAATAAATCTAGTTTCCTCTTGAAAATGTCCACGGTTGTTCCGGCAATATTAGAACTCGAGAATTCCTGTGTATGTTCTTAGAGCCTGTGTATGTTCTTAGAGCCTGTGTATGTTCTTAGAGTCTGTGTATGTTCTTAGAGCCTGTGTATGTTCTTAGAGCCTGTGTATGTTCTTAGAGCCTGTGTATGTTCTTAGAGCCTGTGTATGTTCTTAGAGCCTGTGTATGTTCTTAGAGCCTGTGTATGTTCTTAGAGCCTGTGTATGTTCTTAGAGCCTGTGTCTGTTCTTAGAGCCTGTGTATGTTCTTAGAGCCTGTGTATGTTCTTAGAGCCTGTGTATGTTCTTAGAGCCTGTGTCTGTTCTTAGAGCCTGTGTATGTTCTTAGAGTCTGTGTCTGTTCTTAGAGTCTGTGTATGTTCTTAGAGCCTGTGTATGTTCTTAGAGCCTGTGTATGTTCTTAGAGCCTGTGTCTGTTCTTAGAGCCTGTGTATGTTCTTAGAGCCTGTGTATGTTCTTAGAGCCTGTGTATGTTCTTAGAGCCTGTGTATGTTCTTAGAGCCTGTGTATGTTCTTAGAGCCTGTGTATGTTCTTAGAGCCTGTGTCTGTTCTTAGAGCCTGTGTATGTTCTTAGAGCCTGTGTATGTTCTTAGAGCCTGTGTATGTTCTTAGAGCCTGTGTATGTTCTTAGAGCCTGTGTATGTTCTTAGAGCCTGTGTATGTTCTTAGAGCCTGTGTATGTTCTTAAAGCCTGTGTATGTTCTTAAAGCCTGTGTATGTTCTTAAAGCCTGTGTATGTTCTTAAAGCCTGTGTCTGTACATATGTTCCAGATCTCCCTCTTGGTTGACATGGTGCTGGGCTTAACACCAGTCAACCTCTGAAGGAATATTAAGTCCCCCACAAGCCCTTACTGGCCAGCCAGTACTGTCTACAAGTCCTGGACATATATACTCTACAAATGAAGTAGACTACGTGTATACACAGAGAGTCTGGGTATACCTCTCTGTGTAACCCCCATCTTCCTCCCTTCAAAGCTTTCACCACCTCCAATATCTTTCTTTACCAATTTATTCACAAATCATTTTAAAATGCAAAAGAGACTGTCACTATTTTCTGGGTCGGAGCAGGTGCGGGCTCCAGATCCAAGGCCATTTTTCCGATTTGTTATAATGAATTTGGAACATTTTTTATTTTTTTGTTATTTTCTACCTCAGACGTGGCCAGACATTTACAAATGCTAACCAGCATATATATATATATTTTTTCTTCTGTCATGGTTGGCAACCATCAGCCCTGTTTAACCATGAATGGCGGTGGTGATTGCACTTTACAGGAGTGGATGGTGGATTTCTTATACACATAATGCATTTAATATTGTAGATGAAAAGTTACAATAACGTGGCTGAAACGTGTTGATCAATCCACACACTAGAAATTGAAGAGACGACGACGACGTTTCGGTCCGTCCTGGACCACAATCGACTTGATTACGGTCCAGGACGGACCGAAACATCGTCGTCTCTCCAATTTCTAGTGTGTGGTTTGGTCAACAAAATAATGTAACTTATACATAATCAGAAAAGAAATAAGTAGTGAGAACTTAATAGAATTACGCTATGAGGACGAAATTGAGAATTTTCTGATAAAGTCAATGCAGAAAAAGGCAGTGTTTCTTGCCATTTTTTTATTGATATATACAAAAGTTCTTACATTCTTGTACAGCCACTAGTTCGTGTAGCGTTTCGGGCAGGTCCTTAATCCTATGGTCCCTGGAATACGATCCCCGCCGCGAAGAATCGTTTTTACAACCAAGTACCAATATTACTGTTGAGTTAAACAGAGGCTACAGTTAAGGATTTGCGCCCAGTCAATCCTCCCCGGCCAGGATACGAACCAAGGACAAGGGCTCGCGGAACGCCAGGCGAGAGTCTTACCACTGAGCCACGGAGACTGTTATTTCTTCGTTAACGTCTAGTACGTGTTTAATAAAACACGTACTAGACGTTATGAGAATATAATCTCCTACCAAAATGAGAATATAATCTCTCATTTTGGTAGGAGATTATCACAATTACTTCTTTATTTAATACAGCAAGATTACCATGAAGTCAAACGTGGTAACACGTAAGGTATTTATTGCCGTTAGTAAATCTTATCAATAAAAAGAAAAGAAGGAACACAGTCTTACAAGAATGTAAGAACTCTTGTATTTGTAAATACATAAATACAAATAAATACAAATTACTGGCTCCTGAGAGCTGAGCACAGGTGTCCCAGCCTTGTGCTGGGATTCTGAGAGCTAGATTCACGAAGCAGTTACGCAAGTACTTACGAACCAGGGGCCAGATTCACGAAGCAGTTACGCAAGCACTTACGAACGTGTACATCTTTCCTCAATCTTTGACGGCTTTGGTTACATTTATTAAAGAGTTTACAAGCATGAAATCTTGCCAACCAACTGTTGTTATTGTTATAAACAGCCTCCTGGTGCTTCGGAGCTCATTAACTGTTTAATATTTGTAAACAAAGCCGCCAAAGATTGAGAAAAAGATGTACAGGTTCGTAAGTGTTTGCGTAACTGTTTCGTGAATCTGGCCCCTGAGCGCATGGCACTAGTGTGTGTCTAGAAATAATTACTTGCTTGAATTAACTCTTTTTTTCATTTAATTAAGCATGCAAATGTTGCATACATGTAGGAACAATTTAATAATTTTAATACAAGACATAATAGAGTTCTTAAAAATGTTTTCTATGGCTTAAATTGTTTAAGCATTCATCTTAAGTTCCTGTATCAAAATATTATACATTACTGAATGACTATACATTCTTATGTATAAAACAGTTACATATATAATGAAAAACTTGCAGATAGCATAACGAATTTTAGCTACAACTTTTATATATATATAATTCAGACAAATCTGAACATTGCAAATCCTTTTTAGTGTATAGCAACTCGCTCATCACCCTCGAACTATCGACCAGAGTTCTGCTTTGCTCGTGAGAAAGCTGAGATCATTGTCTTTGATCTCCACCGTGTCAGTATCCCTTGCAACTGTCTTGAGCGTTGCCTTGCAACTGTCTTGAGCGCTGCCTTGCAACCGTCTTGAGCATTGCCTTGCAACTGTCTTGAGCATTGCCTTGCAACCGTCTTGAGCATTGCCTTGCAACTGTCTTGAGCGCTCCTTGCAACTGTCTTGAGCGCTCCTTGCAACTGTCTTGAGCGTTGCCTTGCAACTGTCTTGAGCGCTCCTTGCAACTGTCTTGAGCGCTCCTTGCCACCGTCTTGAGCGCTCCTTGCAACTGTCTTGAGCGCTCCTTGCCACCGTCTTGAGCGCTCCTTGCCACCGTCTTGAGCGCTCCTTGCCACCGTCTTGAGCGCTCCTTGCCACCGTCTTGAGCGCTCCTTGCCACCGTCTTGAGCGCTCCTAGCAACCGTCTTGAGCGCTCCTTGTCACCGTCTTGAGCGCTCCTAGCAACCGTCTTGAGCGCTCCTTCCAACTGTCTTGAGGGCTCCTTGCAACCGTCTTCAGCGCTCCTAGCAACCGTCTTGAGCGCTCCTTGCAACTGTCTTGAGCGCTCCTAGCAACTGTATTGAGCGCTCCTAGCAACCGTCACATTAAAGAACTCAAAACAACAGCTGTTTGTTTCAAGGGATTTAGAGGCAGAGTGCCCCAGGGGTCGGGGGTCATGGGTCGGGGGTCGGGGGTCAGGTGTCGGGGGTCGGGGGGGACGAACACAACAGTCCCTGGAGCGAGGGAGGGAGAGTTGACTACATTTTCTGCAGCGTGTTTTGATGTTTCTTCGAGTAAGAAGATGTTTGGTTGTAAGTTAGAGATATTAAAAATCAGGGATATATATATATATAATATATATATATATATATATATATATATATATATATATATAATATATATATTATAGGCATCCTTCAGTCTCGGGAGGCTGTGAAGTTGGGCTCTGGTTACTCTATAGGGCGCAAGCCTGGGTAGATTAATGTAGAGAAGCTGTTACCCATGCAGCAGGTTCCCCCACGTTGCTGAAATTATCCAATGCAAAGGCGACGCCAATACACATGGTTCCAGCACCGTCGCAGGAGCTGCCAGAACGAGGTCGACGTCAACAACGAACTGCCTTAGGGGCTCCAACTCCGGATTTTTCCTCGAGGTTGACTCCTGAAGCCTTTCCCAAGAAAATGGTATGGCCGCAAGGCAGCGGAGGTTTACAATCAGGGTTTTCCTTCCCCTAGATGGGCTGCCTTCCCAGACTATCGAGTCCCATCTACCCGGAGCAGCTGGTTTTAAGGCGCCAGAGGCACGCCCTCGCCCCTTCTCCTGTCGGTAAAAGCAGTTCCGCCGGACTTAAAGACTAAGCCACCCGTGCAGGCCAGAAGTTGGACTTGGTTGTTAGAGGCTATTTGAGACGCATGCCGTATAGGAGCATTTTATAGGTCATGGGAGCTCATCCCCATTACCACCCCCTGGCTATGACAACCCCTTGGAACCTATAATATATAATATACACATACATATACATGTACACACGTTACTTTTAAATACCCTTTCCCCTTACCCTTCCCTCGTCCTCTTTCGTATTATATATTTTGGCCTCTTATCTTTAGCCTCTCTCCCTTTTATTAATTATCATATTATGTAGAAATTAAACGAACTTAATTATGTCCTTAAACAGAAACAAATTCTGATAAAAAATCTTCGGACATCTGGATGTCTTGATCCTCTTGATCAGAATTGAATGCGTGAGAATCGGTTTGGGGGGGGAAGAGAAATGTTTCATAAATTATTTAACATAAGCCTACCCCGACCAGCCTATGTCAGCCCCGTACCCAACACCATTTCCCCTGCAAATTCGGCTAACACTAGCTGTAGCGTCTGGCCTCCAGCTTTGAACAGAGACGGACAGATTCTCTCTTATATATACGTATCACAGTTTATTTAAGTGATGGAAAATAGCAATAGCGTATGTAAATAATAACACAGAAATGAGAACTTCTTTCTTATCGATGTATGCTGAAGACATAAGCATTATGTGAATGCTAAATACAACGCAAGACTGTAAAATAACATAACGTGAGCAGCATAACATGATACAATGACTCCAGCACTCGGCTTCTTGAGTCAAACTCAGGAAAAAAATCCATGCAGTTTGGACCAGTGGTTCCGACTCAAGAGACCAAATGGAGAGGAATTCCTTCTGCAAATAGACAGAGAAAAGGTGTCGTTATAATGACCAAATCACACATTAAAAAAAAATGGGGAAATCTCGACGTTTCGGTCCATCCTGGACCAATATCACGTCACCACAGGGCTTGATAATGGTCCAGGACGGACCGAAACGTCGTCGTTTCTGCATCTTCTGGTGTGTGGTCTGGTCATCATGTCTTCAGGCACTTAGAATTGTGATTCATCGGCTGCGTAGAGTTGTTTTTATCAACATCGTTGCAGTGGAACTCTAGAGATGTCGCCAGCTTATTCCCAAAGCTGAGACATCAATTGCTTTGATGTCTCAGCTTTGTAAATGTAAATTTTTATGACAATCAGCTTGAAATTTGCAGGCGATGAGTCACAATAACGTGGCTAAAGTAAGTTGACCAGACCACACACTAGAAGCTGAAGGGACGACGACGTTTCGGTCCGTCCTGGACCATTCTCAAGTCGATTGTGGTCCAGTCAAGTCGATTGTGGACAATCGACTTGAGAATGGTCCAGGACGGACCGAAACGTCGTCGTCCCTTCACCTTCTAGTGTGTGGTCTGGTCAACTCAGCTTGAAATTTGTTTGTGTATTCTTACAGATTTCTCGTCTTTGCTTACTAGCTGCAGGAGACTTTAATATTTTGTATCCAATGTTCTCAGCTCCGAAATGTCTTTGAAATTAAGTTAGGATTTACCCTTTGTTTAAATTGTTTAAACTCGTTATCTTGTTAATTAATTGGTTCAATAAATGGGTTAGGGATGTGGTGGTTGCTATCTTGACCAATGCGTGTCATTTACAGACGTACTTCACTTTGGAAAATTTAATGACATGACAAATAAGTGTAATATTTTCAAAATTTCACTTGCAGATTTTCTTCTTTTTCATCGTAATTGTAGCCAAGATCTGTTTTCAGCGTTCATTGTACCTGAGTGACCTGTGCCAGCGTTCACTCTTCCTGTGAACACCATCTATGCAAAACGTTCATTGTTCCTTAGGGATCTCTTCTAAGAATTAAAAACGTCCAAACACAATTGCGTCCTTGACCTAACAGCCAACATAATGTTTGTTAGTTGTTCAAAGTGACTGATTAATAGAAATACCAACAGAATATAACTAGTTACATAGATTTTATGGTGACTTTTAATCCCCGAAAAAATTGGCCCTTGAGCCTCTGTGAAAATGTGTATATACAATAACGCATAAGAGAAGAAATGAGAAAGAATATTCTCAAAACGTGACGGAGAATAACTGAGGAAGGGTTAAAAAAATATATATATATTTTGTCTAGTGATCCTTTATGAGTTATGAGGGTCACTTAACCCCTTCTTGGCTTGAGTCCGGGACACTAGCAAGTGGGAAGTGTGTGTGTGTGTGTGTGTGTGTGTGTGTGTGTGTGTGTGGTGTGTGTGTGTGTGTGTGTGTGGTGGTGTGTGTGTGTGTGTGTGGTGTGTGTGTGTGTGTGTGTGTGTGTGTGTGTGTGTGTTGTGTGTGTGGTGTGTGTGTGTGTGTGTGGTGTGTGTGTGTGTGTGTGTGTGTGTGTGTGTGTGTGTGTGTGTGTACTCACCTATATGTACTCACCTATATGTGCTTGCAGGATCGAGCATTGACTCTTGGATCCCGCCTTTCGAGCATCGGTTGTTTACAGCAATGACTCCTGTCCCATTTCCCTATCATACCTGGTTTTAAAATTATGAATAGTATTTGCTTCCACAACCTGTTCCTGAAGTGCATTCCATTTCCCCACTACTCTCACGCTAAAAGAAAACTTCCTTACATCTCTGTGACTCATCTGAGTTTCAAGCTTCCATCCATGTCCTCTCGTTCTGTTACTATTCCGTGTGAACATTTCGTCTATGTCCACTCTGTCAATTCCTCTGAGTATCTTATACGTTCCTATCATGTCCCCCCTCTCCCTTCTTCTTTCTAGTGTCGTAAGGCACAGTTCCCTCAGGCGCTCTTCATACCCCATCCCTCGTAGCTCTGGGACGAGTCTCGTTGCAAACCTCTGAACCTTTTCCAGTTTCATTATATGCTTCTTCAGATGGGGACTCCATGATGAGGCGGCATACTCTAAGACTGGCCTTACGTAGGCAGTGTAAAGCGCCCTAAATGCCTCCTTACTTAGGTTTCTGAATGATGTTCTAACTTTTGCCAGTGTAGAGTACGCTGCTGTCGTTATCCTATTAATATGTGCCTCAGGAGATAGATTAGGTGTTACGTCCACCCCCAGGTCTCTTTCACGCGTCGTTACAGGTAGGCTGTTCCCCTTCATTGTGTACTGTCCCTTTGGTCTCCTATCTCCTAGTCCCATTTCCATAACTTTACATTTGCTCGTGTTGAATTCTAGTAGCCATTTCTCTGACCATCTCTGCAATCTGTTCAGGTCCTCTTGGAGGATCCTGCAATCCTCATCTGTCACAACTCTTCTCATCAACTTTGCATCATCCGCAAACATCGACATGTAGGACTCTACGCCTGTAAACATGTCGTTAACATATACAAGAAATAGAATTGGTCCCAGCACCGATCCTTGTGGTACTCCACTTGTTACTGTTCGCCAGTCCGACTTCTCGCCCCTTACCGTAACTCTTTGGCTCCTTCCTGTTAGGTAGTTCCTTATCCATTCTAGGACCTTTCCCCCCACCCCGCCTGCCTCTCGAGCTTGAACAGCAGTCTCATGTGCGGTACTGTATCAAAGGCTTTTTGGCAGTCCAGAAATATGCAGTCTGCCCAACCATCTCTGTCCTGTCTTATCCTCGTTATTTTATCATAGAATTCCAGAAGGTTTGTTAGGCACGATTTCCCTGTCCAGAACCCATGTTGATGTTTGTTCACAAACCTAATGTTCTCCAGGTGTGCAACCAGTCGTAGCCTAATTATTCTTTCCAGTATTTTACAGGGGATGCTTGTCAGTGATACAGGTCTGTAGTTAAGTGCCTCCTCCCTATCTCCTTTCTTGAAGATCGGCACGACATTTGCCTTCTTCCAGCAACTGGGCAATTCTCCTGACATAAGTGACTCATTAAAGATCATTGCCAGAGGCACGCTGAGGGCCTGTGCTGCTTCTTTTAGTATCCACGGTGATACTTTGTCTGGTCCAACTGCTTTAGTTGCATCTAGAGTTGTCAACTGTTTCATTACCTCCTCTGCTGTCACCTCTATATCTGATAGTCTTTCATCTAGGGTAACCCCTTCCAACAATGGGAGCTGCTCAGGCTCGGTAGTGAACACTCCATGGAAACTGGCATTCAGTGCCTCGCAGATTTCCTTGTCACTTTCAGTATATGCCCCCTCTGTCTTCCTTAGTCTTGTCACTTGGTCGTTCACCGACATTTTTCTTCTTATATGACTGTGTAGTAACTTAGGTTGTTTTTTCGCTTTGATTGCAATATCGTTCTCATAGTCCCTTTCCGATGTTCGTCTTATGTTAATGTAATCGTTCCTAGCTCTGTTGTATCTGCTTCTGTTGTCCTCTGTTCTTTGTCTTCTGTACTTCCTCCACTCCCGCCTGCTGGCCATTTTTGCTTCCTGACACTGTCTATTAAACCATGGGTTATTATATTCCTTCTTATTTTTTCCCTTTACCGTTGGTATAAATCTCTCTTCGGCTCCTGGCATTTCTGTATGACTAGGTCCATCATATCTTGGACTGTTTTCCTCTAATTTCTTCCTCCCACTGCACTTCACCCAGATAGTCCCTTATCCTCATATAGTCCCCTTTCCTGTAGTCAGCTCTCCTTTCCCAGATCTCTTGTCCCATGGTCATAATTTTGAATTCCATCATGTAGTCAAAGACTAGGACACAATGGTCACTGGCCCCTAGAGGTATTTCATGCTCTAAATTCTCGATATCTTCTACGTTCTGGGTGAAAATCAGGTCTAATAGGCTCGGTGCATCTCCTCCTCTTTCCCTTGTGTCTTCCTTCACATGTTGTGTCAGGAAATTCCTGTCTATAACATCTACTAATTTTGCTCCCCACGTTTCATCCCCTCCATAGGGATTCCTTGATTCCCAATTTATCTCTCCATGATTTAGGTCCCCCATGATCAGCAGCTTCGCTCTCATTCTGTGGGCTAGTGTTGCTGCCTTCTGCAGTTCATCTATACATGCTTTGTTGTTGTCATCATACTCCTGCCTGGGTCTTCTACTGTTTGGTGGGGGATTGTAGATTACCAGGATCACAATCTTCCTCCCATCTACTGTCAGAGTTCCATGTATGAAGCTTGTGCACTCATTGGTAACTCGATTTCCCAGGTCTTCAAACTTCCATTTCCGCTTTATTAGGAGTGCTACCCCCTCCCTGTCTCTGTGTCTCTCTTTTCGTATCACCTGGTACCCTTCAGGAAAGATAGCATCTGAGATCATGTCATTAAATTTTAGTTTCCACAATTGCAACTATGTCAGGATCTGCTTCACTCACTCTTTCTTTTATCTCTTCTGCTTTATTAGATACCCCATCAGCATTGGTGTACCAAACCTTGAGATTCTTCATGGAAACTCTTGTACCAGAGTTCTCCCTTTCTCTGGGGGTCTGGGGGGATCTGGGGGATGTCTGGGGGGTGACTGGGGGCAGAGGGGATCTGGGGGATCTGGGGGTGTCTGGGGGATGACTGGGGGCGGGGAGGGTCCGGGGGATGTCCGGGGGGATCCAGGGGGTGTCTGGGGGGGTCCGGGGGGTGTATGGGGGGTGAAAGAGTTCAGGAGGGGTGCTTGGGGGGCTACTGGGGGCTGGGCTTCTAGGAAGGTAGGTAGGAGGGTCTGGGGTAGGGCCTGGGTAGGTAGGTCTGGAGTAGGAAGGGCATACTGGGTCTGAAGATTAGGGAGGGCATAGAGGGGTTGGGAGATGGCGTAAGGTTGGGAGACAGATAGAGGTTGAGAGGTTGGGAGGGGGATGGATAGAGGGGTGGGGGGGACCTCCCACCTCCCTCGCAAGGGTGGGGGGTCACATGGAAGGAGAGGGGATGAGGAGGGGTGAGGGCAGGGTAGGCTTTGGGTGTTGAGGGGATGAGGTCTGGGTGGGTTCTTGGGGTTGAGGGGATGAGGTCTGGATGGGATTTGGGGGTTGAGGAGATGAGAGCTGGGTGGGTTTTGGGGGTTGAGGGGACGAGGGCTGGACGGGTTTTGGGGGTTGAGGTGATGAGGGGGTCCTTGGAATGTGGGATGAATTTGACTCCAGTGGGGTCAGAGGGGTCAAGGGATGTGCTGGGGAGATAAGCAGGGGCGGCTGATTTGGGAAAGGGGTGACCTGAGAAGCATGTGTGTGGTGTGGTGTGTGTGTGTGGTGTGTGTGTGTGTGTGTATGTGGGTGTGGGGTGTGTGTGTGTGTGGACTTGAAGTGATAGCAGGGTAAGCCTTCAGCTCTAGGGCTCCGCCTTTCATTCGCTGGTCAATGTTTTGAAATGGTTCTCGAAACTCGTACGTTTTATACATTGACTGAAACGTTATATGGATAGTTAAGAATCTTTCCTCTCCGGGTTACTCTACTTTCTCACGCTATAATTTGTATTCTATCTACAATAACGCTGTGTAACACTGTGTTACGTTATCAGTAACACTGTGTTACTGATAACGTGTACTTTATGAACCTGCCCGAAACGCTTTGCGTAATAGTGGCTTTAGGCATTGTATGTACTAGCTCTATCTATAAAGCCAACAAACTTTGTAAAATCTCTTTATGTATGTACCTTACCTAAATAAAAATGATTATTATTATTATATTATTTATATCTGGTCCAATTTTCATTCGAGTCAAAATATTTACTAACATTTTCCTTGCCACTTTCCATTATTCATATAATTTGCTATATGACTAATTATTTTTTCCCAGATTTCAGAATTCCCAAAATTCTAATTTTTTGTCCTTAAGTTAGAATAGAGCGACAGTCTCGCGTCATGCATGTCGGCGTTCAATTCCCGACCGTCCACAAGTGGTTGGGCACTATGCCTTTCCCCCCGTCCCATCCCAAATCCTTATCCTGACCCCTTCCCAGTGCTATAATCCTTATCCTGACCCTTCCCAGTGCTATATATAGTCGTAATAGCTTGGTGCTTCACGGGAGACATCTCCCGTCACGCAGGGTGCAGTCGCACCTCCACAGCTCTCCAGTATCATCTATTGATACTGGTAATGGCTCAAAGGGGCCACCACTTACGGGCTATTCATGCCCGTGCCACCTTTTGGGTGGCTTAATCTTCATCAATCAATGGTGCTTTACAGCCCCGCTCCTGTGCCAGGTAAGTCCACTACGGGCTCACCATAGCCCGTGCTACTTGGTACTTTTTGTTCCAAGTAGCGAATCTTAAACAACAACAACAACTTGGCGCTTCCCCTGATAATTCCCTCCCTTTTCCGTCCCTTTTCCGTCCCTTTTCCGTCCCATTCCGTCCCATTCCGTCCATTCCGTCAGCAGGTAACAAGTCCGTACACATACACGACCATTAACAAGTAACAAGTCCGTCACACCATACACGACCATTAACAATTAACAAGTCCGTCACACCATACACGACCATTAACAACTTGTAGAAAGAAAACAAAACAAGCATCCTCTAGGGGGATGGTGGTGATGGGGGATGGTGGTGATGGGGGATGGTGGTGAGGGGGGATGGTGGTGATGGGGGATGGTGGTGATGGGGGATGGTGGTGATGGGGGATGGTGGTGATGGGGGATGGTGGTGATGGGGGATGGTGGTGATGGGGGATGGTGGTGATGAGGAATGGTGGTGATGGGGAAATGGTGGTGATGGGGGATGGTGTGATGGGGGATGGTGGTGATGGGGGATGGTGGTGAGGGAGGATGGTGGTGATGGGGGATGGTGGTGATGGGGGATGGTGGTGATGGGGGATGGTGGTGATGGGGAATGGTGGTGATGGGGGATGGTGGTGATGGGGGATGGTGGTGATGGGGGAATGGTGGTGATGGGGGATGGTGGTGATGGGGGATGGTGGTGATGGGGGATGGTGGTGATGGAGGATGGTGGTGATGGGGGATGGTGGTGATGGGGGATGGTGGTGATGGGGGATGGTGGTGATGGAGGATGGTGGTGATGGGGGATGGTGGTGATGGGGGATGGTGGTGATGGGGGATGGTGGTGATGGAGGATGGTGGTGATGGGGGATGGTGGTGATGGGGGATGGTGGTGATGGGGGATGGTGGTGATGGAGGATGGTGGTGATGGGGAATGGTGGTGATGGGGGATGGTGGTGATGGGGGATGGTGGTGATGGGGGATGGTGGTGAGGGGGGATGGTGGTGATGGGGGATGGTGGTGATGGGGGATGGTGGTGAGGGGGATGGTGGTGATGGGGGATGGTGGTGATGGGGGATGGTGGTGAGGGGGGATGGTGGTGATGGGGGATGGTGGTGATGGGGGATGGTGGTGATGGGGGATGGTGGTGATGGGGGATGGTGGTGATGGGGGATGGTGGTGATGGGGGATGGTGGTGATGGGGGAGGTGGTGATGGGGGATGGTGGTGATGGGGGATGGTGGTGATGAGGAATGGTGGTGATGGGGAAATGGTGGTGATGGGGGATGGTGGTGATGGGGGATGGTGGTGATGGGGGATGGTGGTGAGGGAGGATGGTGGTGATGGGGGATGGTGGTGATGGGGGATGGTGGTGATGGGGGATGGTGGTGATGGGGGAATGGTGGTGATGGGGGATGGTGGTGATGGGGGATGGTGGTGATGGGGGAATGGTGGTGATGGGGGATGGTGGTGATGGGGGATGGTGGTGATGGGGGATGGTGGTGATGGAGGATGGTGGTGATGGGGGATGGTGGTGATGGGGGATGGTGGTGATGGGGGATGGTGGTGATGGAGGATGGTGGTGATGGGGGATGGTGGTGATGGGGGATGGTGGTGATGGGGGATGGTGGTGATGGAGGATGGTGGTGATGGGGGATGGTGGTGATGGGGGATGGTGGTGATGGGGGATGGTGGTGATGGAGGATGGTGGTGATGGGAATGGTGGTGATGGGGGATGGTGGTGATGGGGGATGGTGGTGATGGGGGATGGTGGTGATGGGGGATGGTGGTGATGGGGGATGGTGGTGATGGGGGATGGTGGTGATGGGGGATGGTGGTGAGGGAGATGATGGTGAGAGACCTGATACAGTATTCAGGGTGCAGGGTTCGTGTCTACAAAACTCCCAAACAAGGAAAAAACTCCAAAATATTAAAGATGAAAGAAAGACTCAGCTTTTGTTCAGAAACAAATATTTCAAGATATTTATTTCTTCTGTTATCTCTAGTGGTCACCTTGTGATGTTTTCGGGGCTCATGTTCCCCGCGGCCCGGTCCTCGACCAGGCCTCCTTGCATTGTGCATTGAGAAAATTATGTATTTGAATCCGGTAAATTTGTATGTATATGTTACCCAAAAAATATTAAATAATTACTTATTAAACTCCTATTATTTAATATAAAACTTCAATATTTAATATCAAACTTTAGCATGTAATTACCATATAGATAAGAAGTATATCATTGTGTTCTGATAGCTTTTTCAGCCAAGACATGAACTCTTCACAGAGAAGTTCACTTTCCTGTGATATTGTCTCAAAACCTCACCAGTAAAACTTAAGGAAAGAATCACAAGAAAATCTTGGGCACAAAACCTCAAACAAATGAACAAATCCACAAGGGCCGTGGCGAGGACTCGAACCTGCGTCCAAGAGCATCCAGACGCTGCCTTAATCGACTGAGCTACGACATTGTAAAAGAATTGCAACCAGAAATTCTACTGAATTTCAAACAAAAATCTTAAGCACTTAAACTCAGAAACCACAAATTTCAATTGAGAAAGTAAAGGTATGAGATCTGTAACTTGAAAATAATGTTAAATAACTGGATCTTTGTAAACAAAAGAACCGTACAAATTGAAAATTAGAACTTATGTAAAACAGTTTGCTCACAAAAGTATTTTCAATAATATTCTTGATGCATTTAACTAATATTTTTTTGCACAATATTACATTAAACATTACAGTAAGACTGTAAGACTTGATGCATTTAACTATTATTTTTTTCGCACAATATTACATAATTAAACATTATAGTGCAAGTCCCATTAATGTGCAAACATTATAGTGCTTATAGTCCCTATAAGCATTTAGAAATATATCATAACATCAATCAATATCATGGAACATCACAAATATATTCCCATCAACCTGTGGTTTACAAAAGCTGGAATATACCTTATTCCAGCTGTATCCAAATTATTGGGTCCGAATGTGTCTGAAAGTTGTTATTGAGGGATTGAGCCTGGTCCTGTTGCATGAAGATAGGTTAGTGAAGATCAGTGGACGGTCCAAAGGATGTAACGTGCCTCCAGCAGTCAGTGACAAGAAAATGGATAGTAAGTAATAGCCATAATGACCCAAAATGGATGACCATGAGATTAAGGGCTC
>NC_091185.1:28006952-28020463 GCF_040958095.1 Procambarus clarkii
CTCCATCATCAAATTCTTTCATTACACCAAGATAACAGAACCTTAACATGTCTTCTCCTGCGGTCTTGGTGGTGGGAAGGCCTCTCCTGCCTCCACTGACGAGGACGACGACGCAGGACATTGTCTCACACACACACACACACACACACACACACACACACACACACACACACACACACACACACACACACACACACACACACACACACACACACACACACACACGCCTTCTTCCACCGCGGCCTAGCACCTTACGACCCGTCAACCTTCCAACTGATTTGGTTACGAATATCTCATTGTCCCGGGAAATTTTGTTGGTGGAGGGTTGGGTGGGGGGAGAGGTTTGGGGGTCATCGGTACTCGCATATGCCGCAGACGTTATTCTTTTTATGTGGGCTTCAGGAGACAGGTTTGGTGTGATATCAACTCCTAGATCTTTCTCTCTGTTCGTTTCATTAAGTACTTCACCTCCTATTCTGTATCCTGTGTCTGGCCTCCTATTTCCACTGCCTAGTTTCATTACTTTGCATTTACTCGGGTTGAACCTCAACTGCCATTTGTTTGACCATTCACTCAGTCTGTCTAGGTCATCTTGTAACCTACTACTATCGTCCTCAGTTTCAATCCTCCTCATAATTTTTGCATCATCGGCAAACTTTGAGAGAAACGATTCTATACCCTCTGGGAGATCATTTACATATACCAGAAACAGTATAGGTCCAAGGACTGACCCCTGCGGGACTCCACTCGTAACGTCTCGCCAATCTGAGACCTCACCCCTCACACTGACTCGTTGTCTCCTGTTGCTTAGGTACTCCTGTATCCAACGGAGTACCTTACCTTTCACTCCAGCCTGCATCTCCAGCTTTTTCACTAGCCTCTTGTGTGGCACTGTATCAAAGGCTTTCTGACAATCCAAAAATATGCAGTCTGCCCATCCTTCTCTTTCTTGCCTTATTTTTGTTGCCTGGTCGTAGAATTCAAGTAACCCTGTGAGGCAGGACCTGCCATCCCTGCATCCATGTTGATGCTGTGTTTCAAAGTTCTTTCGCTCCAGGTGCTCCACTAGCTTTCTTCGCACAATCTTCTCCATCAGCTTGCATGGTATGCAGGTTAGGGACACTGGCCTGTAATTCAGTGCCTCCTGTCAATCCCCTTTCTTATATATCGGGACTACGTTAGCTGCTTTCCAAATTTCTGGCAGTTCCCCTGTTGCCAGTGATTTGTTACACACTATGGAGAGTGGGAGGCACAGTTCTTCTGCTCCTTCCTTTAGTATCCAAGGGGAGATTCCTTCTGGGCCTATAGCCTTTGTCACATCCAACTCTAGTAAATACTTCCTTACTTCCCCGCTGGTAATCTCAAACTCTTCCAGAGGTTCCTGGTTAGCTATTCCCTCTCTCATCTCTGGGATTTCTCCTTGCTCTAAGGTGAAGACCTCTTGGAACTTCTTATTCAGTTCCTCACACACTTCCTTGTCGTTTGTAGTGAATCCTTCTGCCCCTATCCTTAATTTCATAACCTGTTCCTTTACTGTTGTTTTTCTCCTGATGTGGCTAAGCAGCAATTTAGGCTGAGTCTTTGCCTTGCTTTCGATGTCGTTTTCGTATTGTCTTTCTGCCTCTCTTCTCATCCTGACATATTCATTCCTGGTATTCTGGTATCTTTCTCTGCTCTCCAGTGTCCTGTTATTCCTATAGTTTCTCCATGCCCTTTTACTTTGCTGCTTAGCTAGCCTACATCTCTGATTAAACCATGGGTTTCTCATCTTCATTTCACTGTTTTCCTTTTGGACTGGGACGAACTTGTTTGCTGCGTCCTTGCATTTTTGCGTGATGTAGTCCATATCTTGGGCCGTCTTTTCCCCTGAGCTCTGTTTCCCATGCTATATCTGTTAGGAATTTTCTCATCTCCTCATAGTTTCCCTTTCGGTATGCTAACCTTTTGGTTTCGGTATCCCTCCTCGAGTTCAATAACCCTTCTTCAATCAGGTACTCAAACACCAATACACTGTGGTCGTTCATTCCTACTGGGGCCTCAAAACCGATTTCTCTTATGTCAGAGTCGTTCAGGGTGAAAACCAGGTCGAGTCTCGCTGGTTCGTCATTTTCTCTCATCCTTGTGGGTTCTCCGACATGCTGGGTTAAGAAGTTTCTAGTCACCCTGCACCTCCAGTAGTTTGGCTCTCCACGTATCCTCGCCTCCATGTGGTTCCTTGTTCTCCCAATCAATCCTTCCGTGATTGAAGTCCCCCATGATGAGCAGGTGGGATCTATTTCTACAGGCAGCAGAGGCTGCCCTCTCAATTATAGTGTTAACTGCCATGTTGTTGTTTTCATACTCTTGACTGGGTCTTCTGTCATTTGGTGGAGGGTTGTATATTACTGCTATTACTATTCTTGGTCCTCCCATTGTCATGGTGCCTGCAATGTAGTCTCTGAACACCTCACAGCCTGGGATGGCCATCTCCTTAAAACTCCATTCCTTTCTCATGAGTAGGGCCACTCCTCCTCCCCTACCTTCCCTCTCTTTCCTTATTACTGTGTACTCATGGGGAAACACAGCATTCGTTATGATTCCAGAAAGTTTTGTTTCAGTGAGTCCGATTACATCTGGGTTCACTTCTTGTGCTCTTTCCCTTAGTTCACTTGCCTTGCTTGTGATCCCATCTATGTTCGAGTATATTGCCCTGAAACTGACTCTCTTTTGCTTCTCCTCTGGGGGGACCTGTGGGGTCTGGGGTGAGCGGGAGCTGGGAGGATCTGGTAAGGGGAGACTGGTGGAAGAGGAAGGGCTAAGGGGGTGGGGGGGAGGGTAGGGGGAGTGGGTGAGAGGGGGAGGGTTGGGGGGGATGGGTGAGAGGGGGAGGGTTGGAGGGGGTGAAAGGGAGAGGGTTGATTGGGGTGAAAGGGGGAGGGTTGAGGGGGGTGGGGGGATGGGGGAGAAGGGGGGGGTTTGGGGGGTAGTAAAGGGGGGAGGGCTAGTGGGGCATTGGGGGAAAGGGAAGGCTGAGGTGGGTGAGGAAGAGGGGAGGGTTTTGGGGTGTGGTGAAGAGGGGAAGGCTTAGGTGGGGTGGGGGAGAGTGGGGGGCTTAGGGGGGCGGGGGAGAACGGAGGGCTTGTGGGTGGGAGGGACGGAAGGGCATGTGGGAGAAGGGAGGGCTTGGGGAATGGGGGAGAAGGGAGGTCCTGAGGGGAGTGGGAGGAGGGGGGTGAGTGGGAGGAGAGGGGTGGGTGGGGGGAGGGTGCCTTAGGTGGGTACTTAGTGGGGGGCTGACAGGGGTTAGGGCAGGTAGGGTGTCTGTTGGGTAGAATGTGGGGGTGGTGCCGCACTCCCTGTGGCTAGTGCACTGTTTGAGGAGGGTTCCATATTCCCCTCTGAGATTGTAGGGATCGGGGTTGTGGCTCCCTGATTCCTTTCTCTCTCCCTGCGCTCCTTCCTCGCATCTGCTGCCTGCTTTCTCTCTTCCCTTGTCATATCCCTCTGCAGGAATACTCTGTGTGTGTGTGTGTGTGTGCTCACCTATTTATACTCACCTATTTGTGCTTGCGAGGGTTGAGCTTTGTCTCTTTGGTCCCGCCTCTCAACTGTCAATCAACTGGTGGACAGATTCCTGAGCCTATTGGGCTCTATCATATCTACATTTGATACTGTGTATGGAGTCAGCCTCCACCACATCACTTCCTAGTGCATTTCATTTACTAACTACTCTGACACTGAAAAATTTTTTTCTTTCTTTGGCTCATTTGGGTACTCAGTTTCCACCTGTGTCCCCTTGTTCGTGTCCCACCCGTGCTGAAGAGTTTATCTTTGTCCACCCTGTCAATACCTATGAGAATTTTGTACGTGGTTGTCATGTCTCACCTTTCTCTTCTGTTTTCCAGGGACGTGAAGTTCAGTTACTTCAGCCTTTCCTCGTAGCTCATACCTCTCAGTTCCGGGACAAGTCTGGTGGCATACCGCTGAATCCTCTCTAACTTTGTCTTGTGTTTAACTAGGTATGGACTCCAGGCTGGAGCTGCATATTCCAGGATTGGTCTGACATAAGTGGTATACAGGGTCCTGAACGATTCCTTACACAATGGTAGTTCTTATGTTGGCCAACCTAGCATAAGCCGCTGATGATATCCTTTTGATGTGGGCCTCTGGGGACAGGTTTGGTGTGATATCAACCCCCAGTTTTTTCTCTCTATTTGACTCTTGCAGGATTTCACCTCCCAGATGATACCTTGTGTTCAGCCTCCTGCTCCCTTCGCCTAATTTCATTACACTTTCCTGAGTTGAACTTTAGCAGCCATTTTCTAGACCATTCCTCCAGTTTGTCCAGGTCATCCTGTAGTCTCTGTCTATCTTCATCTGTCTTGATTCTTCTTATAATTTTTACATCATCAACAAACATTGAGAGGAACGAGTCTATACCCTCTTGAAGATCATTTACATATATTAGAAACAGAATGGGTCCAAGTACAGAGCCCTGTGGGACTCCGCTGGTGATATCTCGCCACTCTGATGTCTCTCCGCTCACAGTTACTCGCTGTTTCCAGTTTCTTAGATACTCCCTTATCCACTGGAGCACCTTACCTTTTACTCGTGCCTGTTGCTCCAACTTTTGTAACAGCCTTTTATGGGATACTGTGTCAAAGGCTTTCTGACAGTCCAAGACAGACACACACACACAGGTTCTGTACTCGCCTATTTGTGCTTGCAGCGGTTGAGCTCTGGCTCTTTGGTCCCGCTTTTCAACTGTCAATCAACTGGTGTACAGGTTCCTGAACCTACTGGGCTCTGTCATATCTACGCTTGAAACTGTGTATGGAGTCAGCCTCCACCACATCACTGCCTAATGCATTCTATTTGTTAACCACTGTGTGTGTGGTGTGTGTGTGTGTGTTGTGTGGTGTGTGTGTGTGTGTGGTGTGTGTGTGTGGTGTGTGTGTGTGTGTGTGTGTGTGTGTGTGTGTGTGTGTGTGTGTGTGTGTGTGTGTGTGTGTGTGTGTGTGTGTGGAAAAAAAATATTAGGGTAATCAGATTACAGAACTTAATCAAGTTTGTCAGGCATAACTTTTTTCTGTCGTTATAAAGTTTATCCACTTCTGATGTATTATTCTGAACCGGATTACTTTTTCTATTACTGTGCAACGAATGCTTGTGAGTGGCACTTGAGAATAATTAAGTTACTCTTGGCAGTCTTTATTTTGGAATAACTGGACTGTGTAGGAATTATTTTGTTTTCATGTTTCTGGGTAAACAGTGTCGAATCTTTTATTGAAAATTTTAGTTTTTGTATTGTGGGAACCGACCTGTGAGATTTATATTTATTTAATTTATATGAATATATATTTACGTTAATTTATATACTTCGACAGCAATTTGTATAATGATGAGTGGACTGTATTTCTGCAATAATCTCACAAATCGATCCTCTACACATTAGGGGGGGTTTATATTAATTTATATATATGCAGCCAATCAAACTACAGTAATAGACTACATACATTGAAAAGGTTCCTTATCTTATAGTACAGCAGGCCTTAATCCAAACAGGTATAACTAGGATGTAGACACCAAATTATCCTCTTTGAGGTAGCTTCCATCACCCAGTAACTGGTGCACAAAGTCTTGCTTCCTCGTCTTGACCTGTCAAAAGGGCGCTAGCTGTAAAGCCAGATACCTATATATGACAGGTATATCAGAGAAAATACTGTACATGGAACAATAATGACCTGGCTTAATTACCTTTAGTTTGAGGCTATCTCGTGCTCTAACCGGCTAACCCTACCCAATGACATTAATGGCCACTAATGATAGATAATGGGTTTCGGAAAGAACACTTAACTTGATTTGTTGACAGCGTGTTGAAGATGGTACACCTTTGGTTTCCATAACACTACGTCCAAGTAAAATTAACAGGAGCCGTATTTACTCCCGTGTGCCTCTGGTCTTAGTATAAACAATGTCTAACACTCCATACTACTGACGCCTGGCCGACATTGTCCAGATATGATAGGAGCCGAATTTGCTCCACGCGTCTCGGAGGTGACACAACAATGGCTGCCCCTCCTTCCTCACTGACGCCTGGCCTACATTGTCCAGATGTCAATAAGTGATAGAAGGGTCACATTAACTCTCCTCTAATGTTGATAATTAAGTTAATTTATATGAGATGTTTTTATGATGGTAAAGTCCAAAGACTAATGTATTTAAGAATAATTCCCACCATAATAGGTGGTGAATTTTAATAGTATGTGGTAATGATATCCCGTTTTCTATAGACGGTAATTCCACTACAAGTTACGTTTTCTATGAGTTAACTTATTTATACATCACAGCTATTATCTGTCTGTATGATATATTAAATGGTGTCGGATTTTCCGACATAATTCCCCAGGGGCTGCTCACGGGTCGAAGTCCTAATTAGAACAGACGAACACCGATACTCCTCCTTCGAATTATTAGATTAATTTGATGTTAGTAGTTAGTAATCACACATTTGTGCGTCTGTTCGTACAGGACGGATGTCCCGTACTAGAGTTGCAGGGGTTAGAAGTCTAATGCGATTTCATTTCCCTGTTAACTCTTGAAAGGCTAATATTCAAGCCTTATTACATATTATTTAACCCAGAAGACTGAATGTGATCAAGTACTACAGTCAAGTATGATTCAGGGACTGCAGTGAGATCAGTGACATTAGATATAACTTGAAGTTTGTTCAGGTAACTGGTCACTGATATATAAACACTGAGGCCCATGGAATACATCTTGATTAAATAATAAATGTATCAAATCAGTCATCAGATTTATTGGGGTTTAATTTAGTTAATTGATTCAGAAGATTGAATAGCTCATCATTAAAGTAAAGTATAGTTCTGAGACTGCAGTGGGTTCAGTGACATTTGTCGCAGTGACTTGTAGCTGTTTTAGGCTACTGTTCACTGATTTGCCACTGAGGCCTCATGAACTCATCTTCAGCTTTAAATGATGATACTAACATCAACCTCTGTTACTATAGTCAGCTGTAATCTCCTTAGTATAATGCTACTGGAGAAATATAATCAGCTGATAAATTTAGATTTCTATTGGTATTGTTTATCTGCAGGCATAGGTCTCCTCAGGCTTGATACTGGGCCTGAGAGTAATTTACCTCCTGCAGAGTTTAACATGGTTATGCCCTGATATTTAGTAGGGCTACCGATGAATTGATGGTAGTAATCTGTCCCCACAAGGAGAGCTATTTGGCATTTGATTTGCTCAAATTTACCTGCAGCTGCTTGATAATAGCTTTCCAGGTCAGCATAATCAACTGTGATTGTTGTGACAAATCTTCACATTTCTTGATCTGTCTTGTTAAGTGGCCTTTCAGACCTGCAAGGGTTCTTTTCATTCTCCCTGCATTATCCATACTGGCTAGTTGGTGAAGCCTTGTGGGGCTTGTACTTGGGCTGCTCATAATACTGAACAAGCACTGATGGTAGCCTAGGGTAAATTCTGCACTCACTAGGCAATAATCCTACCTCTACTAGAGGTTAGCACTTAAAATTAATACACATTATATATATACAATCATACACACTAATGATTTGAGTGATAAACCAGTGTCACTGGAAGTACCTTTAGGTTAGCTCCTCTATATCACCCTAGGATGGTAGAGACACTAATTAATCACTCAAAGGTGTAATGATCATAAGTAAATTATTATATATACAACTCAATTCGAGTTGATAAAAATTACACCCAAAATAGGGTCTGGACCATTCATTAATGGTGTTAGGTTGTTCAATATAGTACAACTGACTATGGTAATAATGGGACTAGGATGAACGATAATAGTTCAACTAGTCAATGTTAATATCCTACCCTGTTGTGGGTTGGCAATTAGTAAATATTATACTGTGATCACTAGTGCAATATATATTAAATAATTCTCTATTTTGGAGAAATAATATATACAATTATTGATAATAGCCTCTTAATTAGCCTCTATGAAACTTCTAATACTATCTAGAAATATTAAATATTATTAGTGACCTCGCGAAATAAAGTCCACAAAATTCGTAGATAATCTCTCGCGAAATTTAACACCACGAAATCCGTGAACAATATCGCGAAGACACAGTCACTAATTTGGCTGGCTTCAATATTAGCGCTGTCATTTCACAGAATAACACGCCACCAAATATCTGTGAGTGTGCATGAAACCGCTGACGAAGCTGATCTGAACTGAGCGGGGCTCGTGAACTCGCACGAGTCAACGCCGCCGTCATTGACTGCTGGCTTTGTTTAAATAACACTGCACTAGTTTATTTAATGAATCCACTGGTTAACTGGTTCATCCGGTACTAAGATGACCAAATGTGGGTTCAAAGGACCGAATATTCCGGTTCTGAAGGTCCAAATAATGTGGGAACCGACCTGTGAGATTTATATTTATTTAATTTATATGAATATATATTTACGTTAATTTATATACTTCGATAGCAATTTGTATAATGATGAGTGGACTGTATTTCTGCAATAATCTCATAATCTCACAAATCGATCCTCTACACATTAGGGGGGGTTTATATTAATTTATATATATGCAGCCAATCAAACTACAGTAATAGACTACATACATTGAAAAGGTTCCTTATCTTATAGTACAGCAGGCCTTAATCCAAACAGGTATAACTAGGATGTAGACACCAAATTATCCTCTTTGAGGTAGCTTCCATCACCCAGTAACTGGTGCACAAAGTCTTGCTTCCTCGTCTTGACCTGTCAAAAGGGCGCTAGCTGTAAAGCCAGATACCTATATATGACAGGTATATCAGAGAAAATACAGTACATGGAACAATAAAGACCTGGCTTAATTACCTTTAGTTTGAGGCTATCTCGTGCTCTAACCGGCTAACCCTACCCAATGACATTAATGGCCACTAATGATAGATAATGGGTTTCGGAAAGAACACTTAACTTGATTTGTTGACAGCGTGTTGAAGATGGTACACCTTTGGTTTCCATAACACTACGTCCAAGTAAAATTAACAGGAGCCGTATTTGCTCCCGTGTGCCTCTGGTCTTAGTATAAACAGTGTCTAACACTCCATACTACTGACGCCTGGCCGACATTGTCCAGATATGATAGTAGCCGAATTTGCTCCACGCGTCTCGGAGGTGACACAACAATGGCTGCAACTCCTTCCTCACTGACGCCTGGCCTACATTGTCCAGATGTCAATAAGTGATAGAAGGGTCACATTTACTCTACTTTAATATTGATAATTAAGTTAATTTATATGAGATGTTTTTATGATGGTAAAGTCCAAAGACTAATGTATTTAAGAATAATTCCCACCATAATAGGTGGTGAATTATAATAGTATGTGGTAATGATATCCCGTTTTCTATAGACGGTAATTCCACTACAAGTTACGTTTTCTATGAGTTAACTTATTTATACAACACAGCTATTATCTGTCTGTATGATATATTAAATGGTGTCGGATTTTCCGACATGTATCACGTAGCATCTCTGTAGCCTCCTTCAGCAGCTATGGTGATACTACTCAAGATTCTTTAAGAAGAATTTTTTTTTAGAATTCTTTATTTTTTTAGAATCTATTAAGATTCTAAAAATTATTTTAGAAGAAGAGTGGAAGACTATTTTTCTTGCTCACACTTTCTCTAGTTCTTTGTTTAAGACATCTGCAGTGACTACAATGTCGAGTACAGTGACTGCTCTGTCATATACAGTGACTACTGTCATGTGCAGTGACTGTCATGTACAGTGACTGTCATGTACAGTGACTGTTCTGTCATGTACAGTGACTGTCATGTACAGTGACTGTCATGTACAGTGCCTGTTCTGTCATGTACAGTGCCTGTTCTGTCATGTACAGTGCCTGTTCTGTCAAGTACAGTGCCTGTTCTATCATGTGCAGTGACTGTCATGTACAGTGACTGTCATGTACAGTGACTGTTCTGTCATGTACAGTGACTACTGTCATGTACAGTGACTGTCATGTACAGTGACTCATGTACAGTGACTGTCATGTACAGTGACTCATGTACAGTCACTGTCATGTACAGTCACTGTTCTGTCATGTACAGTGACTACTGTCATGTACAGTGACTGTCATGTACAGTGACTGTCATGTACAGTGACTGTTCTGTCATGTACAGTGACTGTTCTGTCATGTTCAGTGGCTGTTCAGTCATGTACAGTGACTGATCTATCAAGTACAGTGACTGCTCTGTCGAGTACAGTGACTGTTCTGTCAAGTACAGTGACTGTTCTGTCAAGTGCAGTGACTGCCCTGTCAGGTGCAGTGACTGCCCTATCGAGTGCAGTGACTGCTCTGTCATGTGCAGTGACTGCTCTGTCATGTACAGTGACTGCTGTCATGTACAGTGACTGTTCTGTCAAGTGCAGTGACTGCCCTGTCAGGTGCAGTGACTGCCCTGTCGAGTGCAGTGACTGCCCTGTCAGGTATAGTGACTGCCCTGTCAGGTACAGTGATTGCCCTACCAAGTGCAGTAACAGCCCTGTCAAGTACAGTGACTGTCAAGTACAGTGACTGTCAAGTACAGTGACTGTCAAGTACAGTGACTGTCAAGTTCAGTGACTGCCCTGTCAAGTACAGTGACTGCTCTGCCAAGTACCGTGACTGTCAAGTACAGTGACTGTCAAGTACAGTGACTGTCAAGTACAGTGACTGTCAAGTACAGTGACTGCCAAGTACAGTGACTGTCAAGTACAGTGACTGTCAAGTACAGTGACTGTCAAGTTCAGTGACTGCCCTGTCAAGTGCAGTGACTGCCCTGTCAAGAGCAGTGACTGCTCTGCCAAGTGCAGGGACTCCCCTACCAAGGGCAGGTACTGTCAAGTACAGTGACTGTCAAATTACAGTGACTGCCAAGTACAGTGACTACCACGTCATCAAGTCTTCCTTACAACCACCATGAGTGATAACGCTCCCAGAGTAGCCACGATCACTGACCGAACAAGACCATTACCATCTTTGAATCTCCTTCCAAATTAACTCAACCCTCTTTTCTAAGGACACGGCTCTACCCGAAACTCCTTCTGCTTTGACGTGCAATTAAACGTGTTGATATTAGAGGAGAAACATGAGGGGGGGGGAAGGGGGAGGAGGGGGGAAGGTGGGGAAGGGGGGGGGGTTGCAAACAGTTGCAGCATCCTTCACACTGAGTACGAAAATGAGCCACAGAGACGTTAGAAAGAACTTTTTCATTGTCAGAGTAGTTAGTAAATGGAATGCATTAGGCAGTGATGTGGTGGAGGCTGACTCCATACACAGTTTCAAGTGTAGATATGACAGAGCCCAGAAGGCTCAGGAACCTGTACACCAGTTGATTGACAGTTGAGAGGCGGGACCAAAGAGCCAGAGCTCAACCCCCGCAAGCATAACTAGGTGAGTACAACTAAGTGAGTACACCTACCCTCACTGATGATCCTGTTCACCTAGCAGTAAATTGGTACCTGGGAGTTAGCTGCTACGGGCTGCTTCCTGGGGGGGGGGTGTAACAAAAAGGATGTATAATCGAGGACCGGGCCGCGGGGACGCTAAGCCCCGAAATCACCTCAAGATAACCTCAAGAGGATAACATTATTCTTGGCCACTTATAAGGCCCAACCTGTCACTACTAACCAAAGAGTGACGAATGAGAACCGAGCTCTAGTTCTCGCGCCCCGCCTCTCATCAGCTATTCATGTTCCTCAAATTGAAATGTTCAAACACTGAAAATATTAATCGAATCTGGTCTGAAAGTTGAGGATGGTTGACGATTAAGGAGAGCAGGAGTTGAGGGTTGCCGAGTCAAGGTAATGAGATTGAGGGCAGGGTGAGGGGTTGAGGGCAGGGAAGGAGGGGGGGGGGGAGGGGATAAGGGTAATGAGATTGAGGGTAATGGAAGAGTTTCAAAAGTTGAGATCATTATGAACAATAGACTCGGAGTTGATGGCCAGTAATGACCATTTTCGTCAATTAAACATCATCTCCACTCTGTAAAGTTTAACACGATGCCAGAAAGGTAGAGGGAGACGGAATAGGGAAGTGGAATAGGGAGATAGAACAGAGAAGTTCGATAGGGATATGAAACGGAGATTTTCTTGGGAAAGGAATTTCTACAGCACAGGGTATTCTACGCTCAAGGAACACCTACGAATGGTACAAGGAGCGCCATGTTCCCTATGCGGCCAACATGTGCACTTGACACTTGCTCCGAGTAACGTGGAGCTACTTACAACAAAAGAAACGAGGATATATTTAACGTTAAGGGCATTGAGAACTTTAGTTTTTCAAGCAAAATTCCGGAATCTCACTTGGTAAACCGAGGCTGTATGTGTGTATATATAAATAGGCTCTCTGCCTATTTATATATGAAAATCATGTAACTTATTCATCGTTAACTCCTCCTCATGCTATGCTCATCCAGACTCATCATAGGTGTCTTCCAGATTCCAAGAAAGTTCAGGAGAACTTGTGGTTTTGAAACACTTGAGCTCCTCTTCGTGCAGTGGGTTCTGTTGTACTGAAATTGGCTTGTACTCTCGACTACCAATGAGCACAGTACGTGTTGAGCGCTGAGCACAGTAAGTGTCGACGAGCACCGAGCTGAGGTCGATATGGAGGAGAAGCTGTTACCCATGCAGCAGGTTTCCCCCTTTCTACAATTCAATTTCTTTCTTTATTATGCACTCCATACCCATCCCGTGGGTGGTGGTGGTGGTGTAAAGTATTAGAGGCATATAATCGGTTCAGGAACTGAACCCTCTAGTTCGTTTAGCTAAGCAAATAACAATCTTTTGACGCTGGTTACAAAATTATTAATGTTATATATACATGTGCACATACTCATGCATACATGTACATATATATACGTATACATATATACATACACATACATATTTAATCACGCACACAAATACACACATCAATAATCTTTTGTGTCACAAGTAATTCAACAAGAGGCTCACAACAGTCACTATACAAGGCACTTTACATCTATAGTGAGTCACACAGTTACTAGTCTTGCTCCACACCCACCCAACTGGGCGGCAGCTTTACAGTCATGTGCTCCACACCCACCCAACTGGGCGGCAGCTTTACAGTCATGTGCTCCACACCCACCCAACTGGGCGGCAGCTTTACAGTCATGTGCTCCACACCCACCCAACTGGGCGGCAGCTTTACAGTCATGTGCATGCATTACCTACAGTAAGCAAATTTTGAATACTTCGCTAAGATTTCTGGCAGCACATCATTATGAATGAAGTACTTACACATTTCTTGGACACTATTGATGGTGTTATCTCTAAATTCCGCGATTTTTTCACATTCCATTATTAATGACGCAAAGTATGCGAATAGTTCTGCTGACAGTTTACATTTAGTCAAATCTACATCAGCAGATGTTACAAACTGCCAGAGGTACTTGTAGCCGAGCCTAAGCCTAGCAGTGGTAACATCTAGAAGTCTGCTAACATTATTTGATGACCATAGACGTGC
>NC_091185.1:28020963-28023463 GCF_040958095.1 Procambarus clarkii
GTGGTGATGGGAATGGTGGTGATGGGGATGGTGGTGATGGGGGATGGTGGTGATGGGGGATGGTGGTGATGGGGGATGGTGGTGATGGGGGTGGTGTGATGGGGATGGTGGTGATGGGGATGGTGGTGAGGGAGATGATGGTGAGAGACCTGATACAGTATTCAGGGTGCAGGGTTCGTGTCTACAAAACTCCCAAACAAGGAAAAACTCCAAAATTAAAGATGAAAGAAAGACTCAGCTTTTGTTCAGAAACAATATTTCAAGATATTTATTTCTTCTGTTATCTCTAGTGGTCACCTTGTGATGTTTTCGGGGCTCATGTTCCCCGCGGCCCGGTCCTCGACCAGGCCTCCTTGCATTGTGCATTGAGAAAATTATGTATTTGAATCCGGTAAATTTGTATGTATATGTTACCCAAAAAATATTAAATAATTACTTATTAAACTCCTATTATTTAATATAAAACTTCAATATTTAATATCAAACTTTAGCATGTAATTACCATATAGATAAGAAGTATCATTGTGTTCTGATAGCTTTTTCAGCCAAGACATGAACTCTTCACAGAGAAGTTCACTTTCCTGTGATATTGTCTCAAAACCTCACCAGTAAAACTTAAGGAAAGAATCACAAGAAAATCTTGGGCACAAAACCTCAAACAAATGACAAATCCACAAGGGCCGTGGCGAGGACTCGAACCTGCGTCCAAGAGCATCCCAGACGCTCCTTAATCGACTGAGCTACGACATTGTAAAGAATTGCAACCAGAAATTCTACTGAATTTCAAACAAAATCTTAAGCACTTAAACTCAGAAACCACAAATTTCAATTGAGAAGTAAAGGTATATGAGATCTGTAACTTGAAAATAATGTTAAATAACTGGATCTTTGTAAACAAAGAACCGTACAAATTGAAAATTAGAACTTATGTAAAACAGTTTGCTCACAAAGTATTTTCAATAATATTTCTTGATGCATTTAACTAATATTTTTTTGCACAATATTACATTAAACATTACAGTAAGACTGTAAGACTTGATGCATTTAACTATTATTTTTTTCGCACAATATTACATAATTAAACATTATAGTGCAAGTCCCATTAATGTGCAAACATTATAGTGCTTATAGTCCCTATAAGCATTTAGAAATATATCATAACATCAATCAATATCATGGAACATCACAAATATATTCCCATCAACCTGTGGTTTACAAAAGCTGGAATATACCTTATTCCAGCTGTATCCAAATTATTGGGTCCGAATGTGTCTGAAAGTTGTTATTGAGGGATTGAGCCTGGTCCTGTTGCATGAAGATAGGTTAGTGAAGATCAGTGGACGGTCCAAAGGATGTAACGTGCCTCCAGCAGTCAGTGACAAGAAAATGGATAGTAAGTAATAGCCATAATGACCCAAAATGGATGACCATGAGATTAAGGGCTCGATTTTAATAAAATTAAAAAAATCGGCCAATAAATGAAGGATAACACAATTAACCAAATAATTTTTTTTGCAAATTAACAAGAGAAGTTAAAAAAGAAATAGAGTTTAACCAAAAAAGTCTTGAATTGGCGACGGTTTGAGAAACAAAGTTAATCCCCCCCCAAAAAAAAATTGAACAATAACATAACAATTTATATATGAAAAAAAATTCGACTCGTGGTTTCGAAGAGAACCAACAAATTATGCATTTTGTATTTCCTCAATTATACTTTCGTGTGCTTACAAGGAGCACTGGAAAGGCAAACAGTAAATCTTTAAGAGAATAATGATTTCTCGAGGATTGTAACGAGGAAGCCGAGTCATTGTAGGCCTGGGAAGCGGCTTCCTGGTCTAGGAGGAGACAGAGCGTGTGGGAGCATAGCTGAGGTGAGCTAACCAGATTAAGGGGCAGCATATGAAGCATTTCATGGCATAAACACCCATATGTACACGGTGGAGGAGCATTGCCACGGATGATTCTCTCAAGAATAAGGAGCGTAAGATGCCACTCATGCCTTAGGACTGGCATAGCAGCTTGGCATCAAAAGAGGGATAGATAGAGCTTGAAAGAGCATGAGAAAGCGACCAGGGACCAGATTCACGAAGCAGTTACGCAAGCACTTACGAACCTGTACATCTTTTATCAACCTTTGACGGCTTTGCTTACAATTATTAAACGGTTAATGAGCTCCGAAGTACCAGGAGGCTGTTTATAACAATAACAACAGTTGATTGGCAAGTTTTCATGCTTGTAAACCGTTTAATAAATGTAACCAATGTCGCCAAAGATTCAGGAAAGATGTACACGTTTGTAAGTACTTAGGTAACTGCTTCGTGAATCTGACCCCCCCCCCCCCAGTACCTCTGAAGAGTGATCTAGAGTATAGGAGACCATGGGATAAACATAACAATCGATCCCCTCTTCCCCCGTTGCTCAGGAGTCTATTCGCTTTTAATTCCGCGCTCATTACAAAGACGTGCACTTGTCAGGGGATGACACTCAAGCGGGTAAATGA
>NC_091185.1:28025963-28060963 GCF_040958095.1 Procambarus clarkii
CTAATAATAATAAACAGCAGCTCCCCAATGATTTTGTAATATCTCGTTTACTCAAACAATTATGCATTAGCGATAAGACCTACCATTAGTGTATGATGACTTACTGTAAATATATAGCTCTTGAAATAGAACATTCTCTGTAACTAGCTGACATTGTAAGTACAAGGTGTGAAGGATAGATGAAATTGTTGATGTAATAATCTCCGTTGAGGTCTGATAAAGAGCTTTTGTGTCCCTCTTTAATCCTTTTTGCGCTACTGCTCACAGGGTGAGTATAGGGTGCACAATAAAATACCCAACTCCGGCGGCACCAATCAAAATCATTAGCAAATTGGCGATACGAAAATAGGGCGGGAAATAGACTAGGAAGACAAAATCGCTACAATGGTAACAAAATAGATTGTTTAATACCGAACAAAATACTGAAAAATACAGATAAATAGGGTTTTGGGCTTTGGAAATCATAAGAACTTTTAAATATCAGCAAGAGAATGTTGATATTGCGAAATCTTGTGACATAGTGTACACTTCCTACCTACTTCTCTCTCTCTGGTGGCATAGCTCCTTCAAGTTCAAGTAAGTTTATTGAGACAAGAAAAAAAATACATCTCAAAGGGATAGAGTAGCTTAGGCTACTTCTACCCCCAATACTGCATAACTCCTATCCCATCCCTATTCTCTCTCCTGTTGGTGACATATCTCCCTCTCTCTCTCTCTTTTCTACTGGTGGCATGGCTCCTATCCCTTCCGCATTCCCCTACTGGTGGTGGCTCCCATCTCTATTTACTACCTATCATAACTTGTCAAAGGCAGAACCTCCAACTCGTATTTTCACTGTCTTGACAAAAACTGCTTTCTTCTACTTTTCTGCCTCTCTGATTTTTATATTTATACTAGCTGTACCCGGCCACGCGTTGCTGTGGCTCAGCAACGCGCATGCTTTGTATTCTCCTTCCTTCCTTCTTTCACTTCCTTCAATATTTTTGTGTACCGTTTTCTCTTTTAGTTCCCTAAGGGCAATCGCTAGAACTGGTCACTACCTTGTTTTTTCATTCTTAGAAAGTCAAACGTGTTATTCTGTATTCGCTTAGTTGTGCTTGCTAGGAGAGTTGAGCTCTCCTCTTTCGGCCCGTCTCTCAACCGTCAATCAACTGTTACTAACTACTATTTTTTTCCACACCCACACATCCCCAGGAAGCAGCCCGTAACAGCTGTCTAACTCCCAGGTACCTATTTACTGCTAGGTATGTCTGTGTCTCTGTGAGTGTGGCTGTTTCTGGCTGTCTCTCTCTTTACAATCACTTGGGCTGGACGGTAGAGCGACGGTCTCGCTTCATGCAGATCGGCGTTCAATCCTCGACCGTCCAAGTGGTTGGGCACCATTCCTTCCCCCCGTCCCATCCCATATCCTTATCCTGACCCCTTTCCAGTGCTATATAGTCGTACTGGCCTTGCCTTCACCCCTGACAACTCCCTCCCTCCCCCTCCACCTTCTCCATCATCAAATTCTTTCATTACACCAAGATAACAGAACCTTAACATGTCTTCTCCTGCGGTCTTGGTGGTGGGAAGGCCTCTCCTGCCTCCACTGACGAGGACGACGACGCAGGACATTGTCTCACACACACACACACACACACACACACACACACACACACACACACACACACACACACACACACACACACACACACACACACACACACACACACACACACACACACGCCTTCTTCCACCGCGGCCTAGCACCTTACGACCCGTCAACCTTCCAACTGATTTGGTTACGAATATCTCATTGTCCCGGGAAATTTTGTTGGTGGAGGGTTGGGTGGGGGGAGAGGTTTGGGGGTCATCGGTACTCGCATATGCCGCAGACGTTATTCTTTTTATGTGGGCTTCAGGAGACAGGTTTGGTGTGATATCAACTCCTAGATCTTTCTCTCTGTTCGTTTCATTAAGTACTTCACCTCCTATTCTGTATCCTGTGTCTGGCCTCCTATTTCCACTGCCTAGTTTCATTACTTTGCATTTACTCGGGTTGAACCTCAACTGCCATTTGTTTGACCATTCACTCAGTCTGTCTAGGTCATCTTGTAACCTACTACTATCGTCCTCAGTTTCAATCCTCCTCATAATTTTTGCATCATCGGCAAACTTTGAGAGAAACGATTCTATACCCTCTGGGAGATCATTTACATATACCAGAAACAGTATAGGTCCAAGGACTGACCCCTGCGGGACTCCACTCGTAACGTCTCGCCAATCTGAGACCTCACCCCTCACACTGACTCGTTGTCTCCTGTTGCTTAGGTACTCCTGTATCCAACGGAGTACCTTACCTTTCACTCCAGCCTGCATCTCCAGCTTTTTCACTAGCCTCTTGTGTGGCACTGTATCAAAGGCTTTCTGACAATCCAAAAATATGCAGTCTGCCCATCCTTCTCTTTCTTGCCTTATTTTTGTTGCCTGGTCGTAGAATTCAAGTAACCCTGTGAGGCAGGACCTGCCATCCCTGCATCCATGTTGATGCTGTGTTTCAAAGTTCTTTCGCTCCAGGTGCTCCACTAGCTTTCTTCGCACAATCTTCTCCATCAGCTTGCATGGTATGCAGGTTAGGGACACTGGCCTGTAATTCAGTGCCTCCTGTCAATCCCCTTTCTTATATATCGGGACTACGTTAGCTGCTTTCCAAATTTCTGGCAGTTCCCCTGTTGCCAGTGATTTGTTACACACTATGGAGAGTGGGAGGCACAGTTCTTCTGCTCCTTCCTTTAGTATCCAAGGGGAGATTCCTTCTGGGCCTATAGCCTTTGTCACATCCAACTCTAGTAAATACTTCCTTACTTCCCCGCTGGTAATCTCAAACTCTTCCAGAGGTTCCTGGTTAGCTATTCCCTCTCTCATCTCTGGGATTTCTCCTTGCTCTAAGGTGAAGACCTCTTGGAACTTCTTATTCAGTTCCTCACACACTTCCTTGTCGTTTGTAGTGAATCCTTCTGCCCCTATCCTTAATTTCATAACCTGTTCCTTTACTGTTGTTTTTCTCCTGATGTGGCTAAGCAGCAATTTAGGCTGAGTCTTTGCCTTGCTTTCGATGTCGTTTTCGTATTGTCTTTCTGCCTCTCTTCTCATCCTGACATATTCATTCCTGGTATTCTGGTATCTTTCTCTGCTCTCCAGTGTCCTGTTATTCCTATAGTTTCTCCATGCCCTTTTACTTTGCTGCTTAGCTAGCCTACATCTCTGATTAAACCATGGGTTTCTCATCTTCATTTCACTGTTTTCCTTTTGGACTGGGACGAACTTGTTTGCTGCGTCCTTGCATTTTTGCGTGATGTAGTCCATCATATCTTGGGCCGTCTTTTCCCCTGAGCTCTGTTTCCCATGCTATATCTGTTAGGAATTTTCTCATCTCCTCATAGTTTCCCTTTCGGTATGCTAACCTTTTGGTTTCGGTATCCCTCCTCGAGTTCAATAACCCTTCTTCAATCAGGTACTCAAACACCAATACACTGTGGTCGTTCATTCCTACTGGGGCCTCAAAACCGATTTCTCTTATGTCAGAGTCGTTCAGGGTGAAAACCAGGTCGAGTCTCGCTGGTTCGTCATTTTCTCTCATCCTTGTGGGTTCTCCGACATGCTGGGTTAAGAAGTTTCTAGTCACCCTGCACCTCCAGTAGTTTGGCTCTCCACGTATCCTCGCCTCCATGTGGTTCCTTGTTCTCCCAATCAATCCTTCCGTGATTGAAGTCCCCCATGATGAGCAGGTGGGATCTATTTCTACAGGCAGCAGAGGCTGCCCTCTCAATTATAGTGTTAACTGCCATGTTGTTGTTTTCATACTCTTGACTGGGTCTTCTGTCATTTGGTGGAGGGTTGTATATTACTGCTATTACTATTCTTGGTCCTCCCATTGTCATGGTGCCTGCAATGTAGTCTCTGAACACCTCACAGCCTGGGATGGCCATCTCCTTAAAACTCCATTCCTTTCTCATGAGTAGGGCCACTCCTCCTCCCCTACCTTCCCTCTCTTTCCTTATTACTGTGTACTCATGGGGAAACACAGCATTCGTTATGATTCCAGAAAGTTTTGTTTCAGTGAGTCCGATTACATCTGGGTTCACTTCTTGTGCTCTTTCCCTTAGTTCACTTGCCTTGCTTGTGATCCCATCTATGTTCGAGTATATTGCCCTGAAACTGACTCTCTTTTGCTTCTCCTCTGGGGGGACCTGTGGGGTCTGGGGTGAGCGGGAGCTGGGAGGATCTGGTAAGGGGAGACTGGTGGAAGAGGAAGGGCTAAGGGGGGTGGGGGGGAGGGTAGGGGGAGTGGGTGAGAGGGGGAGGGTTGGGGGGGATGGGTGAGAGGGGGAGGGTTGGAGGGGGTGAAAGGGAGAGGGTTGATTGGGGTGAAAGGGGGAGGGTTGAGGGGGGTGGGGGGATGGGGGAGAAGGGGGGGGTTTGGGGGTAGTAAAGGGGGGAGGGCTAGTGGGGCATTGGGGGAAAGGGAAGGCTGAGGTGGGTGAGGAAGAGGGGAGGGTTTTGGGGTGTGGTGAAGAGGGGAAGGCTTAGGTGGGGTGGGGGAGAGTGGGGGGCTTAGGGGGGCGGGGGAGAACGGAGGGCTTGTGGGTGGGAGGGACGGAAGGGCATGTGGGAGAAGGGAGGGCTTGGGGAATGGGGGAGAAGGGAGGTCCTGAGGGGAGTGGGAGGAGGGGGGTGAGTGGGAGGAGAGGGGTGGGTGGGGGGAGGGTGCCTTAGGTGGGTACTTAGTGGGGGGCTGACAGGGGTTAGGGCAGGTAGGGTGTCTGTTGGGTAGAATGTGGGGGTGGTGCCGCACTCCCTGTGGCTAGTGCACTGTTTGAGGAGGGTTCCATATTCCCCTCTGAGATTGTAGGGATCGGGGTTGTGGCTCCCTGATTCCTTTCTCTCTCCCTGCGCTCCTTCCTCGCATCTGCTGCCTGCTTTCTCTCTTCCCTTGTCATATCCCTCTGCAGGAATACTCTGTGTGTGTGTGTGTGTGTGTGCTCACCTATTTATACTCACCTATTTGTGCTTGCGAGGGTTGAGCTTTGTCTCTTTGGTCCCGCCTCTCAACTGTCAATCAACTGGTGGACAGATTCCTGAGCCTATTGGGCTCTATCATATCTACATTTGATACTGTGTATGGAGTCAGCCTCCACCACATCACTTCCTAGTGCATTTCATTTACTAACTACTCTGACACTGAAAAATTTTTTTCTTTCTTTGGCTCATTTGGGTACTCAGTTTCCACCTGTGTCCCCTTGTTCGTGTCCCACCCGTGCTGAAGAGTTTATCTTTGTCCACCCTGTCAATACCTATGAGAATTTTGTACGTGGTTGTCATGTCTCACCTTTCTCTTCTGTTTTCCAGGGACGTGAAGTTCAGTTACTTCAGCCTTTCCTCGTAGCTCATACCTCTCAGTTCCGGGACAAGTCTGGTGGCATACCGCTGAATCCTCTCTAACTTTGTCTTGTGTTTAACTAGGTATGGACTCCAGGCTGGAGCTGCATATTCCAGGATTGGTCTGACATAAGTGGTATACAGGGTCCTGAACGATTCCTTACACAATGGTAGTTCTTATGTTGGCCAACCTAGCATAAGCCGCTGATGATATCCTTTTGATGTGGGCCTCTGGGGACAGGTTTGGTGTGATATCAACCCCCAGTTTTTTCTCTCTATTTGACTCTTGCAGGATTTCACCTCCCAGATGATACCTTGTGTTCAGCCTCCTGCTCCCTTCGCCTAATTTCATTACACTTTCCTGAGTTGAACTTTAGCAGCCATTTTCTAGACCATTCCTCCAGTTTGTCCAGGTCATCCTGTAGTCTCTGTCTATCTTCATCTGTCTTGATTCTTCTTATAATTTTTACATCATCAACAAACATTGAGAGGAACGAGTCTATACCCTCTTGAAGATCATTTACATATATTAGAAACAGAATGGGTCCAAGTACAGAGCCCTGTGGGACTCCGCTGGTGATATCTCGCCACTCTGATGTCTCTCCGCTCACAGTTACTCGCTGTTTCCAGTTTCTTAGATACTCCCTTATCCACTGGAGCACCTTACCTTTTACTCGTGCCTGTTGCTCCAACTTTTGTAACAGCCTTTTATGGGATACTGTGTCAAAGGCTTTCTGACAGTCCAAGACAGACACACACACACAGGTTCTGTACTCGCCTATTTGTGCTTGCAGCGGTTGAGCTCTGGCTCTTTGGTCCCGCTTTTCAACTGTCAATCAACTGGTGTACAGGTTCCTGAACCTACTGGGCTCTGTCATATCTACGCTTGAAACTGTGTATGGAGTCAGCCTCCACCACATCACTGCCTAATGCATTCTATTTGTTAACCACTGTGTGTGTGTGTGTGTGTGTGTGTGTGTGTGTGTGTGTGTGTGTGTGTGTGTGTGTGTGTGTGTGTGTGTGTGTGTGTGTGTGTGTGTGTGTGTGTGTGTGTGTGTGTGTGTGTGTGTGTGTGTGTGTGTGTGTGTGTGTGTGGAAAAAAAATATTAGGGTAATCAGATTACAGAACTTAATCAAGTTTGTCAGGCATAACTTTTTTCTGTCGTTATAAAGTTTATCCACTTCTGATGTATTATTCTGAACCGGATTACTTTTTCTATTACTGTGCAACGAATGCTTGTGAGTGGCACTTGAGAATAATTAAGTTACTCTTGGCAGTCTTTATTTTGGAATAACTGGACTGTGTAGGAATTATTTTGTTTTCATGTTTCTGGGTAAACAGTGTCGAATCTTTTATTGAAAATTTTAGTTTTTGTATTGTGGGAACCGACCTGTGAGATTTATATTTATTTAATTTATATGAATATATATTTACGTTAATTTATATACTTCGACAGCAATTTGTATAATGATGAGTGGACTGTATTTCTGCAATAATCTCACAAATCGATCCTCTACACATTAGGGGGGGTTTATATTAATTTATATATATGCAGCCAATCAAACTACAGTAATAGACTACATACATTGAAAAGGTTCCTTATCTTATAGTACAGCAGGCCTTAATCCAAACAGGTATAACTAGGATGTAGACACCAAATTATCCTCTTTGAGGTAGCTTCCATCACCCAGTAACTGGTGCACAAAGTCTTGCTTCCTCGTCTTGACCTGTCAAAAGGGCGCTAGCTGTAAAGCCAGATACCTATATATGACAGGTATATCAGAGAAAATACTGTACATGGAACAATAATGACCTGGCTTAATTACCTTTAGTTTGAGGCTATCTCGTGCTCTAACCGGCTAACCCTACCCAATGACATTAATGGCCACTAATGATAGATAATGGGTTTCGGAAAGAACACTTAACTTGATTTGTTGACAGCGTGTTGAAGATGGTACACCTTTGGTTTCCATAACACTACGTCCAAGTAAAATTAACAGGAGCCGTATTTACTCCCGTGTGCCTCTGGTCTTAGTATAAACAATGTCTAACACTCCATACTACTGACGCCTGGCCGACATTGTCCAGATATGATAGGAGCCGAATTTGCTCCACGCGTCTCGGAGGTGACACAACAATGGCTGCCCCTCCTTCCTCACTGACGCCTGGCCTACATTGTCCAGATGTCAATAAGTGATAGAAGGGTCACATTAACTCTCCTCTAATGTTGATAATTAAGTTAATTTATATGAGATGTTTTTATGATGGTAAAGTCCAAAGACTAATGTATTTAAGAATAATTCCCACCATAATAGGTGGTGAATTTTAATAGTATGTGGTAATGATATCCCGTTTTCTATAGACGGTAATTCCACTACAAGTTACGTTTTCTATGAGTTAACTTATTTATACATCACAGCTATTATCTGTCTGTATGATATATTAAATGGTGTCGGATTTTCCGACATAATTCCCCAGGGGCTGCTCACGGGTCGAAGTCCTAATTAGAACAGACGAACACCGATACTCCTCCTTCGAATTATTAGATTAATTTGATGTTAGTAGTTAGTAATCACACATTTGTGCGTCTGTTCGTACAGGACGGATGTCCCGTACTAGAGTTGCAGGGGTTAGAAGTCTAATGCGATTTCATTTCCCTGTTAACTCTTGAAAGGCTAATATTCAAGCCTTATTACATATTATTTAACCCAGAAGACTGAATGTGATCAAGTACTACAGTCAAGTATGATTCAGGGACTGCAGTGAGATCAGTGACATTAGATATAACTTGAAGTTTGTTCAGGTAACTGGTCACTGATATATAAACACTGAGGCCCATGGAATACATCTTGATTAAATAATAAATGTATCAAATCAGTCATCAGATTTATTGGGGTTTAATTTAGTTAATTGATTCAGAAGATTGAATAGCTCATCATTAAAGTAAAGTATAGTTCTGAGACTGCAGTGGGTTCAGTGACATTTGTCGCAGTGACTTGTAGCTGTTTTAGGCTACTGTTCACTGATTTGCCACTGAGGCCTCATGAACTCATCTTCAGCTTTAAATGATGATACTAACATCAACCTCTGTTACTATAGTCAGCTGTAATCTCCTTAGTATAATGCTACTGGAGAAATATAATCAGCTGATAAATTTAGATTTCTATTGGTATTGTTTATCTGCAGGCATAGGTCTCCTCAGGCTTGATACTGGGCCTGAGAGTAATTTACCTCCTGCAGAGTTTAACATGGTTATGCCCTGATATTTAGTAGGGCTACCGATGAATTGATGGTAGTAATCTGTCCCCACAAGGAGAGCTATTTGGCATTTGATTTGCTCAAATTTACCTGCAGCTGCTTGATAATAGCTTTCCAGGTCAGCATAATCAACTGTGATTGTTGTGACAAATCTTCACATTTCTTGATCTGTCTTGTTAAGTGGCCTTTCAGACCTGCAAGGGTTCTTTTCATTCTCCCTGCATTATCCATACTGGCTAGTTGGTGAAGCCTTGTGGGGCTTGTACTTGGGCTGCTCATAATACTGAACAAGCACTGATGGTAGCCTAGGGTAAATTCTGCACTCACTAGGCAATAATCCTACCTCTACTAGAGGTTAGCACTTAAAATTAATACACATTATATATATACAATCATACACACTAATGATTTGAGTGATAAACCAGTGTCACTGGAAGTACCTTTAGGTTAGCTCCTCTATATCACCCTAGGATGGTAGAGACACTAATTAATCACTCAAAGGTGTAATGATCATAAGTAAATTATTATATATACAACTCAATTCGAGTTGATAAAAATTACACCCAAAATAGGGTCTGGACCATTCATTAATGGTGTTAGGTTGTTCAATATAGTACAACTGACTATGGTAATAATGGGACTAGGATGAACGATAATAGTTCAACTAGTCAATGTTAATATCCTACCCTGTTGTGGGTTGGCAATTAGTAAATATTATACTGTGATCACTAGTGCAATATATATTAAATAATTCTCTATTTTGGAGAAATAATATATACAATTATTGATAATAGCCTCTTAATTAGCCTCTATGAAACTTCTAATACTATCTAGAAATATTAAATATTATTAGTGACCTCGCGAAATAAAGTCCACAAAATTCGTAGATAATCTCTCGCGAAATTTAACACCACGAAATCCGTGAACAATATCGCGAAGACACAGTCACTAATTTGGCTGGCTTCAATATTAGCGCTGTCATTTCACAGAATAACACGCCACCAAATATCTGTGAGTGTGCATGAAACCGCTGACGAAGCTGATCTGAACTGAGCGGGGCTCGTGAACTCGCACGAGTCAACGCCGCCGTCATTGACTGCTGGCTTTGTTTAAATAACACTGCACTAGTTTATTTAATGAATCCACTGGTTAACTGGTTCATCCGGTACTAAGATGACCAAATGTGGGTTCAAAGGACCGAATATTCCGGTTCTGAAGGTCCAAATAATGTGGGAACCGACCTGTGAGATTTATATTTATTTAATTTATATGAATATATATTTACGTTAATTTATATACTTCGATAGCAATTTGTATAATGATGAGTGGACTGTATTTCTGCAATAATCTCATAATCTCACAAATCGATCCTCTACACATTAGGGGGGGTTTATATTAATTTATATATATGCAGCCAATCAAACTACAGTAATAGACTACATACATTGAAAAGGTTCCTTATCTTATAGTACAGCAGGCCTTAATCCAAACAGGTATAACTAGGATGTAGACACCAAATTATCCTCTTTGAGGTAGCTTCCATCACCCAGTAACTGGTGCACAAAGTCTTGCTTCCTCGTCTTGACCTGTCAAAAGGGCGCTAGCTGTAAAGCCAGATACCTATATATGACAGGTATATCAGAGAAAATACAGTACATGGAACAATAAAGACCTGGCTTAATTACCTTTAGTTTGAGGCTATCTCGTGCTCTAACCGGCTAACCCTACCCAATGACATTAATGGCCACTAATGATAGATAATGGGTTTCGGAAAGAACACTTAACTTGATTTGTTGACAGCGTGTTGAAGATGGTACACCTTTGGTTTCCATAACACTACGTCCAAGTAAAATTAACAGGAGCCGTATTTGCTCCCGTGTGCCTCTGGTCTTAGTATAAACAGTGTCTAACACTCCATACTACTGACGCCTGGCCGACATTGTCCAGATATGATAGTAGCCGAATTTGCTCCACGCGTCTCGGAGGTGACACAACAATGGCTGCAACTCCTTCCTCACTGACGCCTGGCCTACATTGTCCAGATGTCAATAAGTGATAGAAGGGTCACATTTACTCTACTTTAATATTGATAATTAAGTTAATTTATATGAGATGTTTTTATGATGGTAAAGTCCAAAGACTAATGTATTTAAGAATAATTCCCACCATAATAGGTGGTGAATTATAATAGTATGTGGTAATGATATCCCGTTTTCTATAGACGGTAATTCCACTACAAGTTACGTTTTCTATGAGTTAACTTATTTATACAACACAGCTATTATCTGTCTGTATGATATATTAAATGGTGTCGGATTTTCCGACATGTATCACGTAGCATCTCTGTAGCCTCCTTCAGCAGCTATGGTGATACTACTCAAGATTCTTTAAGAAGAATTTTTTTTTTAGAATTCTTTATTTTTTTAGAATCTATTAAGATTCTAAAAATTATTTTAGAAGAAGAGTGGAAGACTATTTTTCTTGCTCACACTTTCTCTAGTTCTTTGTTTAAGACATCTGCAGTGACTACAATGTCGAGTACAGTGACTGCTCTGTCATATACAGTGACTACTGTCATGTGCAGTGACTGTCATGTACAGTGACTGTCATGTACAGTGACTGTTCTGTCATGTACAGTGACTGTCATGTACAGTGACTGTCATGTACAGTGCCTGTTCTGTCATGTACAGTGCCTGTTCTGTCATGTACAGTGCCTGTTCTGTCAAGTACAGTGCCTGTTCTATCATGTGCAGTGACTGTCATGTACAGTGACTGTCATGTACAGTGACTGTTCTGTCATGTACAGTGACTACTGTCATGTACAGTGACTGTCATGTACAGTGACTCATGTACAGTGACTGTCATGTACAGTGACTCATGTACAGTCACTGTCATGTACAGTCACTGTTCTGTCATGTACAGTGACTACTGTCATGTACAGTGACTGTCATGTACAGTGACTGTCATGTACAGTGACTGTTCTGTCATGTACAGTGACTGTTCTGTCATGTTCAGTGGCTGTTCAGTCATGTACAGTGACTGATCTATCAAGTACAGTGACTGCTCTGTCGAGTACAGTGACTGTTCTGTCAAGTACAGTGACTGTTCTGTCAAGTGCAGTGACTGCCCTGTCAGGTGCAGTGACTGCCCTATCGAGTGCAGTGACTGCTCTGTCATGTGCAGTGACTGCTCTGTCATGTACAGTGACTGCTGTCATGTACAGTGACTGTTCTGTCAAGTGCAGTGACTGCCCTGTCAGGTGCAGTGACTGCCCTGTCGAGTGCAGTGACTGCCCTGTCAGGTATAGTGACTGCCCTGTCAGGTACAGTGATTGCCCTACCAAGTGCAGTAACAGCCCTGTCAAGTACAGTGACTGTCAAGTACAGTGACTGTCAAGTACAGTGACTGTCAAGTACAGTGACTGTCAAGTTCAGTGACTGCCCTGTCAAGTACAGTGACTGCTCTGCCAAGTACCGTGACTGTCAAGTACAGTGACTGTCAAGTACAGTGACTGTCAAGTACAGTGACTGTCAAGTACAGTGACTGCCAAGTACAGTGACTGTCAAGTACAGTGACTGTCAAGTACAGTGACTGTCAAGTTCAGTGACTGCCCTGTCAAGTGCAGTGACTGCCCTGTCAAGAGCAGTGACTGCTCTGCCAAGTGCAGGGACTCCCCTACCAAGGGCAGGTACTGTCAAGTACAGTGACTGTCAAATTACAGTGACTGCCAAGTACAGTGACTACCACGTCATCAAGTCTTCCTTACAACCACCATGAGTGATAACGCTCCCAGAGTAGCCACGATCACTGACCGAACAAGACCATTACCATCTTTGAATCTCCTTCCAAATTAACTCAACCCTCTTTTCTAAGGACACGGCTCTACCCGAAACTCCTTCTGCTTTGACGTGCAATTAAACGTGTTGATATTAGAGGAGAAACATGAGGGGGGGGGAAGGGGGAGGAGGGGGGAAGGTGGGGAAGGGGGGGGGGTTGCAAACAGTTGCAGCATCCTTCACACTGAGTACGAAAATGAGCCACAGAGACGTTAGAAAGAACTTTTTCATTGTCAGAGTAGTTAGTAAATGGAATGCATTAGGCAGTGATGTGGTGGAGGCTGACTCCATACACAGTTTCAAGTGTAGATATGACAGAGCCCAGAAGGCTCAGGAACCTGTACACCAGTTGATTGACAGTTGAGAGGCGGGACCAAAGAGCCAGAGCTCAACCCCCGCAAGCATAACTAGGTGAGTACAACTAAGTGAGTACACCTACCCTCACTGATGATCCTGTTCACCTAGCAGTAAATTGGTACCTGGGAGTTAGCTGCTACGGGCTGCTTCCTGGGGGGGGGGTGTAACAAAAAGGATGTATAATCGAGGACCGGGCCGCGGGGACGCTAAGCCCCGAAATCACCTCAAGATAACCTCAAGAGGATAACATTATTCTTGGCCACTTATAAGGCCCAACCTGTCACTACTAACCAAAGAGTGACGAATGAGAACCGAGCTCTAGTTCTCGCGCCCCGCCTCTCATCAGCTATTCATGTTCCTCAAATTGAAATGTTCAAACACTGAAAATATTAATCGAATCTGGTCTGAAAGTTGAGGATGGTTGACGATTAAGGAGAGCAGGAGTTGAGGGTTGCCGAGTCAAGGTAATGAGATTGAGGGCAGGGTGAGGGGTTGAGGGCAGGGAAGGAGGGGGGGGGGGGAGGGGATAAGGGTAATGAGATTGAGGGTAATGGAAGAGTTTCAAAAGTTGAGATCATTATGAACAATAGACTCGGAGTTGATGGCCAGTAATGACCATTTTCGTCAATTAAACATCATCTCCACTCTGTAAAGTTTAACACGATGCCAGAAAGGTAGAGGGAGACGGAATAGGGAAGTGGAATAGGGAGATAGAACAGAGAAGTTCGATAGGGATATGAAACGGAGATTTTCTTGGGAAAGGAATTTCTACAGCACAGGGTATTCTACGCTCAAGGAACACCTACGAATGGTACAAGGAGCGCCATGTTCCCTATGCGGCCAACATGTGCACTTGACACTTGCTCCGAGTAACGTGGAGCTACTTACAACAAAAGAAACGAGGATATATTTAACGTTAAGGGCATTGAGAACTTTAGTTTTTCAAGCAAAATTCCGGAATCTCACTTGGTAAACCGAGGCTGTATGTGTGTATATATAAATAGGCTCTCTGCCTATTTATATATGAAAATCATGTAACTTATTCATCGTTAACTCCTCCTCATGCTATGCTCATCCAGACTCATCATAGGTGTCTTCCAGATTCCAAGAAAGTTCAGGAGAACTTGTGGTTTTGAAACACTTGAGCTCCTCTTCGTGCAGTGGGTTCTGTTGTACTGAAATTGGCTTGTACTCTCGACTACCAATGAGCACAGTACGTGTTGAGCGCTGAGCACAGTAAGTGTCGACGAGCACCGAGCTGAGGTCGATATGGAGGAGAAGCTGTTACCCATGCAGCAGGTTTCCCCCTTTCTACAATTCAATTTCTTTCTTTATTATGCACTCCATACCCATCCCGTGGGTGGTGGTGGTGGTGTAAAGTATTAGAGGCATATAATCGGTTCAGGAACTGAACCCTCTAGTTCGTTTAGCTAAGCAAATAACAATCTTTTGACGCTGGTTACAAAATTATTAATGTTATATATACATGTGCACATACTCATGCATACATGTACATATATATACGTATACATATATACATACACATACATATTTAATCACGCACACAAATACACACATCAATAATCTTTTGTGTCACAAGTAATTCAACAAGAGGCTCACAACAGTCACTATACAAGGCACTTTACATCTATAGTGAGTCACACAGTTACTAGTCTTGCTCCACACCCACCCAACTGGGCGGCAGCTTTACAGTCATGTGCTCCACACCCACCCAACTGGGCGGCAGCTTTACAGTCATGTGCTCCACACCCACCCAACTGGGCGGCAGCTTTACAGTCATGTGCTCCACACCCACCCAACTGGGCGGCAGCTTTACAGTCATGTGCATGCATTACCTACAGTAAGCAAATTTTGAATACTTCGCTAAGATTTCTGGCAGCACATCATTATGAATGAAGTACTTACACATTTCTTGGACACTATTGATGGTGTTATCTCTAAATTCCGCGATTTTTTCACATTCCATTATATAATGACGCAAAGTATGCGAATAGTTCTGCTGACAGTTTACATTTAGTCAAATCTACATCAGCAGATGTTACAAACTGCCAGAGGTACTTGTAGCCGAGCCTAAGCCTAGCAGTGGTAACATCTAGAAGTCTGCTAACATTATTTGATGACCCATAGACGTGCGGTATTTCCTTCATTATAGAATGATAGATGGAGTAACTGGTGTGAATTTTCTACGATGCTAAAATTCTCCAAGGGAAAGGGCAACGCCAATAAGCTTGGTTCGAGCGCCATCACTGCTACCTGAACAGCTGAAGCCGCCGTCTCTGTAGCTTTAAACTATAATAATCTTCCGTCTGTCGGGTTTCACGCGTGTCCTTCTGTACCATTCCTCCAAGAATCTTTCATGTCGCGATCATGTCTCCTCTAACTCGGGGTCTTTTCTAGCTTAGTGAGGTCTAGTTTCCTAAGCTTAACCTCAAGTTTGTCTTCTGAAGGCGGGGCCCACATTTGTAGGAAACCTCCCCAAGAAAGCCCCAGGTAAGTCCACTACGGGCTCACCATAGCCCGTAGTGGCTACGACCACCACCAGGTGGTGGCTACGACCACCAGGTGGTAGCTACGACCACCAGGTGGTGGCTACGACCACCACCAGGCTGCGAGGCCATTAGGAGGGCCTCGTAGCCTGGTGGATAGCGCGCAGGACTCGTAATTCTGTGGCGCGGGTTCGATTCCCGCACGAGGCAGAAACAATGGGCAAAGTTTCTTTCACCCTGAATGCCCCTGTTACCTAACAGTAAATAGGTACCTTGGAGTTAGTCAGCTGTCACGGGCTGCTTCCTGGGGGTTGAGGCCTGGTCGAGGACCGGGCCGCGGGGACACTAAAGCCCCGAAATCATATCAAGATAACCTCAAGATAGCCCGTGCTACTTTGGAACTTTTGCTCTAAGTAGCTGAATCTAAAACAACAGGAAACCTCTGAACGTATTTCAGCATTTCCTCAACAACAAGTTCTTTTCCTCCTTCATTAAATGTTATATTTTTTTGTCAGGTAAATTTGTGCGTCGGGCCCAAAAGCTTCTGGCTGCTAAGGATTAACGGTCACGACCATGGCCGTTGTGAAGACTGGCAGGAATGCAGAGCGCGGCGTTAGGGGGGTGGAACGGGGATATAAACGGCGCAGTCAGACGTGATGAATGCCTGTTGTTTCCTGCGGTCAATGGGGCGTTGGTGAAACTGGCAAGGACGGGGGAAAAAAATGGCCCCGGAGCGTACAGTCAAAGCACCAGTTTCCCCTGAAAATGACAGCCATGTCCAACAGAAAATGGAGTTCGATAAGTCTTCAAAGAAGTGTTGGTTTGTTGACATTCTTCTACATTTACAGTGATTTCTTTTACAATATCGATTTTACGCTGCTGAGTAAGGCATTGGGGTGGTAAGAGACGTTTGGGCACATTACCCGATACGTATGTTCGCCTAGTTGTAAATCGGTACCTGGGCAGTTAGGAATGATTGTAGGATGTATTTTACAGTAGTTCACGCCTTGATACAGCGGCTCTTTCAGGTGTTGATGTTATTAGTGAAGTGTTTAAGGGTCTTTCGACTGATGTTTGTGTGTTACTACGGCGCTAAATATTTTTCATTGGTCTTCAGTGGATGTCGAAAGCTACCATCAAAATAGACATAGGAATATTGAAGGAATTGGACGTTGTGTTACGGAACAGGTGATGGAATTGTTTCGTCCAGAAATCGGCATTTGTAAAGTTTCTCGTAAGTCCAATAAAGTCCGATTCTCTCGTAAGTCCAATTTTTCGTAAGTCCAATTTTTCGTAATTACAATAAAGTCCAATTTTTCGTAAGTCCAATTTTTTGTAAGTCAAATAAAGTCCGATTCTCTCGTAAGTCCAATTTTTCGTAAGACCAATAAAGTCCATTTTTTCGTAAGTCCAATAAAGTCCGATTTTTCGTAAGTCCAATAAAGTCCAATTTTCGTAAGTCCAATAAAGTCCAATTTTCGTGAGTCCAATAAAGTTCAATTTTTCGTGAGTCCAATAAAGTTCAATTTTTCGTGAGTCCAATAAAGTTCAATTTTCCGTGAGTCCAATAAAGTTCAATTTTTCGTGAGTCCAATAAAGTTCAATTTTTCGTGAGTCCAATAAAGTTCAATTTTTCGTGAGTCCAATAAAGTTCAATTTTTCGTGAGTCCAATAAAGTCCAATTTCTCGTAAGTTCTTTTGTTAATTTCTTTTATAAGTATATTATTTTTAATTCATCACACTGTTTAGAATTTGGGGGCATTTAAATAGAATAACTCGAGCAAATCGATTAAAAAAATAGCTTTTAATAACTAATATTTGTTATCATGATTTGTGATATATAAGATTAGTTTCTGGTTAACTATGAGGCACAGGACTAAAAAAAAAAAGCATTGGTTTTCGACTATCACATAAATGTTAAAAAAATAGGTACCGGATTACAATGATTTCCTTAAGCACCTCGATCCTATTTTTTATATAATTTTATTTCAATTACGTTCCGACAATGAATATCATGAATCAGATTAGCTGATTCATGTTCAAATGATGATGATGATCTCTCGATGATTTGTTGCCAGATCAAACACACCAGCTTATATTTTTTTCATAACTGAGGCATTTGGACTTAAAATTTGGACTTAAATGTTGTGCAGTCGGACTTAATAACTCTTACCTTCTGTGCTGGGAGTTTTAACACGCTGCTTCATCACGCTAAGTTCGATGTGCAGAGGAAGAAAGATAATATTTTTTCCCGGTCTACTGGTAGCTGGTTATATATTTAATGGTCCGAAATGTAAGCATGTTCTAGCATGTCATTTCAGAGTCCAAATCTCGTCTTGAGTTCTACTATCCCGCCGTTTTAAGAAACATTGATATTTCTTGAATTTGTCTTATTGATCAATTAAAAAGTGGACTTTTATAAGATCCATCCAGTTCATCATATTTTAGTAACTGTAGGATTTGTATGATGTGTATTTATAAATATACAGATTTGTCAATAGAAACTGTACCATATGAATTTCCATTATAAGTAAGACACACTTTAGGCTCTGTCTTAGAAGTATCTAAAAACAATCAAGCAGATTGTTTTCAGATACAGTAACACTCATTTAAACAACCTGATACTTTATGACAATCAACTAAATCACTGTCAAGTTTAAAGTATTGCAAAAGATTTGTTTCTTCAGATACGATAACACATTACTTGTTGTACAGTGTTGGAGTACATTATTTTAATCAATCTTGAAGCTAGTTAGTAGTTCTCATGATTCTCTTTTGTTTTGTTTCAAGACTTGAATCTCTCGCTAAGTCATTCAGTTCAGCTTGATTAAAACACTGAGGTTATCTTGAGATGATTTCGGGGCTTTTTAGTGTCCCCGCGGCCCGTTCCTCGGCCAGGCCTCCACCCATAGGAAGCAGCCCGTGACAGCTGACTAACATCCAGGTACCTATTTTACTGCTAGGTAACAGGGGCATAGGGTGAAAGAAACTCTGCTCATTGTTTCTTGCCGGCGCCTGGGATCGAACCCAGGACCACAGGATCACAAGTCCAGCGAGCTATCCGCTCGGCCGACCGGCTCCCCAAACTCCTGAGGCTTCGTTTGAACTACGTTCAATGCAAACCCCATCAGAATGATGTTTGACAATGTTATCTGTCATATTCTGTTTGTCCTCAAGTGAAGGAACCTGCTTAAAAAAATGATATTTCATCTGAATAAGGCACAGGGCGAACTGGCAAGTACCAGGGCTTGGGTACGTGAGTTTTTGCTTCTCCTAATTGTAACCCAAAATCTAGACCAGGAATAAATAAGCTCTCATTTACGTGGCTTTCCTGGTCTCGCTAAACCATGCCAGTGCCTAATGTCAGTTTTCTTGCTTCGTACCTGGATGAGGTTCTGCGAGTTCTTCTACTCCCCCAAGCCCGGCCCGGGGCCAGGCTTGACTTGTGAGAGCTTGGTCCAACAGGCTCTTGCTTGGAGCGGCCCGCAGGCCTTCATATCCACTACGGTCCGGTTCGTCCGGCACTTCTTGCAGAAAACGGTCCAGTTTTTCTTGGAAGACTTCCACTTTTCTTCCGGCAATATTTGTTTTATTGGGAGAATGTTTAAACAGCCGTGAATCTTGCAAATGTAGTTTCTTTGGTTTGTTTTTTTACTGATTTTACTATAAGTGATTTTAAGTAGGTTAATTGGCAGTTTATACATTAATTGTGAAGCAATAATTCGTGACTATTTTCTTAAACTATGAAAATGATAGTCAGTACTCTTTATTAACCACTAGACCTTCTGTGACCCTTTATTTTTTCTTAGACCCTAAAGACCTTAGACCCTTATAGGGTCTAGTGATCCCACTAGACCGAGCAGATTGAGAAACATGGATATTTCTTGTATCTGTCTTATTGACCAATCAAAATGCTGACCTTTTTAAGATTTTAAGATAAAGGGATGTCTTGTGACCCCCATTATACCCGTTTGTGACCCTTGTTAAACTACTAGATTTTCTGGGTCCCTAGTAACCACTAGAACGATTTAAATAAAATGGCTCACAACATCATGGCTGAAATTTAGTTACATATCTAGAATTTTTTGGATTTGAAACTGTGACAGCAGGAACTGCCTTTACACGTAAACCTTTTACGTTATTCAGTGTCCAGTAAACAGAAACCTTTACATCTGCCTGCATGAGATACCTGGAGCTTTGAGCTGCAATTGTTTTAACGTGTTTTTTTAGTTCAGAGCTAGCTAGTTCTGGCTGATTGAATGCCTCTGTGTCACAAAATGTTCTGCAAGTTGAGAATTGTGTAAAACATTGCTCGTTCTGGAGGGAGAGTCTAAAGCACCTACATTCAATTTTTCATTAATTTGGAAGCAAATAAAACTGTGTTTAGCTTGCTTGATTTAGTTGATAAAATTGTCTATCATGTGTGGTAATAGATCTATTTCGATTAGAAAATAGTTCACAAATGGTAATTTAAGTAGATAATAATAAATTTTTAGTAGATCTGTTGAGTTTGTGTTTTTCGTCAATGGAAAAACGACTGAAGGGAAGATATGTGATGAGCAGGTTTGGGATGAACGCTCAATCTCCACGCAGATCTCACCCTTACTCCCCCACATCATAAGACTCATCACCACATCATCAACCACAGTTGTCACGGGCTGCTTCCTGGGGGTGGAGGCCTGGTCGAGGACCAGGCCGCGGAGACACTAAAAAGCCCTGAAATCATCTCAAGATAACCTCAAGATATATATCAGGATAACGGTCCAAGATATACATTCCATACTTTCCCCTCCCAGTTCACGACCTGTGTCTGGTCAACAACTGGTGTATAGCCAATCTGTAGAAAGAGTTTGTACCTTGAAAACACAATATAACTTGGAATATACCACATATGTACTTATTAATATGCCAAATATGGACTATAAGCAATAAGTCATATATGCACTGTCGTGTGCGAGATCGGGTTGGTCTGGTGCGCAAGAGCCTTGGGTTAATTAGATGATTGGGATGCCAGCGGCCGCCACGCAAGTTGTAATGACAGAAAACGTGACCCCTCAAGGTAGAATACACCAAAGTTAATTTAATTTTTTTTTTAAGGGGGGGACTCTTGCTAAACTTGCCAGCTCTTCCTGAGGCAACTCCTGTTACACGCGACTGGCTTTCTAACTAGTTCACTCGCTCGAAAGTTATAACTTCAAACAACTTTCATTTTCACGTCGCGAAAAAGCAAACTAATTAATTTATCGCCAATATTTGTTTTTGCTTGATTAATAAATCAAAACTAAAAAAAAAAAAATTGTCGAAGTTACAACCCAGTTAACGTAATTTCCGGGTTTTTTTTCTTGAAAACTGTTCTGTAATAATTACATTGTTCACTGAAAACATAATATTTATTATTAGCTAATTATAATATATAATTAACTAGAAATAATTCCAAGACTGTATGAGAGTTCCAAACATTTTTATTCAATTTAATATATACAAAACGCTTAAAATAATTTATTAAATTTTGTATTACATAAAATGTCAGAGGAACTCAGATCTTAAGCAATAGGCTTTTTGTTGTTGACAAATTCACAATTTTGAGTGTAGGAGCTGCATAGGCCTATTTTAACGGTAGGCTTCTTTATTGGATAAAAAGATCATAAGCTCTAGAGGCCATAGCTTATGAGAAGCCAAACATGCGGGGTGAGGAAGCCCCAAACATGCGGGGTGAGGAAGCCCCAAACATGCGTGGTGAGGAAGTCCCAAACATGCGTGGTGAGGAAGTTCCAAACATGCGTGGTGAGGAAGCCCCAAACATGCGTGGTGAGGAAGCCCCAAACATGCGTGGTGAGGAAGCCCCAAACATGCGTGGTGAGGAAGCCCCAAACATGCGGGTGAGGAAGCCCCAAACATGCGGGTGAGGAAGCCCCAAACATGCGTGGTGAGGAAGCCCCAAACATGCGTGGTGAGAGAGTGCTGGCATGTTCTATAACTGGGCCACGAGTTATGTCAATGCAAAACATTCTCTTTCACCATGGGACGAATATTATTAAAATTTAAACTGTGCATATGAAGTGACTCCAGGCGCGAACACTCCCTATATCCTATAAAATATATATCCTATAAAATATTTAACTTCCAAATATCCCCTCTCTCTCTCTCTCTCTCTCTCTCTCTCTCTCTCTCTCTCTCTCTCTCTCTCTCTCTCTCTCTCTCTCTCTCTCTCTCTCTCTCTCTCTCTCTCTCTCTCTCTCTCTCTCTCTCTCTCTCTCTCTCTCTCTCTCTCTCTCTAATATTTACTTCCTCTCTTTAGAAAACGTTATTCTGGAGATATTATATATAATAGTTATAAAAGATGTTGAGTTTTAGAGCAATCTATAATATGGGAATAAAAATGGTTAATGCTTATCAGGCACCTCGAACCTAATTCTTATCTTTTAAACCAAGACCAACTTTGGTAAGTCTTTTGGTAAGTTAAGCTAAGTTGGGCCAGATTTTTATATATTTTTACGTTTTACCAGTGACTATTTTATTTAGTTGTAAATTTGTTTGGACAGCAGGATTTCATTTCACTGTATATATTTCACTTAGGTGTAAATATTTCATGATGCAGCATCAATTTCTCATCTCACCCTCACGGAATATACAGAACAATCTTTGCTCATTTGTATTCATTGTTCCTCTGCCTGTGAGGTTGCTAAACTGTTCTCTAGCAAAACATTTTTTTTTTTTTTTTTTTTTTTTTTGAGATATATACAAGAGTTGTTACATTCTTGTACAGCCACTAGTACGCGTAGCGTTTCGGGCAGGTCCTTAATCCTATCGTCCCTGGAATACGATCCCCTGCCGCGAAGAATCGTTTTTTCATCCAAGTACACATTTTACTGTTGCGTTAAACAGAGGCTACAGTTAAGGAATTGCGCCCAGTGAATCCTCCCCGGCCAGGATACGAACCCATGACATAGCGCTCGCGGAACGCCAGGCGAGTGTCTTACCACTACACCACGGAGACTGTATTTCTTTACATTCCTGTTTACATGTGATTTCAATTCCTGTTAGAAGTGCAACTTGAACTTCTGAGTTATCTTTGAAATTCCCAAGTGAAAAAGAATATGGGAAATACAGAGAAGATAAGTTCCTGTAATCTTTGATCCAAATCTTTTGGTTGTATTGTATAACACCTGTTTAGTGTGTGTGTGTGTGTGTGTGTGTGTGTGTGTGTGTGTGTGTGTGTGTGTGTGTGTGTGTGTGTGTGTGTGTACTCACCTATTTGTACTCACCTATTTGTGCTTGCGGGGGTTGAGCTTTTGGCTCTTTGGTCCCACCTCTCAACTGTTAATCAACTGGTGTACAGATTCCTGAGCCTACTGGGCTCTATCATATCTACATTTAAAATTGTGTATGGAGTCAGCCTCCACCACATCACTGCCTAATGCATTCCATTTGTCAACCACTCTGACGCTAAAAAAGTTCTTTCTAATATCTCTGTGGCTCATTTGGGCGCTCAGTTTCCACCTGTGTCCCCTAGTGCGTGTGTGTGTGTGTGTACTCACCTAATTGTCACCTAATTGTGCTTGCGGGGGTTGAGCTCTGGCTCTTTGGTCCCGCCTCTCAACCGTCAATCAACTGGTGTACAGATTCCTGAGCCTATCGGGCTCTATCATATTTACATTTGAAACTGTGTATGGAGTCAGCCTCCACCACATCACTTCCTAATGCATTCCATTTACTAACTACTCTGACACTGAAAAAATTCTTTCTAACGTCTCTGTGGCTCATTTGGGTACTCAGCTTCCACCTGTGTCCCCTTGTTCGCGTCCCACCAGTGTTGAATAGTTCATCCTTGTTTACCCGGTCGATTCCCCTGAGGATTTTGTAGGTTGTGATCCCTTACTCTTCTGTCTTCCAGTGTCGTAAGGTGCATTTCCCGCAGCCTTTCCTCATAACTCATGCCTCTTAGTTCTGGGACTAGTCTAGTAGCATACCTTTGGACTTTTTCCAGCTTCGTCTTGTGCTTGACAAGGTACGGGCTCCATGCTGGGGCCGCATACTCCAGGATTGGTCTTACATATGTGGTGTACAAGAGTCTGAATGATTCCTTACACAGGTTCCTGAACGCCGTTCTGATGTTAGCCAGCCTCGCATATGCCGCAGACTTTATTCTCTTTATGTGGGCTTCAGGAGACAGGTTTGGTGTAATATCAACTCCTAGATCTTTCTCTCTGTCTGTTTCATTAAGTACTTCATCTTCTATTCTGTATCCTGTGCCTGGCCTCCTGTTTCCACTGCCTAGTTTCATTACTTTGCATTTACTCGGGTTGAACTTCAACAGCCATTTGTTGGACCATTCACTCAGTCTATCCAGGTCATCTTGTAGCCTCCTACTATCATCCTCTGTTTCAATCCTCCTCATAATTTTTGCATCGTCGGCAAACATTGAGAGGAACGAATCTATACCCTCTGGGAGATCATTTACATATACCAGAAACAGTATAGGTCCAAGGACTGACCCCTGCGGGACTCCACTTGTGACGTCTCGCCAATCTGAGACCTCACCCCTCACACAGACTCGTTGTCTCCTGTTGCTTAGGTACTCCTCTATCCACCGGAGTACCTTCCCTCTCACTCCAGCCTGCATCTCCAACTTTCGCACTAGCCTCTTGTGTGGCACTGTATCAAAGGCTTTCTGACAATCCAAAAATATGCAGTCTGCCTACCCTTCTCTTTCTTGCCTTATTTTTGTTGCCTGGTCGTAGAATTCAAGTAACCCTGTGAGGCAGGACCTGCCATCCCTGAACCCATGTTGATGCTGTGTTATAAAGTTCCTTCGCTCCAGATGCTCCACTAGTTTTTTTCGCACAATCTTCTCCATCAGCTTGCATGGTATGCAGGTTAGGGACACTGGCCTGTAGTTCAGTGCCTCCTGTCTATCCCCTTTCTTGTATATCGGGACTACGTTAGCTGCTTTCCAAATATCTGGCAGTTCCCCTGTTGCCAGTGATTTGTTATACACTATGGAGAGTGGTAGGCACAGTTCTCTTGCTCCTTCCTTTAGAACCCAAGGGGAGATTCTATCTGGGCCTATAGCCTTCGTCACGTCCAACTCTAGTAAACACTTCCTTACTTCCCCACTGGTAATCTCAAACTCTTCCAGTGGTTCCTGGTTAGCTATTCCCTCACTTACCTCTGGAATTTCTCCTTGCTCTAAGGTGAAGACCTCCTGGAATTTCTTATTCAATTCCTCACACACTTCCTTGTCATTTGTAGTGAATCCTTCCGCCCCTATCCTTAATTTCATTACCTGTTCCTTTACTGTTGTTTTTCTCCTAATGTGGCTATGCAACAATTTAGGCTGAGTCTTTGCCTTGCTTGCGATGTCATTTTCGTATTGTCTTTCTGCCTCTCTTCTCATCCTGACATATTCATTCCTGGCATTCTGGTATCTTTCTCTGCTCTCCTCCTTTCTCTGCTCCTCCTCCTCTGTGTGTGTGTGTGTGTGTGTGTGTGTGTGTGTGTGTGTGTGTGTGTGTGTGTGTGTGTGTGTGTGTGTGTGTGTGTGTGAAAATCTCACTGAATAAGCAAGGAAACTTACATGGGGTGCGGGAAGCATTGAAACAAATTCACTTAAGTAAAATATTTTACATGTAACCGCACTAGAAAATGTCTGCTCTCTCTAGAACAGACATTTGACTCTGCATAGTCTCTCCCTTCACGAACAAAACGTGCCAAGAAGTGGCACAAATCACATTACACAAATGTGTAACATTATATAGCATTACACAAATCACAAATTATTTTAATCATGAAATACTCACTCCATGACCTTCACATCAGAAGGTGAAGAAACCAGACGATGTTTCGATCTAGGACGGAGCGAAACATCTTGTTTCTTCACTTTCTGCTGAGTAGTTTGGTTATCGTATCTTCAGCCACGTTATTGTGACTCATCGTCTGCGTACTCAACCTTTATTTATGATAACTTTTATGAACTTATCAAAAACTGATAGATAAAGTTGATAACGGGAACACACGTTTCGTAAGAAGGAAACTAATTGTCGTTGACGCGATGCCAGGGGATCCAGATTCACGAAGCAGTTACACAAGTATTAACGAATCTGTACATCTTTTTCTCACTGTTTGGCGGCTTTGTTTACAATAATTAAACAATGAGCTCCGAAGCAGCAGGAGGCTGTTTATAACAATAACAACAGTTGATTGGCAAGCTTTCATGCTTGTCAACTGTTTAATAAATGTAACCAAAGCCGTCAAAGATTAGGGAAAGATTTAGACGTTCGTAAGTACTTGCGTAACTGCTCCGTGAATCTGGCCACAGATATCCCAATTCTGGGAGAGAGGTGTAATGTCTCGCAACAAAAGGAGTCACGTGTAGCTATCTTGAGGTTATCTTGAGATGATTTCGGGGCTTTTTTAGTGTCCCCGCGGCCCGGTCCTCGACCAGGCCTCCACCCCCAGGAAGCAGCCCGTGACAGCTGACTAACACCCAGGCACCTAATTTACTGCTAGGTAACAGGGGCATAGGGTGAAAGAAACTCTGCCCATTGTTTCTCGCCGGCGCCTGGGATCGAACCCAGGACCACAGGATCACAAGTCCCGCGTGCTGTCCGCTCGGCCGACCGGCTCCCTATCAGCTTGGTGTTCCGATCGTCCGATCAGGGCAAATTTGATACATCATTCAGAGTACTTTATTCCTCCGGAGTTAAACCTGAAATGGTCTGTTCAGAGACTGTTTAACTACTTGCGTGGTCGGTGTTCGATCCCGAATGGCTCAAATGCGCGAGTAGCGCTCCTTCACCCCCTTGCTTATATCGGTAGAACGAATGTCTGGTTTCTTGCAGATCGTCGTTCAATCCCCGACCGTCCATAAGTGGTTGGGCACTATTCCTTTAATTCCCCGTCCCATCCCAAATCCTTATAATGACCCCCCCCCCCTTCAATAGCTGTAATGGCTTGGCGCTTTCTCCCCTGATAATTCCCTTCCCTTCCGTCTATATATCATAGCTCTATGTTACCTGTCCATTCCAAGTGGCATAGTCATACTGTCACACTGCACTTCCTTCTCTTTGCCTTACCTTATGGCACTCGTTTGTGACAAAGATAACCACTAAAACTTAGTAACTTCAACAGTTCAGTTAATACCTTACCATCCTTGCTACTCCGGAGGGTAGACATAGCCTAAGCACAGCACCGCTCCTGTGCCAGGTAAGTCCACTACGAGCTCACCATAGCCCGTGCTACTTGCCCCGCTCCTGTGCCAGGTAAGTCCACTACGAGCTCACCATAGCCCGTGCTACTTGGAACTTGTTCCGAGTAGCTGAATCTATAACAACAACAACAACATAGCCTAAGCTGCTCTATCCTTTTGAGATGCATTTTATGGTTTCAATAAACGTACTTGAACTTGATTTACGAGTCAGTTAGCTAAGATACGTCTCAGCTAGCTACGTCACGTCTCTGCTAGCTACGTCACGTCTTTGCTAGCTACGTCACGTCTCTGCTAGCTACGTCACGTCTCTGCTAGCTACGTCACGTCTCTGCTAGCTACGTCACGTCTTTGCTAGCTACGTCACGTCTTTGCTAGCTACGTCACACGTCTGCTAGCTACGCCACGTCTCTGCTAGCTACGCCACGTCTCTGCTAGCTACGTCACATCTCTGCTAGCTACGTCACATCTCTGCTAGCTACGTCACGTCTCTGCCAAACAGCAAATGATATGTTGACCAGACCACACATTAGAAGGTGAAGGGACGACGACGTTTCGGTCCGTCGTGGAGAATTCTCAAGTCGGTATATCGAGCAAATGATATACCTGGAGCATACCTGGGGAGGGTTTCGGGAGTTCTACTACTCCTCAAGCCCGGCCTGAGGCCCGGCTCGACTTGGAATAAGTTGGTCTAACAGGCTGTTGCTTGGAGCGGCCTGCAGGCCCACATATCCACTACAGCCTGGTTGGTCCGGCACTTCTTGCAGGAGGTTATCCGAGTGCCTCTTGAATACATCTGGTTGATACCTGGTTGATACCTGGTTGATACCTGGTTGATACCTGGTTGATACCTGGTTGATACCTTGTTGATACCTGGTTGATGGGGTTCTGGGAGTTCTTCTACTCCCCAAGCCCGGCCCGAGGCCAGGCTTGGCTTTTATTCCATCCACTTTTGTTCCAGCAATATTTCTAATGCTTGCTGGGAGGGTGTTGAACAGCTGTGGACCTCTGATATTCAGGCAGTGTTCTCTGATTGTGTCTATGGCACCTCTACTCTTCACTGGTATTTAAGCCATTGAACAAGACTTTCCGGCCCTACGGGCTATTCATGCCCGTGCCACCTCTTGGGTGGCTTGATCTTTCTGTGCGAGGTCTCGATGTAACATCGTCTGGTCGCTGGTGAGAAAGTCAGTCCCCATTTTGCATCCGTGGTAGTGGTTATGAGTTAACGTGGAGTTATTTCCTTCTGGTCCTGTGTGAGAGAGAACTGAGGGTAGAGGAAATGATCCATATATCTCTGACTACTTGGACTTGTAGCGACTATTGTTAGGTTAGCTCTCTCTCTCTCTCTCTCTCTCTCTCTCTCTCTCTCTCTCTCTCTCTCTCTCTCTCTCTCTCTCTCTCTCTCTCTCTCTCTCTCTCTCTCTCTCATCAACTTGAAAGCAATTCCTAACTCGAGCTTAATTCATTCTATTTAAAATAACCAAAATTATTTCTACATACTTCACACGACCCTCCAGTGAAATGTCTTTACAATATGAAAAATTTAAGCATACATTAAAATTCCGCCACCATTAAAACATACATATTCCGCCATACATTAAAAATTCCGAGTACTGCATATGCCTAGTGTATAAAATATTTGTCAGTGAGTAACAACAGCGATTTCATGGTCGAAAAATCCCAGTAACACTGCAGTTTTAGCAAATGGAAAAACGAATTTTTATTTTTAAATATCTTTGCTGCATGGAATTACTCTTAAGCCCTACAGCAATATATATATATATATATATATATATATATATATATATATATATATATATATATATATATATATATATATATATATATATATATATATATATATATATATATAAACACTTGGAGTGGCACCAGGCTTAGCGGGATAGATAAGGGTATCCATCTATCTTTATGTCCATCTATCTATTCATCTATCTGTCCCTCTATCCATCAATCCATACCACTGTCTATTTATCCATGTATTTATTTATCCATCTATCTTTCCATCATTATACCATATATCCATCCATTCGTCTATCTATCCATGTATCTGTCCATATATCTATCTATCTATGCAGACATCTATCTGTTGTCTGTATGTCTGTGTCAAAGTACCATACTTTGAGAAACTAGGATAGTTTTGGAAAAGTTGTGTGTTTTATGGTAGTACGGGCAAATTATTAATAACTGAAAATTTATGTTAATTTCCCCATGATCAGTGAGAAATGGTGTATGTTACTATTAACTTTGTGTGTTATTTTACGTGTGCTTTGAAAGTGTTTAGTTACGTAGAATCGTCGTGAATTTAGTTGCGTTGAAAGTGCCTAAAATCGTCGTGGGGTTCTGAATATGGCACTGGCCCCTTTTCCATTCTGGCGACTCCCCCCATCAGCCTATGTTTATCCCATACCTCAGACCATTCCCACTTCCAATTTGGGGGTAAGCCTAGCGACATATTTCTACTTTGGAAATATTGGTGCTAGCCATATTTCCAAAGTGTTGGACTTTCCAAAGAAAATTATTCCTAATTTGGGTTTTTTTTCCTAGTCTGTGGGTCTATTGTTTCATCACCCACTGTGGCAATATGGCTATCGTTTCCCAATGTAGATATATGGCTATCGTCTCCCAATGTGGATATATGGCTATCGTCTCCCAATGTGGATATATGGCTATCGTCACCCAATGTGGATATATGGCTATCGTCACTCAATGTGGATATATGGCTATCGTCTCCCAATGTGGATATATGGCTATCGTCACCCAATGTGGCAATATGGCTATCGTCACCCAATGAGGATATATGGCTATCGTCACCCAATGTGGATATATGGCTATCGTCACCTAATGTGGATATATGACTATCGTCACCCAATGTGGATATATGGCTATCGTCACCCAATGTGGATATATGGCTATCGTCACCCAATGTGGATATATGGCTATCGTCACCCAATGTAGAAATATGGCTATCGTCACCCAATGTGGATATATGGCTATCGTCTCACAATGTGGATATATCACTACTATCTCCACTGTGGGTCCCACTGTGGAAATATGGCTATCAGTCCTTCCTAAATTTTCCAGATATATATATTTTTGCTCAACAATATTTCGCACGACATTTCCGAAACGCAAATTATTTAATATTTTTAATTAGTACATAACGAGAGCGTTCACAAGGAGTGATAATGTAAACTCAACATAAATTTGCATACCGCGTGAGTTCAGTTTCATATTACAGCATGTGTTTAAAAAAGTATATATGTTTTTTTTTTTTCTGATGTAGGTGTTGGTGTACACACTATTATTTTTTTTACTGTCAACATTAATGCCACACTGACGATGTAGAGGGCATAATTACATGTTGTATGCCCTCTTGTATGCCCTCTCTTGCATGCCCTCTTGCATGCCCTCTTGTATGCCCTCTTGCATGCCCTACTGCATGCAAGAGTCGTCCATCTGGATGACTCGGTACGACAAATGGTTTCACTTCCAGTTGGGTCGGGGTTCGATATCGGATTGTCCCAGGATATTCGGTTCCATCCCTCCCGTTCACACATCCGGCCTTCTTGTCCCCATATCCGGCCTCCTTGTCCTCGTATCCGGCTTCCTTGTCCTCATATCCGGCTTCCTTGCCCTCATATCCCGCCTCCTTGTCCTCTTATCCGACTTCCTTGTCCTCATATCCGGCTTCCTTGTCCTCATATCCGGCTTCCTTGTCCTCATATCCGGCCTCCTTGTCCTCATATCCCGCCGCCTTGGCCTCATATCCGTAGGGATATATCAATGTAGGGAGCCTGACTGTTGAGTGGGCAGCGTTCGGGATTCGTAGTCCTAACGGCCCGGGTTCGATTCCCCGCGGAGACAAATGAGCAGAGTTTTTTTCTCACTCAGATGGGCCTATTTACCTAGCAGTAAATAGGTCCCTGGGAGTTAGACAGCTGCTACGGGCTGCTTCCTGGGGGATGTGTAACAAAAAAAAAGAGGTCTGGTCGAGGACCGGGCCGCGGGGACATGAAATCATCTCAAAATAACCTCAAGATGGAACGAATTTGAACGTTTTCGCTTTCACAAGCACCAGGTGGTTGGACCAGTGGTTGGACCAGTGGTTGGACCAGTGGTGGGACCAGTGGTGGGACCAGTGGTGGAACTATTCCCCAGTGGTGGGACTATTCCCCAGTGGTGGGACTATTCCCCAGTGGTGGGACTATTCTCCAGTGGTGGGACAATTCTCCAGTGGTGGGACTATTCCCCAGTGGTGGGACTATTCTCCAGTGGTGGGACAATTCCCCAGTGGTGGGACAATTCCCCAGTGGTGGGACTATTCCCCAGTGGTGGGACTATTCCCCAGTGGTGGGACTATTCCCCAGTGGTGTGACTATTCCCCAGTGGTGGGACTATTCCCCAGTGGTGGGACTATTCCCCAGTGGTGGGACTATTCCCCAGTGGTGGGACTATCCTCCAGTGGTGGGACTATTCCCCAGTGGTGGGACTATCCTCCAGTGGTGGGACTATCCTCCAGTGGTGGGACTATCCTCCAGTGGTGGGACTATCCTCCAGTGGTGGGACTATCCTCCAGTGGTGGGGACTATTCCCCAGTGGTGGGACTATTCCCCAGTGGTGGGACTATTCCCCAGAGGTGGGACTATTCCCCAGTGGTGGGACTATTCCCCAGTGGTGGGACTATCCTCCAGTGGTGGGACTATTCCTCCAGTGGTGGGACTATTCCTCCAGTGGTGGGACTATTCCCCAGTGGTGGGACTATTCCCCAGTGGTGGGACTATTCCTCCAGTGGTGGGACTATCCTCCAGTGGTGGGACTATCCTCCAGTGGTGGGACTATCCTCCAGTGGTGGGACTATCCTCCAGTGGTGGGACTATCCTCCAGTGGTGGAACTATCCTCCAGTGGTGGGACTATCCTCCAGTGGTGGGACTATCCTCCAGTGGTGGGACTATCCTCCAGTGGAGGGACTATCCTCCAGTGGTGGGACTATCCTCCAGTGGTGGGACTATCCTCCAGTGGTGGGACTATTCCCCAGTGGTGGGACTATTCCTCCAGTGGTGGAACTTCTGCAATAGTCTCTTATGTTGCAGTTGAAATCATCTGTTCAAGGCCGTTTATAGAATACGTAAATTAAAAATTAAATTCCTATGCCAGGTACCATTGAATTTCCCCTGACTGTCGCTCTACCGTCCAGCCCAAATCTCGCTTAATGCAGGTCGGTGTTCAATCCCCGACCGTCCACAAGCTTGTGGGCAACCATTCCTCCTTCCCTTCCGTCCCATCCCAAATCCTTATCCTGATCCCTTCCCCAGTGCCATATAGCCAAAATGGCTTGACGCTTTCCCCCTGATAACTCCTTCCGTCCCTTCCGTGGCCTCTGAGAGCCAGTCTCCACAGGGTCCTGTATGGGGTCCTGTGTATTGGTCGGTCCAACAGCAGAAAGAAAAGGAAGTAATAGTCGTCTGGCTTGCGATTCTGTAAATGCTTCTGGGGTTCGAAACCAACTTGGAAGGTGCTTCATTTAATATTTTAATTTTCAACCAGTTTGTGTGATTTTGGCCGTGCAGGTGATTTAGATCTCTGGGACATTGGTAGTTGCAACTAGACTCCGTCTGGGGTTTTCTTTTCTTTGAGATAAGAAGGAGAATTTGGTTTTATTTTGCATTTTTATTTGCAAAATATGATCTTATTTCCTTTGATGGTGCTTGCTGTGTGTATGTGTGTGTGTGTGTGTGTGTGTGTGTGTATGTGTGTGTGTGTGTGTGCGTGTGTGTGTGTATGTGTGTGTGTGTGTGTGTGTGTGTGTGTATATTCACCTAGTTTTGCTTGCGGGGGTTGAGCTCTGCGCTTTCGGCCCGCCTCTCAACTGTCAATCAACTGTTACTAACTACTAACTTTTTTCCACATTCACACACACAGGAAGCAACCCATAACAGCTGTCTAACTCCCAGGTACCTATTTGCTGCTAGGTAACAGGGGCAACAGGGTGAAGGAAACTCTGCCCATTTGTTTTCCGCCGGTGCCGGGGATAGAACCCTGGTCCCTGGGTCCACGAGTCTAGAGCGCAGTCCACTCAGCCATCAGCCCACTGTGTGTGTGTGTGTGTGTGTGTGTGTGGTGCTCACCTCACCACTTAGATTGAATAACTACATACACAATTATTTACAAAACTAAAGTGTTTAAACGCCACGATCACTTTCGCCACTTTCCGCTCACGTCTTTTTCACATATTTTAACGTTTCTTAACATTGACAATAAACAGTCAACAACAAGAGCATCAAAATATATGAAATTGTGGGAGGCCTATTTGGCTCATGCTAGGCGGCTCATATGTGTATCCACCCAAGCCTATTAAAATGTGTGTGTCTTACCCACACTGGAAACAATGCAGAACCATTCCACCCTAACCCATTGGGACCAGGTAATTAGGTTCGTAAATCAACAATCCTGTTTCTAAACAAGCATTTCTCCAGGTCTTCCCTGAATTTAAACTTAACTATTTATATTCATTGTTTTGTGTTCGCTGATAAATTAAGTAGCATCAACAATCATAAAAATCTTATATTGCATTTCTCATCATAAGCCTATTAACTAATTACTCATATTAAGCCTATTACAGTTTTCTCTAACATGCTTATCTTAGCCATTCTCGTGACCTCATTCACGTATTCACCTAGTTGTGTTGTCGGGGGTTGAGCTCTGGCTCTTTGGTCCCGCCTCTCGACTGTCAATCAACTGGAGGGAGCTATCAGAGGAAAGCGCCAAGCCTTTACGACTATAAACCAATTGGAATGGTTTAGGATAAGGATTTGGGGTGGCACCGGGGGAGGGGGGGGGGACGAGGAATGGTACCCAGCTACTTGTGGACGGTCGGGGATTGAACGCCGACCTGCATGAAGCGAGACCGTCGCTCTACCGTCCTGCCCAAGTACATACCATGCATATGATAAATACCCAAGGAGACATCACAGAATTAAATAAATTAAACATTAATATCAATAAACACTACTAACTCTCACACACACATTTCGAAGCCATTAAGAGGGACATGCAAACAACTCAACGAGTGTTCAATACTTCTCAATGACATTGTCTATTTTGACACACGTTCAGGTTAGATTATACATATATGTACATATGAGTACATATGTTCATCTTACACAAGCTACCGTACATAGCTCCTCTATAAGTGGTAACTAAAGCTCTCTGATCTACACTCACACTTCTACCACCCAATCCACCTTATCCACCACACAACCCATCTTATCCACCACTCATCCCACCTTATCCATCACACAACCTACCTTATCCATCACTCAACCCACCTTATCCATTACTCAACCCACCTTATCCATCACTCAACCCACCTTATCCATCACTCAACCCACCTTATCCACCACACAACCTAAATTATCCATCACTCAACCCACCTTATCCACCACCCAACCCACCTTATCCACCACCCAACCCACCTTATCCACCACCCAACCCACCTTATCCACCACCCAACCCACCTTATCCACCACCCAACCCACCTTATCCACCACCCAACCCACCTTATCCACCACCCAACCCACCTTATCCACCACCCAACCCACCTTATCCACCACTCAACCCACCTTATCCACCACTCAACCCTCCTTATCCACCACTCAACCCACCTTATCCACCACTCAACCCTCCTTATCCACCACTCAACCCATCTAATCCACCATTGACCATTTTTATCCAATAATTTTCTGTATTCTTGCTAATTTCGTCCTGATGATCGCTTTGTATATCAATTCTAATAATCTTCTGCTTCAATAATTTAGATAATCCTTCATTATTTTTAGTAATAATTATAATGATTATTAGTTAGAATAAGAGTGATTAAACAAATGTTACTTGAATGTATAATTTACGTAAAATATTATGTAATATTTGAAGTTTCAATACAGAAAAAGTTCAAAATAAAAAGCTAACTTTATTTATTTTGTTGTGGAAACTGTTTCTGAAATGCTTGTGGTAAAAGTTAAGGCAGACAACTCTACCTTGCTTATTGGTTGATTGAATTGTGGTAAGCAGAGTTTCTTTTGATTAAAGGTTAATTGAATTGTTGTAAGTAAAGTCTTTGTTGATTATAAGTTGATTAAATTGCCTGAAGTAAAGCTTCTTTTGGTGATAGGTTAATTGAATTGTTATAAATCAAGTTTCTCTTTGGTTTTGAGGTTAATGAATTGTGTGGTAGATAAAATTTGTCTGGTTGATTAGAATGATTTTTTGTAGGCAAAGTTTTTTATAATTAATAGTTATTTCAGTTATGGTTGATAACAGGCAGTTTCAGGAGACCAAATTTAAGGTGAGATTTCAGATCTGTTTCAAATAAGAACATAAGAGAAAGTTAGTTCTG
>NC_091185.1:28065963-28183463 GCF_040958095.1 Procambarus clarkii
TTGGAGTTTTAAAAAGAGTGTTTTAAATGCCGTGTTTAATATCTCCGTAGGCAGCAGCGAATGTGTAATATTTACATTAAAAACCCCAACAAATCGCTTTAAATGTCCTTATGTTTACCTTAATATGTTTCTGTTTGGTTTTAATCTTTCGTAATTAACAGAATTTTAAGGTCTAGAGTTCCACTTTCAATCCCTGAAAATATAGCTGAATTTTCCATACTATAATTCTTTTTGTATGTAGGTCGCTGCCATTCGTGCCACGCTCCTCAATTAATCTCAGTGTGTATTAATATATATTTTTTAACCCTTCATAAAATGGGTGGTTTGTTTTGTATTTTTCTAATCAAGCAAAGGAGCCTTTTTTCCATGAGTTTTACTTATTTCAAGTCAATGTTTTAGTGTTTTTGTTCTAAGGTAATATTGTTTTGTATTTGTTCTACTGTAATATTGTTTTGTATTTGTTCTACTGTAATATTATTTTGTACTCGTTCAAATGTGAAATTGTCTTGTACTTATTTTAATATTATATTGTATATGGGTTTATATTACATGAAATTATTTTAATTCCAAAGTGATATATTGATCGCTTTAGGTCATATTTATGTATATCTGTATTTTCTTAATAAAATTTTTAAATTTTTTCTTAATAAAATAATAAATAATAATCTTAATAAAAAAATTCTTAATAAAATAAACTGTATTTTAACTGCATTTGTTGTAAAGTGATATATAGAAGTATATTTGATCTGAAGAAACGTATTTATTTCTTACAAAAAAATGGCTCCAATAAACTTAATAAAACTATTTGTTTTAGAGCTATATTTAGCTGTATTTGAATTGAATCGATATCATAGCTACATTTGTTCTGAAGCAATATACATAGCTATAATTCTGAAGCAATATACATAGCTATAATTCTGAAGCAATATACATAGCTATAATTCTGAAGCGATTTACATTTAATTTTATTCTGTGGCGATATACATAACTACATCCGTTCTCCAACGATATACATAAATGTATTTGTTGTGGAGCGATATACATAACTGCATAACATGTATTATATATCCTGTGTTGAAGAAAATAGACCAAATCTCATTTGTTTTCACACGAATTTTTCTTAATATAATTTTATTTATATTAAAATATCGCCAGTATATGGTTTTCTGTTGTTATTTATACTGAAAATATTGTTATAAATCATTCAATTATTTTTCACATGTGTAACTAGAGGCTTTTAGAGAGATATTTTGGTGATTTGGATATCAAAATATGTGAAAATATATTCAGCCATCATTTACATACTTTTAATTAATTAAAAACTTTGCTATTTCTCATTAACCCGAATGTGTGTTTCTCATTTAATATAATTTCCTTTCTGCATTTGTGAGAAAGGTAGACGCTCCTTGTTCTTTGTTCTCATTGTTCTCCACTTGCGGTCTTCAGATCGTCCTTTGACAGAAATAAATAATTATAAGCCACAATAATAAGCCATAATATAGCATAATAATGCTATAATATAGCATAATAATGCTATAATATAGCATAATAATGCTATAATATAGCATAATAATGCTATAATATAGCATAATAATGCTATAAAATAGCATAATAATGCTATAATATAGCATAATAATGCTATAATATAGCATAATAAGCCATAATATAGCATAATAATGCTATAATATAGCATAATAATGCTATAATATAGCATAATAATGCTATAATATAGCATAATAATGCTATAATATAGCATAATAATGCTATAATATAGCATAATAATGCTATAATATAGCATAATAATGCTATAATATAGCATAATAATGCTATAATATAGCATAATAATGCTATAATATAGCAGTAAACTGCTATATTATAGCATTATTCCGGGGTCTCTTGAGGATCTGTACACTGGAGTTCTCTTAATCACTGTCTCAGTGATTCTCTTCAGTTTTGTTAACTCTGTCTCAACCAACGAGCGGACAGCATGCTGGACTTGTGATCCTAGGGTCCTGGGTTCGATCCCAGGCGCCGGCGAGAAACAATGGGCAGAGTTTCTTTCACCCTATGCCCCCTGTTACCTAGCAGTAAAATAGGTACCTGGGTGTTAGTCAGCTGTCACGAGTTGCTTCCTGGGGGTGGAGGCCTGGTCGAGGACCGGGCCGCGGGGACACTAAAAGCCCCGAAATCATCTCAAGATAACCTCAAGATAGGGTAGTTAGCATCATGTGATAGTACACATAGAAATCGCAAGTACGTGATGTATCAAATGAATAAATCCCACAAGGGACTTTTTGAAGGGCCTTTTTGAAAGGCCTTTTTGAAGGGCCTTTTTAAAGGGCCTTTTTGAAGGGCCTTTTTGAAGGGCCTTTTTGAAGGGCCTTGTTGTGAGGGTTCGAAGTTATGAGAACATTCAGTGTATAGGTTCGAAGCCTCATTTAAGGCTCCTTGTGGATTTGTTCATCATATGATAAGCGCCGTGCTGAGGGGATAGGATGAATTGAGAGTGCCAGTGACCTCATTCCGGGGTGGTTGTTGATAGTCTGCACTTCCCCTATTTTGTCGGTCATGTACTAGATGGGGGTAATTCAGACAATTTCTGCAGGTCGGGGTTCAATCCCCGACCGTCCAAGTGGTTGGCCACCATTCCTTCCCACCGTTCCATCCCAAATAGTTACTCTGACCCCTTCCAAGTGCTACATAGTCGTAATGGCATAATATTTTCATCCTTGGAGGCCTCGGATGTTATTTCCTTTTCCGGTATGTTAAATAGGTAAACCAGGCTTATGTTTAGGGTAGCCACCTTAAGTGTGGACGTGTGTGGTTCGGGTCTAATAGGTGAGGTCTTGAGAACATTCACCGGAGCCGTGAAGAGGATTCGAACCGCGACATGGTCAAAGGAATCGCAACCTGGGGTTGTGCTGAGGGAGGGAATTATCAGGGGGAAAGCGCCAATCTCTCACGACTATATAGCACTTAGAAAGGGGTCAGGATAAGGATTTGGGATGGGACGGGGATTAACGAGGATTAAAGTGAAGCCAAACCAGGATTTCACACAATTCTCCCAAGCACTCTGGCCCTGTCTCATTAATATGTCACATTGCTGTAATTTCCGAGTGGAACATGAGGCATTAATAATATATTTGGCGAGTCAACAATTCATTATAATGTGTCTACGAAATATATCAACTTTATCTGAATTAATATTATCTGCTTTATTTACAATTAATAATTGAAGAGAAAATATACAAAAATGGAAATAATTCAAGTAAAATTTTAATTTAGGAGAAAAACAATAACAGTAAAAGAAGGAAACAGCAAACTTGGAATGTATTTACTATTTGTGTCTGCAGAATCGAGGTCTTAGCTCTTGGACCCCGGTCTTTGTCCCTGGCATGTGGTGGCTATCAGCTGTTATAGGCAGGATAAGGTTATTGGCAGTGCCCTGTAACAGTTAACAGTTACCTGTTGTCCCTAACAGCTACCCGTTGGTGGTAGTGATGTTCTCATCTTCCGTCCCTCTTCTGTATGTAAACTGCATCCCACAACAATGTGATGGATCAACTGAAACATTATGGAAGCAATACATTAGAACATCTAACTTTGTTACTTTGAGCTCATTATGTTTAAGTGGGTGGAGCATGTGTCAAGAAAGACCAAAGACAGGCGATGAGTCACAATAACGTGGCTGAAGTATGTTGACCAGACCACACACTAGAAGGACGACGACGTTTCGGTCCGTCCTGGACCATGCACTATCGACTTGAGAATGGTCCAGGACGGACCGAAACGTCGTCGTCCCTTCACCTTCTAGTGTGTGGTCTGGTCAACAAGACCCAAGACTTTTAAGTTCAGTATCAGTGTTTTCATTAATACTGTTCCTCACTCTTGTGGTGTGGTGATACAGAGCTGAACTTTGTAGAACGTGAGTGGAGGTTCGAGTCCCAGCCATTGCTCTTGAAATGTTCACGTGTTTATAAAATACAGAAATACAGCCTGGGGACAATTCAGGTTTATTTTATATATATATATATATATATAACTGAAAACTCACACCCCAGAAGTGACTCGAACCCATACTCCCACAACTGGTATGTACAGGGACGCCTTAATCCGCTTGACCATCACGACCGGACATAAGGAAGTGATAGCCGAGGCTATTTGAACCACTTCCCCGCCGGCTCTCGGATGGTAATCTTGGGCATAGCATTTTATCAAATCACCTCATTCTTTGGGGCACACGTGAGGAACACAAATGCAAACAAGCCTGAATGGTCCCCAGGACTATATACAACTGAAAACTCACACCCCAGAAGTGACTCGAACCCATACTCCCACAACTGGTATGTACAGGGACGCCTTAATCCGCTTGACCATCACGACCGGACATAAGGAAGTGATAGCCGAGGCTATTTGAACCACTTCCCCGCCGGCTCTCGGATGGTAATCTTGGGCATAGCATTTTATCAAATCACCTCATTCTTTGGGGCACACGTGAGGAACACAAATGCAAACAAGCCTGAATGGTCCCCAGGACTATATACAACTGAAAACTCACACCCCAGAAGTGACTCGAACCCATACTCCCACAACTGGTATGTACAGGGACGCCTTAATCCGCTTGACCATCACGACCGGACATAAGGAAGTGATAGCCGAGGCTATTTGAACCACTTCCCCGCCGGCTCTCGGATGGTAATCTTGGGCATAGCATTTTATCAAATCACCTCATTCTTTGGGGCACACGTGAGGAACACAAATGCAAACAAGCCTGAATGGTCCCCAGGACTATATACAACTGAAAACTCACACCCCAGAAGTGACTCGAACCCATACTCCCACAACTGGTATGTACAGGGACGCCTTAATCCGCTTGACCATCACGACCGGACATAAGGAAGTGATAGCCGAGGCTATTTGAACCACTTCCCCGCCGGCTCTCGGATGGTAATCTTGGGCATAGCATTTTATCAAATCACCTCATTCTTTGGGGCACACGTGAGGAACACAAATGCAAACAAGCCTGAATGGTCCCCAGGACTATATACAACTGAAAACTCACACCCCAGAAGTGACTCGAACCCATACTCCCACAACTGGTATGTACAGGGACGCCTTAATCCGCTTGACCATCACGACCGGACATAAGGAAGTGATAGCCGAGGCTATTTGAACCACTTCCCCGCCGGCTCTCGGATGGTAATCTTGGGCATAGCATTTTATCAAATCACCTCATTCTTTGGGGCACACGTGAGGAACACAAATGCAAACAAGCCTGAATGGTCCCCAGGACTATATACAACTGAAAAACTCACACCCCAGAAGTGACTCGAACCCATACTCCCACAACTGGTATGTACAGGGACGCCTTAATCCGCTTGACCATCACGACCGGACATAAGGAAGTGATAGCCGAGGCTATTTGAACCACTTCCCCGCCGGCTCTCGGATGGTAATCTTGGGCATAGCATTTTATCAAATCACCTCATTCTTTGGGGCACAAAGATTTGGGATTTGATAAAATGCTATGCCCAAGATTACCATCCGAGAGCCGGCGGGGAAGTGGTTCAAATAGCCTCGGCTATCACTTCCTTATGTCCGGTCGTGATGGTCAAGCGGATTAAGGCGTCCCTGTACATACCAGTTGTGGGAGTATGGGTTCGAGTCACTTCTGGGGTGTGAGTTTTCAGTTGTATATAGTCCTGGGGACCATTCAGGCTTGTTTGCATTTGTGTTCCTCACGTGTGCCCCAAAGAATGAGGTGATTTGATAAAATGCTATGCCCAAGATTACCATCCGAGAGCCGGCGGGGAAGTGGTTCAAATAGCCTCGGCTATCACTTCCTTATGTCCGGTCGTGATGGTCAAGCGGATTAAGGCGTCCCTGTACATACCAGTTGTGGGAGTATGGGTTCGAGTCACTTCTGGGGTGTGAGTTTTCAGTTGTATATAGTCCTGGGGACCATTCAGGCTTGTTTGCATTTGTGTTCCTCACGTGTGCCCCAAAGAATGAGGTGATTTGATAAAATGCTATGCCCAAGATTACCATCCGAGAGCCGGCGGGGAAGTGGTTCAAATAGCCTCGGCTATCACTTCCTTATGTCCGGTCGTGATGGTCAAGCGGATTAAGGCGTCCCTGTACATACCAGTTGTGGGAGTATGGGTTCGAGTCACTTCTGGGGTGTGAGTTTTCAGTTGTATATAGTCCTGGGGACCATTCAGGCTTGTTTGCATTTGTGTTCCTCACGTGTGCCCCAAAGAATGAGGTGATTTGATAAAATGCTATGCCCAAGATTACCATCCGAGAGCCGGCGGGGAAGTGGTTCAAATAGCCTCGGCTATCACTTCCTTATGTCCGGTCGTGATGGTCAAGCGGATTAAGGCGTCCCTGTACATACCAGTTGTGGGAGTATGGGTTCGAGTCACTTCTGGGGTGTGAGTTTTCAGTTGTATATAGTCCTGGGGACCATTCAGGCTTGTTTGCATTTGTGTTCCTCACGTGTGCCCCAAAGAATGAGGTGATTTGATAAAATGCTATGCCCAAGATTACCATCCGAGAGCCGGCGGGGAAGTGGTTCAAATAGCCTCGGCTATCACTTCCTTATGTCCGGTCGTGATGGTCAAGCGGATTAAGGCGTCCCTGTACATACCAGTTGTGGGAGTATGGGTTCGAGTCACTTCTGGGGTGTGAGTTTTCAGTTGTATATAGTCCTGGGGACCATTCAGGCTTGTTTGCATTTGTGTTCCTCACGTGTGCCCCAAAGAATGAGGTGATTTGATAAAATGCTATGCCCAAGATTACCATCCGAGAGCCGGCGGGGAAGTGGTTCAAATAGCCTCGGCTATCACTTCCTTATGTCCGGTCGTGATGGTCAAGCGGATTAAGGCGTCCCTGTACATACCAGTTGTGGGAGTATGGGTTCGAGTCACTTCTGGGGTGTGAGTTTTCAGTTGTATATAGTCCTGGGGACCATTCAGGCTTGTTTGCATATATATATATATATATATATATATATATATATATATATATATATATATATATATATATATATATATATATATATATATATATAACTGAAAACTCACACCCCAGAAGTGACTCGAACCCATACTGCCAGAAGCAACGCAACTGGTATGTACAGGGACGCATTAATCCGCTTGACCATCACGACCGGACATAAGGAAGTGATAGCCTAAGCTATTTGAACCACTTCCCCGCCGGCACTCGGATAGTAATCTTGGGCATAGCATTTTATCAAATCACCTCATTCTTTGGGGCAACACGTGAGGAACACAAATGCAAACAAGCCTAAATGGTCCCCAGGACTATATACAACTGAAAACTCACACCCCAGAAGTGACTCGAACCCATACTGCCAGGAGCAACGCAACTATGCTATGCCCAAGATTACTATCCGAGTGCCGGTGGGGAAGTGGTTCAAATAGCTTAGGCTGTCACTTCCTTATGTCCGGTCGTGATGGTCAAGCGGATTAAGGCGTCCCTGTACATACCAGTTGCGTTGCTCCTGGCAGTATGGGTTCGAGTCACTTCTGGGGTGTGAGTTTTCAGTTGTATATAGTCCTGGGGACCATTCAGGCTTGTTTGCATTTGTGTTCCTCACGTGTTGCCCCAAAGAATGAGGTGATTTGATAAAATGCTATGCCCAAGATTACTATCCGAGTGCCGGCGGAGAAGTGGTTCAAATAGCTTAGGCTATCACTTCCTTATGTCCGGTCGTGATGGTCAAGCGGATTAAGGCGTCCCTGTACATACCAGTTGCGTTGCTCCTGGCAGTATGGGTTCGAGTCACTTCTGGGGTGTGAGTTTTCAGTTGTATATAGTCCTGGGGACCATTCAGGCTTGTTTGTATATATATATATATATATATATATATATATATATATATATATTTATATATATATATATATATATATATATATATATATATATATATATATATATATATATATATATATATATATATATATATATATATATATTATATATATAAATGAGCTAAACAGCAACATGGAAATTTGTCTCCTTGTGTGAGGACGCTGCGCTTCCTGTGCCCTGAGAATTCCTTGTTCTCTGGCAGTAATGAGTGGTCGGCGCATACATGAGAGATGGTGTTGACATTACCATCACGGCCCATCCCGGCCAGTTTGCCTCGCGCCATCAGCGTAAATCGCGCCCTGGCGGGGGTCGAGAGGGCCATATCGTATCGTTATCGAGGAGGCGAGACCCGAGGCGTCCTGTTCACCATCAGGCGGCGAATGGGGGAGCCCTGAGAGAGAGAGAGGGACCTTGTAGCCGGCGAGTATTGCGCTAGCGACGAGCCTTGTATCAAGGCCATTGCTAGATGATTGAGGGAGTTGGGGCCTCCGTCGAGACCCTGTCGGGAGGACTCACTTTGCGTCCGGATGGATGTCGGAGCAGCGTACGGGCTGATGGGATGTCTGGCCGGGGATTGTGCAAGACGACGCTTATAGGGTTTATCATGTCTCCGCTCCGGTGCTGGCGGCCTCCTGTTGGTCCTGAAGGCTGTATCTCCAACAACCTCACTGCTTTCGGCTCCTCCAGACGCTCGGGTTTGTGCTAGATTCGTCTGCGCGACATGTCTGGGTCGGTCTGAAGTCTCTACCTTGCTTTTTGGTTCTGTAATTAAGAAGAGCAACGCACGCAGACCACGTCTTCGGAGCCAGGAGTGAGACGACGGTGTTTACCGTCGCGTGTGACGTCAAGAAAATTTATTCACATCCTAACATTCACGAGTATGGACTTGAAGTTGTTGTTTTTACCAGTTGTTCTCTTCCTTGGATCCCCGGGTGTGTGCATGTGGGCCTGTCATTGGGCACAGAAGGACTGGATGGTGTAGCGAGGGACATGGCTTTTTCCTAGCCTAAGGGTTACGTACTTTGTTCTGAACCAAACATCTCTATATCATCCCGTCCACCGGGAAGAGAACGACGGTTAAATTTTTTAATAAGGTCTAATTATTTATAATAACTATTTGGTCGAACGTAAAAAAAATAGACTGTTGCAGTTATCAATGTGCTCGTTTTTTTCCTATAAATCTTTTCTGGACACGAAAAATAAGCAAAAGAGCCAAGTTAAACATTCTTAGATGTAGTGTAACATACATGTAATGTGAACAAATCAACAAGGGCCGTGACAAGGATTCGAACCTGCGTCCGAGATCATCCCAGACGCTGGCTTAATCGACTGAGCTACGCCATGGTCAAAAGGAGTTGAAACCGAAGTTCTACTAAACTTACTGGATCCTGTTCAGTAATGAATGTGTAATGAAGTAAGGGCGAAGAGGGAGAACGGCCTATTGACATAGCTCGAGTGCATGGGGGGAGTTGTGTAAAACCCTGGTTTGTGCCTCGGAGAGGCTGCAGGATCCAGTAAGTTCAGTAGAACTTCGGTGTCAACTCCTTTTGACCATGTCGAAGCTCAGTCGATTAAGGCAGCGTCTGGGATGCTCTCAGACGCAGGTTCGAATCCTCGTCACGGCCCTTGTTGATTTGTTCATTTGATCCATCACGCAATTGTGATTTCTGTGTGTCACATGTAATGTATTAGCTATAACGTAGCACAATGTACCCGCCAAACACACACCGAAACTACGACGTTGGTACAACGTTCGAACAAGTTTTAACACTTCCTAACCAGTTATAACAACCAATATAGCACGTTGTAACAACGTTCTAATACGTCATAAACACGTTAAGCCAAGATGTAACAACTTTATTACAAGTTGTAACAAGCGGAAAATAGAGACAGTTTCGGTTTGTGTTTCCAGGGTAGACTTATCTTGGTGATGTGAGGATACTTAGTTTCCATTCCATTTTGTTAGTTTGTCATTTAAACAAACTCAAATTCAAAACGTGATTTGTTTTTTATGTCTAAATCAATTTGTTTTTGAACGTTTGATAAAGTGGTTGCTACAAGTACTATCTTTTAGAAGGAGAGTTGTGTTGTTATTTTTCTTGATTCTTTTTTTTTTATTTTATGGACAACATAACAACAACACCTCTAGCACGCCATACAACACTGCTTCCACGCCATACAACACTGCTTCCACGCCATACAACACTGCTTCCACGCCATACAACACTGCTTCCACGCCATACAACACTGCTTCCACGCCATACAACACTGCTTCCACGCCATACAACACTGCTTCCACGCCATACAACACTGCTTCCACTCCATACAACACTGCTTCCACGCCATACAACACTGCTTCCACGCCATACAACACTGCTTCCACGCCATACAACACTGCTTCCACGCCATACAACACTGCTTCCACCCCATACAATACTGCTTCCAACCCATACAACACTGCTTCCACCCCATACAACACTGCTTCCACCCCATACAACACTGCTTCCACCCCATACAACACTGCTTCCACCCCATACAATACTGCTTCTACCCCATACAACACTGCTTCCACCCCATACAACACTGCTTCCACCCCATACAACACTGCTTCCACCCCATACAACACTGCTTCCACCCCATACAACACTCCTTCCACCCCATACAATACTGCTTCCACCCCATACAACACTGTTTCCACCCCATACAACAGTGCTTCCATGCCCCCGACAACACCGCCCCCACGCCTCACAACCCCCCCCCCCTCCCCAACGCCCCCAACCCCGCTCCCACGCCCCCCAAGACCACTCCCACGCCCCCAACAACACCACTTTTACGCCCCCAACAACACCACTTCCACGCCCCCAACAACACCACTCCCACGCCTCACAACCCCCCCCCCACGCCCCCAACCCCGCTCCCACGCCCCCCAACAACCCCCCCCCCCAACAACACCACTCCCACGCCCCCAACACCACCACTCCCACGCCCCCAACAACACCACTCCCACGTCCCCAACACCACCACTCCCACGCCCCCAACAACACCACTCCCACGCCCCCAACAACACCACCACTCCCACGCCCCCAACAACACCACCACTCCCACGCCCCCAACACCACCACTCCCACACCCACATGTATAAACGTTCTTCCCTCGGCTTCCTGGGTATCCATAGCTGGTAATATGGAACTTCCTGAACACCACATTTCGAACAAACGCAGCCATGCCATTTTCTCAGCCTACTTGCCCATAAAATCCTAGCCACAATGGAACCTCTATTATGCATGACCATAAAATGCTTGGCTTAAAGATCTATGGGGTTCCCCCCCCCCCCTTCCTGAACCCATTATATTTCTGTAACCTTCCTGTAAGGGGTCTCCTATTGGGCGAGATGGAGGCCCTGAATAAACTAGTTAAATCATTTAACCTGTTTTATTTTACACTTTTTCGTTGACTTTTAATGATTTTAAAGAGAATTTCTCGTAATTGAGGTCGTATCGGTCGTGTGTGTTGCAGCTACGTTACTGCTATGTTGCAGCTATGTTGCAGCTACGTTACTGCTATGTTGCAGCTACGTTACTGCTATGTTGCAGCTACGTTTCTGCTACGTTCCTGCTATGTTGCAGCTACGTTTCTGCTACGTTCCTGCTATGTTGCAGCTACGTTTCTGTTACGTTACTGCTATGTTGCAGCTACGTTTCTGCTACGTTACTGCTATGTTGCTGCTACGTTTCTGCTACGTTACTCCTATGTTGCAGCTACGTTTCTGCTATGTTACTGCTATGTTGCAGCTACGTTTCTGCTACGTTACTGCTATGTTGCAGCTACGTTTCTGCTATGTTACTGCTATGTTGCAGCTACGTTTCTGCTATGTTACTGCTATGTTGCAGCTACGTTTCTGCTATGTTACTGCTATGTTGCAGCTACGTTTCTGCTACGTTACTGCTATGTTGCAGCTACGTTTCTGCTATGTTACTGCTATGTTGCAGCTACGTTTCTGCTATGTTACTGCTATGTTGCAGCTACGTTTCTGCTATGTTACTGCTATGTTGCAGCTACGTTTCTGCTACGTTATTGCTATGTTGCAGCTACGTTTCTGCTACGTTACTGCTATGTTGCAGCTACGTTTCTGCTACAAATGTATTTCCTGTTTCGCACCGTTGTTGATCTTGACAAAACAGAGCATTTCCTCGTAATGTGAGTATGAGGACAATTTGTTCTTGTTCTACAGAAAATAACATGGATTTTTGTAGATAATATTGAGAGTTTGACTCCCATAGTTCCCCCCTAAGAAGTGTCAGAACCCGTTTTCTACATGTCTTCAGTGACATGCTTATAAAACCCCCTCTTATACATTATAAAATGAAACATGACAGAATTCCCACTCTAATCAGAGGCGCGCCGTTCAGACGAGACGCGCGTATTTGCTCGTTCATTAAAGGATGGACCGTGTCAACACGCCCAAGCCGTTGGGTAATTAAGCTCGCTACTAATATTTGTCACTCGCCAATCTTCTCGTTTCGTCTTGTAGCAAGACTCGGGAATTACAATCACGCATGGATCAGCAAGCTGTTGGTGTTGGGTGATTGTCAGCTTGTAGCAGAATTGACACGGGGGAATAACTACTAGGTTAAAGGACGCTTTTGCTGTATGGAGATAATATGTTGCATGTAGTCGTTATCATCAATTTCATCAGCATTATCAACACCATTAAATCGACATTCATCTCCTCATCAGCTTGTCTCCAAGACCCACGAAACGTCTCCAAGACCCACGAAACGTCTCCAAGACCCACGAAACGTCTCCAAGACCCACGAAACGTCTCCAAGACCCACGAAACGTCTCCAAGACCCACGAAACGTCTCCAAGACCCACGAAACGTCTCCAAGACGCTCGAAACGTCTCCAAGACGCTCGAAACGTCTCCAAGACGCTCGAAACGTCTCCAAGACGCTCGAAACATCTCCAAGACACACGAAACGTCTCCAAGACACACGAAACGTCTCCAAGACACACGAAACGTCTCCAAGACGCACGAAACGTCTCCAAGACGCACGAAACGTCTCCAAGACATACGAAACGTCTCCAAAGACGCTCGAAACGTCTCCAAAGACACACGAAACATATCCAAGACGCACGAAACATCTCCAAAGACACACGAAACGTCTCCAAGACGCACGAAACATCTCCAAAGACACACGAAACATTTCCAAGACTTCTCGTAAACGTCTCTGTAAGATATAATGTGTAAATCATCCATTCCTTTTGCCTCAACTTATTCCTGCTTGTGTGCAAGGAGACCATGAATACATTAACTTTAGTACACTGAGAAATGTACTCAATAAATGTTCAGTTATGAGCAACGAGGAAGGAGTGTCTGCACAGACTAACAGAAGAATGATAGCAACTGCATGATAGAATGACAACGAAAATTTTACTTGTTCTACTGAAAATAGAATTGTTTTATGAAGATAATTGTGAGAGTTTGACTCCGATACCAAGAGCAATTGATTCAGAGGGAAGGGGCGAGATACAATGAAATGAGAATATGTAGAGAATAAGAGATATGAGAAAATATGTATTAAATAAAAAAGTATATGAGGAGGTAAAGAAATAATTTTTTTAACTCATCAGTTATATTAATAGGTGAAAGGTTTTACGTCGTAAAACTGGTCTAAACATCGTCTAACCGGTTGTAAACATCGTCTAACCGGTTGTAAACATCGTCTAACCGGTGTAAACATTGTAAAACAGGTGTAAACAGTGTATCCTATAAGCAACTAATGTGTGTGTACTCGCCTAGTTGTACTCACCTAGTTGTGTTTGCGAGGGTTGAGCTCTGGCTCTTTGGTCCCGCCTCTCAACTGTCAATCAACAGGTGGACAGGTTCCTGAGCTTATTGGGCTTATCATATCTACACTTGAAACTGTGTATGGAGTCAGCCTCCACCACATCACTGCCTAATGCATTTCATTTGTCAACCACTATGACACTAAAAAAGTTCTTTCTGATATCTCTGTGGCTCATTTGGGCACTCAGTTTCCACCTGTGTCCCCTTGTGCGTGTGCCCCTTGTGTTAAATAGCCTGTCTTTATCTACCCTATCAATTCCCTTCAGAATCTTGAATGTGGTGATCATGTCCCCCCTAACTCTTCTGCCTTCCAGCGAAGTGAGGTTTAATTCCCGTAGTCTCTCCTCGTAGCTCATACCTCTCAGCTCGGGTACTAGTCTGGTGGCAAACCTTTGAACCTTTTCCAGTTTAGTCTTATCCTTGACTAGATATGGACTCCATGCTGGGGCTGCATACTCCAGGATTGGTCTGACATATGTGGTATACAAAGTTCTGAATGATTCTTTACACAAGTTTCTGAATGCCGTTCGTATGTTGGCCAGCCTGGCATATGCCGCTGGTGTTATCCTCTTGATATGTGCTTCAGGAGACAGGTCTGGCGTGATATCAACCCCCAAGTCTTTTTCTTTCTCCTGAAGAATTTCCTCTCCCAGATGATACCTTGTATCTGGCCTCCTGCTCCCTACACCTATCTTCATTACATTACATTTGGTTGGGTTAAACTCTAACAACCATTTGTTCGACCATTCCTTCAGCTTCTCTAGGTCTTCTTGAAGCCTCAAACAGTCCTCTTCTGTTTTAATCCTTCTCATAATTTTAGCATCGTCGGCAAACATTGAGAGAAATTAATCGATACCCTCCGGGAGATCATTTACATATATCAGAAACAGGATAGGGCCGAGTACAGAGCCCTGTGGGACTCCACTGGTGACTTCACGCCAGTCGGAGGTCTCACCCCTCACCGTAACTCTCTGCTTCCTATTGCTTAGGTACTCCCTTATCCACTGGAGCACCTTACCAGCTACACCTGCCTGTCTCTCCAGCTTATGTACCAGCCTCTTATGCGGTACTGTGTCAAAGGCTTTCCGACAATCCAAGAAAATGCAGTCCGCCCAGCCCTCACTTTCTTGCTTAATCTGTGTCACCTGGTCATAGAATTCTATTAAGCCAGTCAGGCAAGATTTACCCTCCCTGAACCCATGTTGTCGATTTGTCACGAAGTCCCTTCTCTCCAGATGTGCTACCAGGTTTTTTCTCACGATCTTCTCCATCACCTTGCATGGTATACAAGTCAAGGACACTGGCCTGTAGTTCAGTGCCTCTTGCCTGTCGCCCTTTTGTGTGTGTATGTGTGTGTAAAATTTTATTTATGCAGATAACACTATTCTTTTAGTTGATGGGAAATTGAGGTATTGGGACTTAAAAAAAATAATAATACAATAGGGAAATAAGATATATCACTATTATTATAAAATAAAAAATATATAAATGGTAAGAGCGAAAACTTTTAAATGTAAATGTAAGGTTAAGAAATAGTGGCTGGATAGAAAAATTTTTTATTTCTAAAATATACGTGAAGTTGAAGTTCTAGATATACCTGCAGTGTGAAGTTCTGGGTATACCTTCAGTGTGAAGTTCTAGATATACCTGCAGTGTGAAGTTCTGGGTATACCTCGAAGGGAAGTTCTGGGTATACCTCCAAGGGAAGTTCTGGGTATACCTTCAATGTGAAGTTCTGGGTATACCTGCAGTGTAAAGTTCTGGGTATACCTGAAGTGTGAAGTTCTGGGTATACCTGAAGTGTGAAGTTCTGGGTATACCTGCAAGGGAAGTTCTGGGTGTAACTGAAGTGTGAAGTTCTGGGTATACCTTCGAAGTGTGAAGTTCTGGGTATACCTTCAGTGTGAACTTCTGGGTCTGGGGTGTACCTTCAGTGTGAACTTCAGGGGTATACCTGCAATGGGAAGTTCTGGGGTATACCTTCAGTGTGACGTTCTGGGGTATACCTTCAGTGTGAACTGGGGTATACCTTCAGTGTCAACTTCTGGGGTATACCTGCAGTATGAACTTCAGGGTATACCTGCAGTGTGAAGTTCTGGGTATACCTGCATGGGAAGTTCTGGGTATACCTGCAGTGAGAAGTTCTGGGGTATATCTTCAGTGTGAAGTTCTGGGGTATACCTGCAGTGAAAAGTTATGGGTATACCTGCAGTGAGAAGTTCTAGATATACCTGCAGTGTGAAGTTCTGGGGTATACATGCAGTGAGAAGTTATGGGTATACCTGCAGTGAGAAGTTCTGGGTATATCTGCAGTGTGTGATGGCAGTGAGTGTAGTGTGTGCAATCGAAATTGAGTATAAGGGTAGTAGGGGGGGGGGAAGGAATAGGAGAGTCACTGACTTCCCCTCATATTCCTTTCTTCGTTGTTGTGTCTACCTCATTCCTGCCTCCCCTTCCAGCCTCCTGGCATCAAAATTATCTCTCTTTTTATTGTCAATTCTTCCCTCTCACCATCAACATCTGGTATGGTGATATTCATGTTCATATTTCTACATAGATTACTGTCTCTCATCTTGTTATCACATTCACTGTGCGTCACCTTCTTCATCTTCAGTCATACCTTCCACACACACACACACACACACACACACACACACACACACACACACACACACACACACACACACACACACACACACACACACACACACACACACACACACACATACACACACACATACACACACACACACACACACACACACATACACACACACACACACACACACACACACACATACACACACACACACACACACACATTATGGAATGCACTTGGGGAACAGGTTGTGGAAGCAAACTCTATTCATACTTTTAAAACTAGGTATGATAGGAAAATGGGACAGGAGTCATTACTATAAACAACCGATAGCTGGAAAGGCGGGATCCAAGAGTCAATGCTCGATCCTGCAAGCACAAATAGGTGAGCAAATAGGTGAGCACACACAAAAAAAAAATTTTTCTCTCCACACAAAAATCATTTCTCAACCTCTCGTTCGCTCGACGTGTTTGCTGGGGCAATTGCTCTTTCACCGAATTTTTTTGGTTACTCTTATTCTTCTCTTTTTACTCCATGTTTCTCTTTCAATCTCGCTATTTATCCAGCATCTCTAACTCGCATTTATTTATTAGCTTGCACAAAACTCAATCCTGCACTGATTTTTGGGGCAAGTATAATTCAGTTTTTGTGCAACTGAGGGCTCTGCTCGCTACAATTTCCAACTTTTCAAACTTTCATTTGTCAGGCAAAATATATATATTGGCAAGTTCAGTGCGATATCTCGTCTCTCTCAGCCTTGACAGACGCCTCATCTACTTGCTTGCCACTGTGGTTATACTCAGCATTATATCCTTATAAATAATATGTTAACGTATGTTGCTTCATCAAGCTATATTCAATTGATCATGTAAGTGGCCACTTTTTTAAATAATTTATGTGTATATTCATAATATGTATATTTATGTTTGTGACTGCGTCTGAAGTATATATTTGTGCTCAATACATATTTTATTTTCACATATCAAGATTAAAAATGTTGTCGTTTGCTTAAGAATCCTTTGATGTCTTCCAGTCGTATCCCTCAGTGTGACATAGCCACCAGTCGTGTCCCTCAGTGTTCCATAGCCACCAGTCGTGTCCCTCAGTGTTACATAGCCACCAGTCGTGTCCCTCAGTGTTCCATAGCCACCAGTCGTGTCCCTCAGTGTGACATAGCCACCAGTCGTGTCCCTCAGTGTGACATAGCCACCAGTCGTGTCCCTCAGTGTTCCATAGCCACCAGTCGTGTCCCTCAGTGTTACATAGCCACCAGTCGTGTCCCTCAGTGTTACATAGCCACCAGTCGTGTCCCTCAGTGTTCCATAGCCACCAGTCGTGTCCCTCAGTGTTCCATAGCCACCAGTCGTGTCCCTCAGTGTTACATAGCCACCAGTCGTGTCCCTCAGTGTGACATAGCCACCAGTCGTGTCCCTCAGTGTGACATAGCCACCAGTCGTGTCCCTCAGTGTGACATAGCCACCAGTCGTGTCCCTCAGTGTGACATAGCCACCAGTCGTGTCCTTCAGTGTGACATAGCCACCAGTCGTGTCCCTCAGTGTTTTATATATATATATATATATATATATATATATATATATATATATATATATATATATATATATATATATATATATATATATATAATATATAATATATAATACCACGAATCAAGTGGTATTATACCACTTAATATGTAAATCAGCGATGTAAATCATCGGATTTACGCAATTGAGAATGGTGGATTAGTCGTAAACACCACAAATTGTCGTTAATTAATGCCAAAGGTGTTTATCAAATTACCTATTTGCACAACATTTGCCTTAAGTGAAGATGGTAAACCCTTTGCTTGCAACTCCCCAAAATGAGTCTCATATTGCAGGCTCATTGTGTAAATTACAAAAGAAACAGCAGAGATGCTGCTGCATTTTGTAACCCATTAAATTATGGAAGTCTGCATCGCTCTCATTATTCTTTCCTCAGGAATACTGATGCTGTCCTTAGGTTGGCAATGAAGATTTTTATTCCAAAATGTGAACATGAAGTTCAATGTTTCAGTGGTGTACATCTGACTGCTTTCCTGGTAACGTCATTGGTACATAAATGACTCTTTTTTTAATCCCCGATCAGGTTGTTGGAACCAACACCTGACTACCTGGTTGTAAATATACATCTGTCTGTTCTCTAGACCAGGCGCAAGGTGGCACTTAAGGTACGAGGGCAGTGCCAGGCTCCACATTACCTGCCTCCAGGATGCCTGATCTGCCTTATAACTATGAACACTCTGGGGGTGCCTTATACGGCTCTCTGGGGAGCCTTATACTGTGAGCACTCTGGGGTGCCTTATACGGTGAACACTCTGGGGTGCCTTATACTGTGAGCACTCTGGGGTGCCTTATACTGTGAGCACTCTGGGGTGCCTTATACTGTGAGCACTCTGGGGTGCCTTATACTGTGAGCACTCTGGGGTGCCTTATACTGTGAACACTCTGGGGTGCCTTATACTATGAACACTCTGTGGGAGCCTTATACTGTGAACACTCTGGGGTGCCTTATACTGTGAGCACTCTGGGGTGCCTTATACTGTGAACACTCTGTGGGAGCCTTATACTGTAAACACTCTGGGGTGCCTTATACTATGAACACTCTGTGGGAGCCTTATACTGTAAACACTCTGGGGTGCCTTATACTGTGAACACTCTGTGGGAGCCTTATACTGTGAGCACTCTGGAGTGCCTTATACTGTGAACACTCTGTGGGAGCCTTATACTGTGAGCACTCTGGAGTGCCTTATACTATGAACACTCTGTGGGAGCCTTATACTGTAAACACTCTGGGGTGCCTTATACTGTGAACACTCTGTGGGAGCCTTATACTGTGAGCACTCTGGAGTGCCTTATACTGTGAACACTCTGTGGGAGCCTTATACTGTGAGCACTCTGGAGTGCCTTATACTGTGAACACTCTGTGGGAGCCTTATACTGTGAGCACTCTGGAGTGCCTTATACTGTGAACACTCTGTGGGAGCCTTATACTGTGAGCACTCTGGAGTGCCTTATACTATGAACACTCTGTGGGAGCCTTATACTGTAAACACTCTGGGGTGCCTTATACTGTGAACACTCTGTGGGAGCCTTATACTGTAAACACTCTGGGGTGCCTTATACTGTGAACACTCTGTGGGAGCCTTATACTGTGAGCACTCTGGAGTGCCTTATACTGTGAACACTCTGTGGGAGCCTTATACTGTGAGCACTCTGGAGTGCCTTATACTATGAACACTCTGTGGGAGCCTTATACTGTAAACACTCTGGGGTGCCTTATACTGTGAACACTCTGTGGGAGCCTTATACTGTGAGCACTCTGGAGTGCCTTATACTGTGAACACTCTGTGGGAGCCTTATACTGTGAGCACTCTGGAGTGCCTTATACTGTGAACACTCTGTGGGAGCCTTATACTGTGAGCACTCTGGAGTGCCTTATACTGTGAACACTCTGTGGGAGCCTTATACTGTGAGCACTCTGGAGTGCCTTATACTATGAACACTCTGTGGGAGCCTTATACTGTGAACACTCTGGGGTGCCTTATACTGTGAACACTCTGGGGGTGCCTTATACTGTGAGCACTCTGGGGTGCCTTATACGGCTCTCTGGGGAGCCTTATACTGTGAGCACTCTGGGGTGCCTTATACTGTGAGCACTCTGGGGTGCCTTATACTGTAAACACTCTGGGGGTGCCTTATATATGAACACTCTGGAGTGCCTTATACTGTGAACACTCTGGGGGTGCCTTATACGATGAACACTCTGGAGTGCCTTATACTGTGAGCACTCTGGAGTGCCTTATACTGTGAACACTCTGGGGGTGCCTTATACTGTGAACACTCTGTGGGAGCCTTATACTGTGAGCACTCTGGGGGTGCCTTATACTGTGAACACTCTATGGGAGCCTTATACTGTGAGCACTCTGGGGTGCCTTATACTGTGAACACTCTGTGGGAGCCTTATACTGTGAGCACTCTGGGGGTGCCTTATACTGTGAACACTCTGTGGGAGCCTTATACTGTGAGCACTCTGGGGTGCCTTATACTGTGAGCACTCTGGGGTGCCTTATACTGTGAACACTCTGGGGTGCCTTATACTGTGAACACTCTGGGGGTGCCTTATACTGTGAACACTCTGGGGGTGCCTTATACCATGAACGCTCTGGGGGTGCCTTATACTGTGAACACTCTGGGGGTGCCTTATACTATGAACACTCTGTGGGAGCCTTATACTGTGAACACTCTGGGGGTGCCTTATACTGTGAACACTCTGGGGTGCCTTATACTGTGAGCACTCTGGGGTGCCTTATACTGTGAACACTCTGGGGTGCCTTATACTGTGAACACTCTGTGGGAGCCTTATACTGTGAACACTCTGGGGGTGCCTTATACTATGAACACTCTGGGGGTGCCTTATACCATGAACACTCTGGGGGTGCCTTATACTGTGAACGCTCTGGGGGTGCCTTATACTGTGAACACTCTGGGGGTGCCTTATACTGTGAACACTCTGTGGGAGCCTTATATATGAACACTCTGGGGGTGCCTTATATATGAACACTCTGGAGGGTGCCTTATATATGAACACTCTGGAGGTGCCTTATACTGTGAACACACTGTGTCTCTACTCTTAGACTTTGGAGCATCACTGTAATTAAAACGTCTCTTAAGTGTTCACTCTACCTTGGGTTCGAACCATTGTTGTTGACTGTCTACACCACTGGATTGTAAAAAGTTGTTAGTGACCAATTGCTCAGTCTGTAATGTTTTGTCGGTCCAGATGAAATGGTTTTAAGTCACTTTATCTTATTGATCTTATCATTTAGATGCTGTATCGTGCAGCTGCTGTATCAAGCAGCTGTTGTATCAAGCAGCTGTTGTATCAAGCAGCTGCTATATCGTGCAGCTGCTGTATCAAGTAGCTGCTGTATCGTGCAGCTGCTGTATCAAGCAGCTGTTGTATCAAGCAGCTGTTGTATCAAGCAGCTGTTGTATCAAGCAGCTGCTATATCGTGCAGCTGCTGTATCATGCAGCTACTGTATCGTGCAGCTGCTGTATCAAGCAGCTACTGTATCAAGCAGCTGCTGTATCATGCAGCTACTGTATCAAGCAGCTGCTGTATCATGCAACTACTGTATCATGCAGCTGCTGTATCATGCAGCTGCTGTATCATGCAGCTGTTGTATCATGCAGCTGTTGTATCATGCAGCTGTTGCGTTGCAAAGTTTTCATCAAGAGTGGAGAGGCAAATCATAGGACCAAAGTCGCCCCTCTTAGCAAACTCATCAAGTGAAGAGATAGTCAACTCTTGCATCACTTTTGAGACGCAATTTCAACCGCCAGTTTGTCTCTGTGTCAGCGGCGCCCAACCATACGAGGCCCAAATAGGCAATCAAGCCTGTCGCTCCCTCGACGCCCGCTACGTCAAGGAACAAGTAATATTTTGTCTTTTCTCTGGCTATCACTCTCTCTCTCTCTCCTTCAGGAGCTTCCCTTTCACCTGTTTTTCTTCACCCTTGAAGCAAAACAAGGGTGAAGAAAGGCTGTGACCCCAACAAGGCTGTGACCCCAACAAGGCTGTGACCCCAACAAGGCGGTGACCCCAACAAGGCTGTTGGGGTCACAGCTAAAGACACACAGCCACTCGTTGGATAATGATATAACTCAAGGGATATTTTTTGGTAATGAGAATATATGGCTAAAATTTTATGTAAGATAAAATATAACATGTTAAACTTTTCTTTCCATCCGTCAAATTCTTCACACGTTCCTAAAACTGGTGTGTAGAGTTTTCTTTCCACTTTCCACTTAGTAACAAACAACCAAATTCCGCAAGTTTGCAAGTCGAATAAAAATGGCGCGTGATATGACTCTTTGGCCGGAATCATGAAGAGTGAGAGACCACTTTACACACTCTTGGAGCTCTCTCTCTCTCTCTCTCTCTCTCTCTCTCTCTCTCTCTCTCTCTCTCTCTCTCTCTCTCTCTCTCTCTCTCTCTCTCTCTCTCTCTCTCTCTCTCTCTCTCTCTGTGTGTCTCTCTCTCTCTCTCTCTCTGTCTCTCTGTCTCTCTCTCTCTGTCTTTCTGTCTCTTTCTCTCTGTCTGTGTCTCTCTCTCTCTCTCTCTCTCTCTCTCTCTCTCTCTCTCTCTCTCTCTCTCTCTCTCTCTCTCTCTCTCTCTCTCTCTCTCTCTCTCTCTCTCTCTCTCTCTCTCTCTCTGTCTCTCTCTCTCTTCTCTCTCTGTCTCTCTCTCTCTGTCTCTCTCTCTCTCTGTCTGTGTGTGTCTCTCTCTCTCTCTCTGTCTCTCTCTCTCTCTCTCTGTCTCTCTCTCTCTGTCTCTCTCTCTCTGTCTGTGTCTCTCTCTCTGTCTCTCTGTCTCTCTCTCTCTCTCTCTGTCTCTCTCTCTCTGTCTGTGTCTCTCTCTCTCTCTCTCTCTCTCTCTCTCTCTCTCTCTCTCTCTCTCTCTCTCTCTCTCTCTCTCTCTCTCTCTCTCTCTCTCTCTCTCTCTCATTTTTTAAACTAAAACTAGGATTCATTACGAATTGTGCTAAAAATCGTAGTCAAACTGAAAGCTGAGAGCTCTCATCCGTCATCAGCTCAAATGAAGCCTGTCCCTATTCCAATAAATTTTCATGCAAAGAAAAAATCGAGTAAGGAACGGGATGAATCCTTCGCCAGCTGTGTGTTGAAACCTTCATCTGGTCAGTGGGTTTTGTTTAGCTTGTATTTACATGTTGAGCAAACGTGTTGCAAAGGTGAGATCAGCCTGGGGGAGGAATTATCGCTGAGAGAGAGTGACGTTCTTAAGAATGTCACAGCCAGTATGAGGTTGGTAATTGCTGAGCACCTTGTGTTATGATTCGCAACTTCTAGTTGTCCACGAAGTTGGGACAGGTGCAGTACCTTGAGACAATTTGCCTTTTTACATAACAGTAAGTTCGCCTACATCTCTCAGATGCTGTGGGATCTGATGTGCTAACCAGTCTATACGGAATAGGTCTAGACTTGAGATCAGTCTTCCTACATAGTTGTACATCTTGTCAAAAATTTTGATAAAGGATAGGAGACAGCATATCCAGGAGAGAAGTGCGTACCCAAAATGGGAGCAAAACTTGCGCCTTGAGTAAGATTTTGCAGCCGCTGCTGTCGACAAGTTGCAAGATTCGCCTTTCGCCTTGGAAGGAACTTGGCTGCCTTGCATGTATAATTAAGGACGTGACTTTCCACGATCATTTAAGAGTCAAATTGCATTCTCAAGACTTCCACTTCGTCACCGACCACCAGGTTTCTGATTCTCATGTGTGTACATATCTCAATTACAATATTATGCTCTTTCGTTATCCCCATTTCCTGTGTCTTCTGTTATTGGTGCAAACGTAACTTGGCTTCGCCTGTACCGAGTACATATTACTGCAAGTACGCCATTAATGAGCCTCGTGGCAGTAAGCATTTCTTCTTTATCATATGTAAAGGTTAGATTGTAGCCACCACCAGTGGCCTGAGCTTCAGGGATGAGAAGAGGTGGATTGTTAAGATAGACCCTTCCCAACAGAGTTCCAAGCACACTGTCTCTGCACACTGGGGTTATGTTGGCACCAACTGAGTGATGTTAAGAGTCAGTTCCATTGAGGGGGCTTCTCTGCGTTCTTGATAATATCCCCATATTAGAAGTTAAATGGAGCCTCATATATCAAGCGGTAATCACAGGCTCCTGTAGTGCCCAGAGCAACAACAACTTATGGAATTAACACTGGAATAGTACTAATTCGTGATGCCACATAGTGAAGAAGTATAACGAGAGGGTCAAAAGCAGAACGACTTTTCCTAAAATCAAATTTGACAATCACAAAGTAATCGATGATATGCCATATTTATATATAGGTGGTATGCTTATAGATGCCGTCAGTATAATGTATGTGGCTATGACGAGCGAGTATTTTTAATTATCATATGCAGTTAATAAAATTGTGAGCCCACTGAAATGTGTATATCATTACGAAAGGAATGTTGCTGTAACTAAAATTTCAATATTGCAACATTCATGCCGGGTTTTCATGCATAGATAATTATTTAACAGATACATTTATTTAAATAATTTTGTTTATTATTATTTCTTTCGAATGTCATACTTGTCATGAGTGTTTCTGCGTCACTGCTCATGACGGCGTCTCTGTCATATTAACCGTACTACAGTCATACTATGTCGGGGGGGGGGGCTGACAGCCGAGTAGACAGCGCTTCGGATTTGTAGTCCTCCACCGGGTTCGATCCCCGGTGGAGGCGGAAACAGATAAGCAGAGTTTCTTTCAGTCCCTGAAGCCTCTGTTAACCTAGCAGTAAATAGGTACCTGGGAGTTAGACAGCTGCTACGGGCTGCTTCCTGGGGGTGTGTAACAAAAAGGAGGCCTGGTTGAGGACCGGGCCGCGGGGACGCTAAGCCCCGAAATCATTCCAAGATATAACCTGACGCCTGTCAGTAGCATCTGTGCGATATAAACAACCTTTAGTATCGTTGATTTTTGGGAGACATCTCCCGTCACGCAGGGTGCAGTCGCACCTCCACAGATCTCCAGTATCAGCTCTTGATACTGGTAATGGCTCCAAAGGGCCACCACTTACGGGCTATTCATGCCCGTGCCACCTTTTGGGTGGCTTAATCTTCATCAATCAATCCGTTGATTTCTGGATGGTTAGCTTGAAGCATTCTTAACTCTCATTGTCCTGTTGTAAGCAGCATTTTCAGGCATTTACAACGTTCTACAAACGTTATAGTTGAGTTTACCCTCGATAGTAAACCCTTTTTTTTATTTGTTATAGGTAAACATGATGTTATGACTAGTATAAAATATTCTTGATTAGGCTTTAATTTTATTCCTACTAATTTTCTAAGTTTCACGGTATAGTTAATTTTAAAACTTTCACTACGTTCAGTTTAATGTTCAATAACATAATCTATTATTCCGAATGTTATTTAAACAAATTTTACATCAATTCTTGAAATCAGATTTTAAATTCCTGAAAAAAATATAACCCACTTTTTGTGCTAATTTCCGAAAATCGTATTTCGCCAAAAAATAAAGTTCAAGTTATTAAAAAAAAAAAAACTTGATGATTTTCTACCCCTCACACTCAACGGACAAATATAAGTCACGGAAAATGGCCCCGCACAAATATTTTTCTTCACCTAAATATCGAATTTCATTTCCCATGTGTCGACGGTCGAGGCGTGTTGAGCACCGGCTCGTAAACCACGCACAGAACGGCATTCCCCGCCAGTGAGAGTGAAGCTACAGAGAGCTGGGTTATGGCCTCCGTGGCACAGAGCTATGCTGTGGCCAGGGATCTGGTTGTGTGATGGTGAACTGCTTGTGGCATGAGTATGTTTGGCCTGTCTGTGATGTAGCCACGTGAGGGAGCCGGTCGGCCGAGCGGACAGCACGCTGGACTTGTGATCCTGTGGTCCTGGGTTCGATCCCAGGCGCCGGCGAGAAACAATGGGCAGAGTTTTTTTCACCCTAAGCCCCTGTTCCCTAGCAGTAAAATAGGTATCTGGGTGTTAGTCAGCTGTCACGGGCTGCTTCCTGGGGGGGTGGTGGAGGCCTGGTCTAGGACCGGGCCGCGGGGACACTAAAAAGCCCCGAAATCATCTCAAGATAACCTCAAGATAACGTGCCTTGCAAGAGGTCTGGCTTGGGTGCAGGAAACTTCAAGGCAAAGAGGTTAAGTTAGAAAGTGACTTGATGTATTACCATTCTAAACTTAGGGATAACATTTTTTAGGAAGAGCGTTAGGTGACGGTAGAGCGGTCAAATTGCAGTCAGGTAGTGGTCAAGAGGCACTCTTGCGGTCAAGCTGAGGTAAAGTTAGTCAAATTTAATAGGGTAAAGTACGAAGCTTTTTTAATGGTGCAAAGTGAATTAAGTTGTATTGCGACAGGGTGAAAAATTTTTTTTTGCTGCAGTAATGGAAAATAATCAATATTTCAGAGGATAAAGTTTTAAAGTGGTTAACATAAAGTTCAATGTTGTAGGAACGATGCTTTATTATGGTAGGGATAAGCTTTATTATGGTAGGGATAAGCTTTATTATGGTAGGGATAAGCTTTATTATGGTAGGGATAAGCTTTATTATGGTAGGGATAAGCTTTATTATGGTAGGGATAAGCTTTATTATGGTAGGGATAAGCTTTATTATGGTAGGGATAAGCTTTATTATGGTAGGGATAAGCTTTATTATGGTAGGGATAAGCTTTATTATGGTAGGGATAAGCTTTATTATGGTAGGGATAAGGTTACATGATGTATGGAGAAAATTTTACCGTGACCAAAAATGTTTCCTACGTTTGGGATAATTGTTTTGTAGCAGAGATACTCGCCTAGTGAGGAGGTAGATAGCAGAGATACCTAGTGAGGAGGTAGATAGCAGAGATACCTAGTGAGGAGGTAGATAGCAGAGATACCTAGTGAGGAGATTGATAGCAGAGATACCTAGTGAGGAGGTAAATAGCAGAGATACCTAGTGAGGAAGTAGATAGCAGAGATACCTAGTGAGGAGGTAGATAGCAGAGATACCTAGTGAGGAGGTACATAGCAGAGATACTCACCTGGTGACGAGGTAGATAGCAGAGATACTCACCTGGTGAGGAGGTAGATAGCAGAGATACTCACCTGGTGAGGAGGTAGATAGCAGAGATACTCACTTACTAAGGAGGTAGATAGCAGAGATAATCAACCGGTGAAGAACTTTGATTTAAAGATGAAATCACTTATTAATTATAGAGAATTAACTCTTAATAACTATAAAGAGCCGCATGTAAACAGTTATCCATTCATAAAGAGTGGATTTGGCGGGTGCATGGAATGGCATTTGGCATTTGTTTATGAGGACAGGCTGTCACACGACTCACAACTGCTGACGTTCGAACACTTCCGGAACAAGTGCTTCACTGACGACTTTTGTTCGAACCACAACGCTGTAAATGCTTCACTCACATATTACAAATTCAAACAATCACCAACAGAACCTAAACATCTAACCAAACCAATGCCTAAATATGCCCAGTATGCTAATATATAACAATATTTATATATATGTGAGAATTTATATGTTGAGTGAACAACATATTAAAATTGATGATTGCGTGATTGGGGTCGACCGCTGGATGGAATGGACGTGGTCTGAGGACGGGTTGCAGGCCACGTAACCCCCCAGGCTATAATCGTTCAAACTGAACTTGATGTTAAAAACAGACAAGAGAATATAAGGACATAAGAATGAGGGTATCTGCAGAAGGCCTATTGGCCCTACCAGGCATCATTATATCCACCCAATCTCATTTATATATAATAACATAAGAAGATAGTTAACGTAGTTTTAAACGTTTTGTGGAACTGAAAATGGAAATTTATCATATATAAACTAATATATATGTTCATTTTTTGTATTATTAAGCCTTGGTTAGGTTGTGTTAGGTGTTTAGAATATGTTGACAATTAATTTTATTGGCAGTACGTGGGTAAAGAAAAAAATCAACAACAATTAACACGGTAAAAATACTTTTACCATGTCGTAGCTCAGTCGATTAAGGCAGCGTCTGGGATGCTCTCGGACGTAGGTTCGAACCCTCGTCACGGCTCTTATGGATGTGTTCATTTGATGCATCACGCTATTGTGATTTCTGCAACCCGTCCTCGACTCAAGTCCATTACAACTAGCGGTCGACCCCACAGACGCATTCATAAATTTTAACATGCTGTTCATTCAAAACAGGAATTTTCTCAAATATGAATTAATATTTTGATATATTAACATATTGTGCATATATAGGCATAGGTTAGGTTAGGTGGTTGGGTTCTGTTGGCGATTATTTGTATTTGTAGTACGTGGGTGAAGCATTTATAGCGATGTGGTTCGAACATAATTCGTCAGTGAAGCACTTATTCCGGAAGTGTTCGAACGAAATGAGTTGTGAGTCGTGTGTAAACCGTTTTTCCTTCATAAACAGGGGGTTTGGCGGGTGCATGGAATCACTTTTGGATCTTTGTTTGGAGGACGGGCTGGATTTGTGTGTGTAATTTGGGTAAAGCATTTAGTGGGGTGCGGTTTGAGCACAGAAGGTGAGCTCACTGATCAACGTTTGTAGACAAACGCAATTAGTTACGAAAAATGCGAATCGTGTGTTAAATCTTTTCCATTCATAAAGAGGTAATTGGGAGGCTGGATAATTAAGCATTTGAAATTTGTTTACGAGGTTAGGCTGTCTCCAGTGACCCACAAATCAATCCTTTTTGAAGGATAGATTAAATGTTAAATTTACATTTTTAACTTTTTCACTTGTACTACTATTGTAATATATTATTATTGGAATTAGAAACACATTTTTGAATAAAGAACCGACTCACTTTCTCTATTCATCAGAGAGGACAATCCGGTACTTCAATGGACCATTCTCACCCATCAGTACCACAGCTGCTCGTAAGGTCAGGGTCAATAACATTAATGAGGATTATTGATCCTTTAATAATCCTACTGTTCGAGGAGGAGTCGTGCGAAGCTTCGAAAATCACCTTAGCGTCTATTGCCACGCAATTTCACTTTGCGATAAGGGAAAAGAAAAGTTTATCTTGTGACGCTTTATCCTAAGATATATCTATAAATATATATTATATTATATTATATTATATTATATATTATATTATATTTCGGTTCAATAGACGAAGGCAGACTTCATATTACCATTGTTGTTCATAACAATTTATCTGATTGTGAGCGACTGTTAGGTTTATCAAATTCTTAGCGAGGCAGTCCATTAAACTCGCTGATACAGACATCCTGAAGTACAAGCCATTAGGAAGTTGAATTATTAAGGATAATAAAACACCTTATTAATCGATTCCCCATCACACATCCGCCCTAAATACCCAGTCCTCACTCCACCCAATTTTGACGGCCGTCAATCATGAATGTTTACCAGTTCGGTGTACTGTTCGATCCTTGTTCCTCGCGTTCAGGGATCGAACACCTTCCACTTGGCATAAACCGTGAGATATCCCATCAGGACATCTGAGTGTCGGAACGTAAACAGTTGTGCACGCGCCTTCCTTATGGCTGGAGGCCTGACTGTCGCAGGCCAGGTCCACGCACGCTGTCTTGGTGAGATGGGAGAGGTGCTGGGAAGGTGTGTGTTGAACATCTTGGTGAGATGGTAGAGGTGCTGGCAAGGGTGTGTGTGTGTGTTGAACATCATGGTGAGATGGGAGAGGTGCTGGGAAGGTGTGTGTTGAACATCTTGGTGAGATGGTAGAGGTGCTGGCAAGGTGTGTGTGTTGTTGAACATCTTGGTGAGATTGGAAGAGGCACAAGCAAGGTGTGTGTTGAACATCTTGGTGAGATGGGAGAGGTGCTGGCAAGGTGTGTGTGTTGTTGAACATCTTGGTGAGATTGGAAGAGGTACAAGCAAGGCGTGTGTTGAACATCTTGGTGAGATGGGAGAGGTGCTGGCAAGGTGTGTGTTGAACATCTTGGTGAGATGGGAGAGGTACTGGCAAGGTGTGTGTTGAACATCTTGGTGAGATGGTAGAGGTGCTGGCAAGGCGTGTGCTGAATATTGAATATCGATTTTCAAGTCGTATGCGTGAGCACTTTGGCTAGTGAAGCAGATGCTTCTAGAGAGAGAAAGTATCGAGTATGTTGCTTCACTCTCCCCCACCACGGCACTTGTGGCCTCGTGGAGAACAGGCAGAAACGTCTTGCGTCTTGTAGCGTCTTGTAGACGTCTTGTAGAGCGTCTTGTAGAGCTAGCAGATTTTCCTAGCTTTTTTTAATACTGTGATTGTATAGTTCCAAATTTTAACAAATTCAAAATGTAGTCTCTGATTTGACTGACAATTTCCGCTCCTCTAGTAATTTCCTTTGATGAAATGGGTCAGTTGATGAAGAAGGGAACTTGCAAAAGGTTCATTGACCCCCTATATTAAACAGCTCCTCTCTGTATCTACCAACCTTTACTTATGTACTTATCAAACCTGTGTTTGAAACATTCCAATAAATTTACTGCTTTCTGATACTTAGTAATTCAACAGATCTACAATTCTGAACCGCAGAGTTTATTTATTTTCTGATTATAAACTATTTGAGTCCACTCTGTCTTGTTCTATTTTAAATTGACTCTTTAAAGCACAAATCTGTATCTCCCTTGTTCAACATTTTCATCCGCTTGTGTATTTTTCCTCAACACTTTTCTTGCTCTACGCCCGTCAAGAACAAGTAAATTTTGGTTTCCATTGTTCAAAATTTATGTTTTTTAATGGCAAATGTGTGGAGCAAGACTAGTAACTGTGTGACTCACCATAGATGTAAAGTGCCTTGTGTAGTGACTGTTTTGAGCCTCTTGTTGAATCACTTGTGATATATATATATATATATATATATATATATATATATATATATATATATATATATATATATATATATATATATATATACGTACGTACATGTGTATATAACATTAATAATTGTGTATCTACGAGAGATTGTCTCTTGCTTAGCTAAACGAACTATGGGGTTCAGTTCCTGAACCCATTATGTGCCTCTGTAACTCTTTCCACCACCGCCCACAGGATGGGTATGGGGTGCAGAGTAAAGAAAGAAATTGAAAAAAAAAATCTTAGAGCACGTTGCTCAGTTCTCCAGTGAATAACAAAGTGGATCTTACACGCAAAACATAAGTCTTGAGGATTAACATTCACGCTTTTGTTAATATATTTCAGCTTGCGGGGCTCTCTTTCGAGCACTGATTAGCAGATTAGTCCTCGCTTCGTACTAATCGTGAATCCCAGATGCTTTGAGCAATTTGCATTTTCAATTTCACTATTGCTTAGAATCTTTAAATGATGGCTTGTAATCCTGTTTTATCTTTATATGCTTAGAAGTAGAGATTTTATCATTGAAATTTAATTTTCAGTCAATTTTGTCTGTTTAATTCAGCCCTTCAGTCAAAGCCCTGTAATATTTGCTGGGCTTTGACTGAATTTATTATAAACTATATTTTAGTGTCGTTGGCAAGTTTACTGACGTTCATGATAATCTCTGAATCTGACGTTCCTGATAATCTCTGAATCTGACGTTCCTGATAATCTCTGAATCTGACGTTCCTGATAATCTCTGAATCTGACGTTCCTGATAATCTCTGAATCTGACGTTCCTGATAATCGCTGAATCTGACGTTCTGGATAATCTCTGAATCTGACGTTCTGGATAATCTCTGAATCTGACGTTCCTGATAATCTCTGAATCTGACGTTCCTGATAATCTCTGAATCTGACGTTCCTGATAACCTCTGAATCTGACGTTCCTGATAATCTCTGAATCTGACGTTCCTGATAATCTCTGAATCTGACGTCCCTGATAATCTCTGAATCTGACGTTCCTGATAACCTCTGAATCTGACGTTCCTGATAACCTCTGAATCTGACGTTCCTGATAATCTCTGAATCTGACGTTGCTGATAATCTCTGAATCTGACGTTCCTGATAATTTCTGAATTTATATAAATGTATTAATATCGTTTAAGATAGACCCAGAGACAGAAGTTTGGGGGAGTTTAACTTGCGACTGTAAATCTACTCCACTGATGAGGCAGCCCGGTCTCCTCAGGTCTTCCAACGTCATGAAAACGTCGGTTTAAAGTGTCCTCAGTCTGTCCTCAGTCTTTCCTCAGTCTTCATCATACAATGTTTCCTCTAGCTGGCAGGTGATGCAGATATCTGAACTTATATCTTGCTCAAGGTGATATCTTGGGTGATATTTTGATAAAGATGAATTTTTATGTTAAAAGGATGCTGCTTTTTGGAAATTTTCCTTATTAAGGCTACTGATAGCCCAGTCGATGGAGCTTCGGCCTCACACGCCGTGGGGTCCAGGGTTCGAGTCGCCTACAGCCCAGATGAATGGAATTCAATGTTAAATGTTGCAAATCAAAGTAAACAAAAATATTAGTTACTAAGACGAGTATTTGATCGTTTTTAGACGAAAAGTTGACTTCTCTTCCACCGTGTTGAAAACTGACTGACGGAAAGCACAGACTATGATGAAAGTTTTAATTATCGATTTAGCTGGTGAGTGATAGTGCGGACGTCTCCAAGACATGACGTGAATGGCCTCGTCAGGTTAGTCAGATAAATGTCTTTTTCGCAGTGAACATAATTGCATTTACATATAAAACTTAGAATCGAATTAGCTTCAAGGACGTAAGTGTGTGTGTGTGTGTGTGTGTGTGTGTGTGTGTGTGTGTGTGTGTGTGTGTGTGTGTGTGTGTGTGTACTCACCTAGTTGTGCTTGCGGGGGTTGAGCTCTGGCTCTTTGGTCCCGCCTCTCAACTGTCAGTCAACAGGTGTACAGGTTCTTGAGCCTACACTCTATCATATCTACATTTGAAACTGTGTATGGAGTCAGCCTCCACCACATCACTTCCTAATGCATTCCATTTGTCAACCACTCTGACACTAAAAAAGTTCTTTCTAATATCTCTGTGGCTCATTTGGGCGCTCAGTTTCCACACACAACTCTGTGTGTGTGTGTGTGTGTGTGTGTGTGTGTGCGTGCGTGCGTGCGTGTGCGCTCATCTAATTTCGCTTGCAGGAGCCGAGTCTCGGCTCTTGGGTCAGGCAACTGGTGTACAGGTTCTTGTATATCATTACACTGGTGTAATGAGTGTCTGGGATGCTCCCGGACGCAGGTTCGAATCCTCGTCACGGCCCTTGTGGATTTGTTCTTGTATATCAGTTGGGCTCTATGTCTACAGTTGAAACTGTGTATGGAGTCAGCCTCCACCACATCACTGCCTAATGCATTCCATTCATTACCTACTGACACTGAAAAAATTATTTCTAATTTCTCTGTCTCATTTGCATACTAAGTTTCCACTAGTGACCCTTGTGGGTGTATCACCCTTAATAAATGGGTATTTATCTACCCATTCAAATCCCCCTTGAGAATTTAAGTGTCTGTTAATGTCTCCTCTAACTCCTCCATTTTCCAGCGACTTGTGTAATTCACGCAGCCTTTCCTCATAACTCATGCCTCGTAGATCCGGGACTAGTCTAGTGGTAAACCTTTAGTCCTTCTCTTACCTCGTCTTGTGCTTGCCTTGACAGGACTCAAAACAGCATACTGCAGGACTGATCCGAGGTATGTGGTATACAAAGTTCTGAATGATTCCTTATATCAAATTGATCAAAGTTACTGTAAGCCAGTCTTGCACATGCCGCTGATGACATAATGTTGATATGAGCTTCAATAGACAAGTTCCTTGTGATTTCTTAAGTAAGATTCTTCTCTATGAGTTACGTTCAAGTAGGCATTTGTTGGACAGTTCTTTCATCTTGTCCAGGTCATCTTATTGCTGTCTTTCCGTTATAATTCCTATGTTCCTCCTCATAATTTTTACAACACTAGCAAACACTGAGAGGAATAAGTCTCTTCCCTTCCCTCCTCCTTGGAGGTTAATTTACATATTTGAAAAAGAGGATGGGTGGGGGAGGGAGAGAATTATTAGGGGAAAGCACCAAGCCATTACGACTATATAGCACTTGGAAAGGGTAAGGATAAGGATTTGTGATGGGACGGGTGGGAAGGACTATTCCTTCTCTCCATTAATAATGGAAGGACCATTCCCAACCATTCATTCCCCAAATGGTGCCCCCAAATGGTGGGGAAGCAACGGTCTTGCTTCATGCAAGTCGGCGTTCGATCCCCGACCATCCAAGTGGTTGGGCACCATTCCTTCCCCCCCCGTCCCATCCCAGATCCTTATCCTGACCCCAAACAAGTGTTACATAGTCGTAATGGCTTGACGCTTTTCCCTGATAATTCCCTCCCTCCCCCCTTCCAATTCAAATTATGAATTGACTCATTCCTCTCAAGTGTTTACTAATGTTCTTCAATTTACTCGTAGAGTTCAATACATTTTCTTACAACACTTATGATATATGCAAATTACCTAACATTTCTATTTCTCTGATTCTCAAGATTCCATCCATGATACCTTGGCTTACTGGTTATCATTTGGAACATTTTATTGTTCAATCCCCGTAAGTATTTTATATATCCGGGAGCCGGTCGGCCGAGCGGACAGCACGCTGTGCTTCCGTGGCACAGAGCTATGCTGTGGCCAGGGATCTGGTTGTGTGATGGTGAACTGCTTGTGGCATGAGTATGTTTGGCCTGTCTGTGATGTAGCCACGTGAGGGAGCCGGTCGGCCGAGCGGACAGCACGCTGGACTTGTGATCCTGTGGTCCCGGGTTCAATCCCGGGCGCCGGCGAGAAACAATGGGCAGAGTTTCTTTCACCCTATGCCCCTGTTACCTAGCAGTAAAATAGGTACCTGGGTGTTAGTCAGCTGTCACGGGCTGCTTCCTGGGGGTGGAGGCCTGGTCGAGGACCGGGCCGCGGGGACACTAAAAAGCCCCGAAATCGTCTCAAGATAACATCCATTCCATTCACCTGGTCTCTGGGAGACTCGAACCTCGGACCCGTGCGACTGAGCTATTTATTACCGCTGAAGTGTGGATAACAATTTATATTTGATATCTCTATCATGTATCCTCTCTCTTCTGTCTCGTGTACGTTATCGTTCTGTTAGGTTATCATAGAACTTCAATAGGCTTGTTAGGCATGATTTCCCTTCCCTGAATCCATGTTGGTCTATATTTACTTATTTATACCTCTCAAGGCGCCTGACAGCTGGGTGGACAGCGCTTCGGATTCGTAGTCCTGAGGTTCCGGGTTCGATCCCCGGTGGAGGCGGAGACAAATGGGCAAAATGTTTCACCCTGATATCCCTGTTACCTAGCAGTAAATAGATACCTGGGAGTTAGACAGCTGCTACGGGCTGCTTCCTGGGGGTGGGAGTGTAACAAAAAGGAGGCACTGGTCGAGGACCGGGCCGCGGGGACGTTAAGCCCCGAAATCATCTCAAGATAACCTCGAGATAAGGTGTTAAACATGATTTTATCCTTGTTACATTACCAAGTACCTCGCAGGATATGTTAGTGACACTGATATATAGTTAAGTGTCCCCTTTCCTCCCTAGTTTCGTATACTAGGAACGTATACCTAGTTTTGTACGACATTCGTCATCTTATGTTTACCCAATTTTCTATTTACCCATTTTTTTATTTTCTATTTACCCAACAGCTGGGTAAAACTTCATTCCTAATGGTCCCCATTTAAAGCTGGAGGAAGGACTGCCAGTCTTCATAGTTTCTTTTAACATTCATTGTGAAATATGTGCTGAAACTCTGTTAATCTGTTTCCGCCGGCTGCTGGTATCGAACCCCGGTCCCTAGGTCCACGGGTCTAGAGCGCTGTGTCCACTCAGCCACCAGTCCTCCCTGTGTGTGTGTGTGTGTGTTTGTTTGTGTGTTTGTGTGTTTGTGCGTGTGTGTGTGGTGTGCACTCACCTATTTGTACTCGCCTATTTGTGCTTGCAGAATCGAGCATTGGCTCTTGGATCCCGACTTTCTTGAAACCAGCACCGGTTGTTTATAGCAATTACTCCTGTCTTACTTCTCTATCATATCTAGTTTTAAAACTATGACTAGTGTTTGCTTCCACAATGTGCTCCTTTAATTCATTCCAATTCTCCTCTCACGCTAAAAGAAAACTTCCTAACATCTCTGTAACCCCTCCGAGTCTCTAGCTTTCACCCATGTCCCCTCGTTCTGTTGGTATTCCGTGTGAACATTTCGTCTAATTCCACTCTGTCAATCCCCCTCTAAGTATTTTATATGTTGCAATCATATTTCCCCGTTCCTCCTTTTTTTCTAGCGAAGTCAAGTTTAGTTCCTTCAGGCACTCTTCATATCCCATCCGTCGCAACTCTGGGCCAAGCCTCGCCGCAAATTTCTGAACCTTTTCCAGTTTCCTTATGTGATTCTTCAGATGGGGACTCCATGATGAGGCGGCATACTCTAAGACTGGCCTCACGTAGGCAGTGTAAAGCGCCCTAAAAGCCTGCTCACTTAGGTTTCTGAATGATGTTCTAACTTTCGCCAGTGTAGAGTACGCTGCTGTCGTTATCCTATTTATATGTGCCTCAGGAGTTAGATTAGGTGTTACGTCCACACCCAGGTCTCTTTCTCGCGTCGTCACAGGTGTTCCCCTTCATTGTGTACTGTCCCTTTGGTCTCCTATCACCTAGTCCCATTTCGTAACATTACATTTACTCGTGGTGAACTCCAGTAGCCATTTCTCTGACCATCTCTGAAGCTTCTTCAAGTTCTCTTGCAGGTTTCTACAATCCTCATCTGACAAATCGTATCATTAGTTTCGCGTCATCCGCGAACCTCGACATACAGGACTCGACTCCAGTAGACAAGTCGTTCACGTATATTAAAAATAGAACTGGTCCCAGCACCGATCCTTGAGGTACTCCACTCGTTACTGTTCGCCAGTCTGACTCCTCGACCCAGACTATTTCTCTCTGGCTCCTACCTGTTAGGTAATTCCAGCAAGGGCTTCTCGGCTTATTTCCACCTGCCTCTGAAGTTTGAGTAGCAGTCTCCTGTGCGGTACTGAATCAAAGGCTTTTTGACAGTGCAGAAATATGCAGTCTGCCCATCCTTCTCTGTCCTGCCTTATTTTTGTTACTTTATCATTGAATTCTAGATGGTCTGTTTGACATTATTTCCCTTCTCTGAACCAATGTTGGTGTTTGTTTACATTCCTAATGTTGAGATATATAGAAGAGTTGTTACATTCTTGTACAGCCAATAGTACGAGTAGCGTTTCGGGCAGGTCCCTGGAATACGATCCCCGCCGCGAAGAATCATTGTTACAACCAAGTACACATTTTACTGTTGCGTTAAACAGAGGCTACAGTTAAGGATTTGCGCCCAGTAAATCCTCCCCGGCCAGGATACGATCCCATGACAAAGCGCTTGCGGAACGCCAGGCGAGTGTCTTACCACTACACCACGGAGACTGGTAAAAGGTTAGGTTAGGTTAGGTTAGGTTCTGTTCTGTTCTGTGCGTAACCAGTCTTAACCTGATTATTCCTTCAAGCACACACAGAAATCACAATAGCGTGATGCATCAAATGAACAAATCCACAAGGGCCGTGACGCGGATTCGAACCTGCGTCTGAGAGCATCCCAGACGCTGCCTTATGGTCTTGGACGCAGGTTCGAATCCTCGTCACGGCCCTTGTGGATTTGTTCATTTGATGCATCACGCAATTGTGATTTCTATGTGTAATGATGTAAGGGCGAAGAGAGAGAACGGCCTATTAACATAGCACGGGTGCAGGGGGTAGTTGTTTAAAACCCTGGTTTGTGCCTCGGAGAGGCTGCAGGATCCAGTAAGTTCAGTAGAACTTCGGTTTCAACTCCTTTTGACCAAGTCGTAGCTCAGTCGATTAAGGCAGCGTTTGGGATGCTCCCGGACGTAGATTCGAATCCTCGTCACGGCCCTTGGTGATTTGTTCCTATAAAGGGGATGTTTGTCAGTGATACTGGTTTGCAGTTAAGTGCCTCGTCCCTACCTCCTCCTTGAAAATTGGTTTCACATTTGCTTTCTTCCAGCAATTGGTCAACTCTCCCTTCGTAAGTAACTCATTGTAGATTCTTGCCAGAGGCACGCTGAGGGCTTGCGCTGCCTCTTTTAGTATCCATGGTGATACATTGTCTGGTCCAACTGCTTTAGTTTCATCCAGTGTTGTTAACTGTTTCATTACCTCCTCTACTGTCACTTCTATATCCGTTAGTCTCTCATCTTGGGTCATCTCCTCTTCTACCAATTAAGAGCTGCTCAGGCTCAGTAGTGAACACTCCATGGAAACTGGTATTCAGTGCGTCGCAGATTACCTTGTCACTTTCTGTATATGCCCCTTTTGTTCTCCTTAGTCTTGTCACTTGGTCGTTCACCGACATTTTCCTTCTTATATGTCTATGTAGTAATTTAGGTTTATTTTTCTCTCTGATCGCAATATCGTTCTGATTGTTTCTATCCAATTCTCTCCTTTTATTAATATATTCGATCCTAACTCTGTTGTATCTAATTCTATGTCCTCATTACATCTAATACTTGTATGAGTGTGTGTGTGTGTGTGTGTGTGTGTGTGTGTGTGTGTGTGTGTGTGTGTACTCACCTATTTGTGCTTGCGGGGGTTGAGCTCTGGCTCTTTGGTCCCGCCTCTCAACTGTCAATCAACTGGTGTACAGGTTCCTGAGCCTACTGGGCTCTATCATATCTACACTTGAAACTGTGTATGGAGTCAGGCTCCACCACATCCCTGCCTAATGCATTCCATTCGTTAACTACTCTGACACTGAAAAAGTTCCTTCTTACGTCTCTGTGGCTCATGTGTGTGTGTGTGTGTGTGTGTGTGTGTGTGTGTGTGTGTGTGTGTATGTGTGTGTAAATCCGTTTTGCATGCAGGTGATCAAAACCCACTAATTTCACTTTCCATAAAACGCTTACTAATGGCCTCAGCGAAAATGAGCGATCAGATTGACCTGAATATCATCTCATGTATATAATGACAAATGAAAAGTCCCACTATGGCTATCTAATTCAGTCAGTTCTATCAGCTGATGAGACCAAGTCCTCGCGGAGACTGATTCAAGGAGATAAAGAATCTGTCGGAGTCTTGGGAGTTCAACACATGATCGCCTTCCCAGTGTCCGCTCAATTAGATCAAGTTCTTCTTAGAACGCCAAAATAAACTGCAAATCTCAATGAAAGTTGTGGTAAAACTATCGGGCAAACATCGCCGGTTATTCTGGGTAAATGACTCGCGTCTAATGACTCGTAGCATGAATATGCCCTCATTACTTTAACGAAGTGAGCGCTCTATTCAGTGTGTTGGTAAGTGTCTTCATTCTTCAGGCGGGAAGATGAGATGCATCCGGGTTGACGACCGTTTACATATCAACAGGAGCAACAGGAACCGTTTTCCCTGACCTATATGGCCGTATTTTCAGATTTAAAAATCCGTTCTACCGTTTACTATACGCGGTGAATTATTAGAACACAAAAATAAAGACACTAAGCATCTCTCAATCTCTTTCAACCCTTTTACCCTGTCGTAGCTCAGTCGATTAAGGCAGTGTCTGGGATGCTCCCGGACGCAGGTTCGAATCCTCGTCACGGCCCTTGTGGATTTATTCATAAAGACACTAAGCGTTTAATTTTATCGCAGGAAAGAGAGGGAGGGCCAGCGAGCTCAGTCATTCCATTCCAAATCTTTGCTAACTCTCTCGAAATTGCTGAGTCTATTGGCCCAGCCACCGAGATAGACTTTGCGTGGGCATATCCTCGAATACCGTAATGGGTGCGCTCTGAGTAATGACTCCACGAGTGTGGTCCTCAGCCAGCACCAGCCTCTCCAAGGTCGAGCCCAAATGATCGCGATTTTTTTTTCGCCTTGGCTCAGCGGTGTTGATACCATGAGAGATTAAAAGCAGGGAGTACTATTTTTGAATGAAAATTAAAAAAAAGGACTAAATTTTCATTAATAAATTTTAATTTATATAATAAACTATTACTGACTATTGTAACTTTTTCTAAGTTACAATATATATATATATATATATATATATATATATATATATATATATATATATATATATATATATATATATATATATATATATATATATGGGAGAGAATGTCAGTGTGTCCAACGTTGTCCCTTGGGGCTAAGCTCACCTAAATTGGCAGTAGGAACATTCTGGGGTATAGGATAAACATAGGCTGGCCGGAGTCGCCCGAATGCAGACGGAAACAGCGTTAGAGGGTCACATTCAGACCCCCATGAGGAGTTTTCGCACTTGCTGCAAACTAACCATGTAAATTTAAAAACAAAAAATTTCCAACGAGTGGTTATTTTTCTTCTAATTATATGAAACATCATTCGCTGATACAGGGGAAAATTAACGTTTTTTTATATTCATGTTTCGTCCGTAACACAATAAACACACATGTTAAATACAGTCTTAACTCCTCCCTCAGCCCTACCAACCGAAGGCAGATACCCACCTTCGCACAGATAGAAAGCAGATGGGTAAATTTCTTCTTTCAAGGAATATAAATTTTCGGATATTCAAACTTCAGCCGTACTACTATAAACACCCAATTTCAACACTGCCCCCATATTTTCCGAAGCGTCAAAGCAATAGGGGAACTAATTTTTATTTTGAGAGAGAGAGAGAGAGAGAGAGAGAGAGAGAGAGAGAGAGAGAGAGAGAGAGAGAGAGAGAGAGAGAGAGAGAGAGAGAGACGGACAGAGTGAGACAAAATATATTTGTGGTCTGAAACTTAGCTTGATCTTCCTCATGAGACAGCCTCGGTCACTGAAACTTGTCCAGGAGGCCTGAAAAGCCTTGTTATCCATCTACCCGAACCAATCATTGGTATTGTCGGATCGGTTAATGTCACTATATGTTTAATATATGAGTTAACAATTACACAATAAAGGGAGATGCTCCACAGCCAACACCTCATTCTGATGGGCCTAAAATTACTCAACTTCTGATTAATCTCCATAAATAACGTGTTAAAAACCCGTCATATTTGCTCAACTCATTGAACTTAGTAATTTATTCAGAGATCAATGAACTTTGTCCTCTGCTTTATGATATTCGTGATTAGTAACCCAGTTTATTCATTGACTCATGCATATGCAATGCTGTAACTTGAATGGCAATTTGCAGGCAGAGATCGAAGTCTATTAGTGAGTTTCTGTGAGAGATTGTCATCGATAGACATGTTAATGTTTCAGACTATTTTCTTGGTGTATTCTCGTGTAGGGTCCTCCACTAACTGTATTATAAAACGCTCTATGACGGTAAAGATCCATGGGCCCAAGGATGTATTATAGAGCACTAATACACAAGATCCACGGGCCCAAGGATGTATTATAGAGCACTAATACACAAGATCCACGGGCCCAAGGATGTATTATAGAGCACTAATACACAAGATCCACGGGCCCAAGGATGTATTATAGAGCACTGATGCACAAGATCCACGGGCCCACGGATGAATTATAGAGCACTAATACACAAGATCCACGGGCCCAAGGATGTATTATAGAGCACTAATACACAGGATCCATGGCTCCCAGGATGTATTATAGAGCACTGATACACAAGTTCCACGGACCCAAGATATATGCTATAGATATATATATATATATATATATATATATATATATATATATATATATATATATATATATATATATATATATATATATATATATATATATATATATTGAATATTGTATAAAATACAATATACAAAAATATATATGATGGGTAACAGACACATCTAAACAACTATACTATTTTATGGGGGAACTTTTCCTTATATGTAGGTCTGTAAAATTCTGATGTGGCATTAGAAAATAAAATAGAAAGGCTTTAGAACTGAACAGTTTGTGATACACCAAATGCATTATAAGTATACTGTCGTGATGTGATGTGGAATACAAATATTAGAAGACCAAAAGATGGAACTCTTGACCAAGATGGTTCAGTCCTACTTTACGAATATTGTTAAGTAGTTTGAAGAGTATTTACGATTTACTTTTATGGTAAAATAGGGAAAAAAGGAGACGAATAATGCGTGAGGAACGATAGTGATTATAAAGATAAAATACATTTTTTTAAGAGTAAATTTTTAGCTTCTTTAACATAAAAGTAAATCGTAGATACTCTCTTAACTACTCAACAACCATATATTGCTCGGCATCTCGAAAGTGGCCGAGAGACACGGAGTAAAATACAGACAGAGAAAATGACAGAAAGATAGAGAAAGAGAGACAGATAGAGAGAGATAGAGATAGAGCGAGAAAGTGAGATAGAGATACATAGAGACAGGCTAACTGACAGACAGAGACAGATAGAGAGGCAGATAGAGAGGCAGATAGAGAGAGAGAGAGAGAGATAGACAGAGAGACAGAGACAAGCAGATAAGAGTAAAATTGATGGATCGATGGAAAGATGAATGGATAGATATTTGGATATATATATATATATATATATATATATATATATATATATATATATATATATATATATATATATATATATGTCGTACCTAGTAGCCAGAACTCACTTCTCAGCCTACTATTCAAGGCCCGATTTGCCTAATAAGCCAAGTTTTCCTGAATTAATATATTTACTATAATTTTTTTCTTATGAAATGATAAAGCAACCCTTTTCTCTATGTATGAGGTCAATTTTTTTTTATTGGAGTAAAAATTAACGTAGATATATGACCGAACCTAACCAACCCTACCTAACCTAACCTAACCTATATTTATAGGTAAGGTTAGGTTAGGTAGCCAAAAAAAGCTAGGTTAGGTTAGGTTAGGTAGGTTAGGTAGACGAAAAAACATTAATTCATGAAAACTTGGCTTATTAGGCAAATCGGGCCTTGAATAGTAGGCTGAGAAGTGCGTTCTGGCTATTAGGTACGACATATATATATATATATATATATATATATATATATATATATATATATATATATGTCGTACCTAGTAGCCAGAACTCACTTTTTGGCCTACTATTCAAGGCCCGATTTGCCTAATAAGCCAAGTTTTCCTGAATTAATATATTTTTTCTATTTTTTTTCTTATGAAATGATAAAGCTACCCATTTCATTATGTATGAGGTCAATTTTTTTTTATTGGAGTTAAAATTAACGTAGATATATGACCGAACCTAACCAACCCTACCTAACCTAACCTAACCTATCTTCATAGGTTAGGTTTGGTTAAGTAGCCGAAAAAGTTAGGTTAGGTTAGGTTAGGTAGGTTAGGTTGTCGAAAAACAAATAATTCATGAAAACTTGGCTTATTAGGCAAATCGGGCCTTGCATAGTAGGCTGAGAAGTGCGTTCTGGCTACTAGGTACGACATATATATATATATATATATATATATATATATATATATATATATATATATATATATATATATATATATATATATATATATAATATGGATAGACGTTTGAATAGATGGAGGGATAGGTTGACAGCTAAACTGATAATCGGGTAGATGGATAGATATATGGATAGATGGATGAAAAAATAAGTAGACCCATAGATGAATGGATAGATAGATGGACAGGCGGGAGACAGACAAAAAGACCCGGGCCACACAGGTTACACCTACCCTAAATACAAATTATTTTTGTTTACCCTTGGTGTATGTGTCTATATGTACCCAATATGTACCCAAATGAGACTTTAAGCCTTCTCTGGACCACAACAAAGGTACCTTGAGACTCGACCCAATCATCCTTGTCCTATTAGATTCAATCCATGATATCATGGGTATTTGCATATCATTTAACCGGATGAAATTGTATTATAAATGCATTGTTTATATTTAGGGTTGATTATTATACTTCATATGATGTATAATACTAAATTACCTGACAGGATAATTGTTTTTTTGTTTATAATGAGTTCCATTGCTTTCAACAGGTTTCGTGAACGGTTTAGCGAGTTCCAGAGCTCACGAGTAGGAGATAACTAAGAAATAGCGATGCTTTGGCAAACGAATGAGAGGAAATCCAGGGACTTCAGTGGGCTTATCAGACCTCTGGTGTGGTTGGGCATAGGGACGGGAGTCTTCCCCTACTCTGACACCCGCAATGGGACTAAAATCTCGACTAATGGTGAGCAGAGGGTTAGTGGACTCCGCTATGCCCCTTAGATATAATAACGTAAGAACTTCTATAGAAAACGGTATGTTTACTAGGTGGGACTATGTTGTTGTTGTTTTATATTCAGCTACTTAGAACAAAAGTTCCGAAGTAGCACGGGCTATGGTGAGCCCGTAGTGGACTTACCTGGCACAGGAGCGGGGCTGTAACTTGTCTGGGACTATGATATTCCTCGTGTGTATATACAACCCGTTCTCGCAAATTTAATAAGTCAATATTGACTTATTAGTTGCGTGCATAGGTGACATACTAAACATAATAGTTTCCCTTGAAAAGCTTCATAGAAAACACCGACCTTACCTAACCTACTTAGTATGTTAAAATAAGCATCTTATAGCTTCGTAATTACAATTGTTACTTAACCTATTATAGGTATAGGTTAGGTAATAATTGTACGAAGTACAATTATTGTAATTGTTATTACCAAGCAATAAGATGCTTATCTTAACATACTAAGTAGGTTAGGTAAGGTCGGTGTTTTCTATGAAGCTTTTCAAGGGAAACTATTATGTTAAGTATGTCACCTATGCACATATTTAATAAGTCAATATTGACTTATTAAATTTGCGAGAACGGGTTGGTATATACGAGGGTGCCTCGATCTTATTATAGGGTGTTATTATATTACCACCTAACCAGGGTGCTTTAGATATAATAATCTGTATATTACCGATATAATAATATAATAATCTTGGTGAAAACTTAATTTAAAAAAAAAATCCTGAATGTCATATTCTGAGTTAGCTTTAATCGATATGACAACGATAGCTTTGTGGTGTCAAGAAGAAGAATTGTGAATATTCATCTTTCTAGTATTGTGGATTGATTTTGAATCAATCGACTTGAGAATGGTCCAGGACGGACCGAAACGTCGTCGTCCCTTCACCTTCTAGTGTGTGGTCTGGTCAATTTACTTTAGCCACGTTATTGTGACTCATCGCCTGCTCTAGTATTGTGTATAATATTCATCATCTCTAAGCCCAGGAAGTTACACTTTTGATGAGCCAGTTACACGAGTTCTGGTCATGCAGCTGTGGCCCATCCAATGGCCGCTATCTGTGAAGTCACACACAGCAGGCATCCATCAGTCTCAGGAGACTACGGAGTTGCACTCGGGTGTCGGCCTGGGACCAGATTCACGAAAGCACTTACGCAAGCACTTACGAACGTGTACATCTTTCCTCAATCTTTGACGGCATTGGTTACATTTATTAAACAGTTTACGTGCATGAAAACTTCCCATTTAACTGTTGTTATTGTTATAAACAGCCTCCTGGTGCTTCGGAGCTCATTAACTGTTTGATAATTGGAAACAAAGCCGCCAAAGATTGAGAAAAGATGGACAGGTTCGCAAGTGCTTTCGTGAATCTGGCCCCTGGTCTGGAGTGGCCTCACCAGGGCGCTAAGCCAGGGTAAGTTGATACGGGGGGAGAGAAGCTGTTACCCATGCAGCAGGTCCACCCTCTCCACGGCGCTGAAAGTCTCCAATGGAAAGGCAAACGCCCGTACGACTGGTTCCAGCGCCGTCGCAGGAACTGTGAGTTCCGGGTCAACAGTCATGTATTTCACACAGTAAACAAATTTTTTATATTTAACTAAGATTTTTTTATTGTTTTATTGGATATTTAGCTAAAAGCGGCGCCGTGCAATCCGGACTTGTGGATAATAAAATCCAAATTGAAGAAATATTAAGGCTTGCAGCAAGATTTTTTTCCAGAGCTAAGAGGGTTTTAAGCCATCAAGAATAGGCTAATGCAACTCAATCTCACAACCCAAGAGGATAGAAGGAACAGAGGGGGGACATGATTACAACATACAAGATACCGATTGGACTCAATAAGTATTTATCAATAGAAGGCACCCAGCAGGAGAGACTATGTAAGTGGACAAGGATAGCCTTTTCATATTCAATAAAACATTCAAGATTCGAAGCCATATTCCACAAAGAAATTCGTCAGAATAGTTAAGCTGTAATCACCTAGTTGTACTTACGGGGGGTTGAGCTTTGGCTCTTTGGTCCCGCCTTTCAACTGTCAATCAACTGGTGAACAGGTGCCTGAACCTACTGGGCTCTATCATATCTACATTTGAAACTGTGTATGGCTGTGTAACGCACCAGGTACAACAAGGCCCCTGGTAGACGGGGCATAGAGAACTATAGACAGGACTGTCCCGTAGACAGTTTGGCAAGCACTGTTAGGTGATCACAGTGACGGTAGGGTTTCATGGAACATGAGGAAGAGAGACGAGCAAGGAGAAAGGGGAGGGAGAGAGAGAGAGAGAGAGAGAGAGAGAGAGAGAGAGAGAGAGAGAGAGAGAGAGAGAGAGAGAGAGAGAGAGAGAGAGAGAGAGAAAGAGAAAGAGAGAGAGAGAGAGAGAGAGAGAGAGAGAGAGAGAGAGAGAGAGAGAGAGAGAGAGAGAGAGAGAGAGAGAGAGAGAGAGAGAGAGAGAGGAGGAGGGAGCGCGTGGAAGGAGAACATGGAAAGTCATCACTTCTGTCAACACTCCATCTCTGTCCATCAGAGTGTTTGGCAGGGCTGAGGTTTACCTTCTTGCTCAACCAGCTTCTTGGTCGTTTCCTAAGCCAACCTAATTACGGAGCAGTCCCAACCATGCCCTAAGCGGTGGCACCTCGCTAGTTCTTACACCATATACCGCACACATATATGTGGATTGGTTGTTAAGGCTACACCCTATGCCTCTCAACCATATTACGGTTGAGAGGCGGGACCAAAGAGCCAGAGCTCAACCCTCCGCAAGCACAACTAGGTGAGTACAACTAGGTGAGTACATACTGGCTATAGCGTCCAGGGACGTACCACACACCCTTGGTATAGCGAACAGGGACGTAGATTTATGCCAAAAATAACCAAGTGGTCACAATAACGAAGAGCAACGCCAATTCAACGTTATTTACGTCGAATCAACGTCAGGCTAACGTCACGCACTGGGTAACGTACCAGACGTGGCTTTGCCGAGTTGTTTCAAGCGAAGGTGAGACATGCATGTGAGTTGTTTCAAGCGAAGGTGAGACATGCAGGTGAGAGAGTTTACTTCGCCTTTACACACAAACATCTAGGTCCATTTCATCATGGTTACATGCTAATTTAGCTGTTATTGTCGGTGTTTGGATGATTGGTTACAATTGGGTAAGTACCAATCCTTACCCCAATCCACCATTTTTGTCGATCATCCCACACCACTTTAGCGAGGCTACCAATCAACACTACATAACACCAGCTAAAACTACCAATCACCCTATATCACTTTAAAATGACCTGTAATCCCTACCCCAACACCACTCTAACGAGAAAACCAATCACCACCACACACAAGCACACCAATGACCACCCCACACCACTCAAAAGCCAACCAATCACCCCCCCCCCCCACATCCCTCCAAAGCCCACCAATCACCACCCCACACCACTCAAAAGCCAACCAATCACCACCCCACACCACTCAAAAGCCAACCAATCACCACTCTACACTCAAAAGCCAACCAATCACCACCCCCACATCTTTCCAAAGTCTACCAATCACCATCCCACACCACTCAAAAGCCCACCAATCACCATCCCACACCACTCAAAAGCCCACCAATCACCACCCCACACCACTCCAAAACCCACCAATCACCACCCCACACCACTCAAAAACCCACCAATCACCACCCCACACCAATCCAAAACCCACCAACCACCACTCCACACCACTCCAAAACCCACCAACCACCACCCCACACCACTCCAAAACCCACCAACCACCACTCCACACCACTCAAAAACCCACCAACCACCACTCCACACCACTCAAAAACCCACCAACCACCACTCCATACCACTCCAAAACCCACCAATCACCACTCCACACCACTCCAAAACCCACCAACCACCACTCCACACCACTCCAAAACCCACCAACCACCACTCCATACCATCAATTAATATTTTCAAACACCCGCACCCCTCAAAAAAAGCATTCTGTTGACCAGACCACACACTAGAAGGTGAAGGGACGACGACGACGACGTTTCGGTCCGTCAAGGACCATTCTCAAGTCGATTTGAGAATGATCCAAGATGAACCGAAACGTCGTCGTCGTCCCTTCACCATCTAGTGTGTGTGGTCTGGTCAACATACTTCAGCCACGTTACTGTGCCTCATCGCCTGCATAGTATTCTGTCCTTCCAGAACCCCACGACGGGCGAGCGAGGTTCAGACTCCTCCCACTAAGCTTCCCAACCTTCCTGTCTCTGGTCTGGGTCTTCGTCCTGATAAGCAACGCTGGAACCGGCAGGTTTGGTAAGGTAAACCCGTTCACCTGTGTGGTAGGTTTGGTTATCTTTATCGAGAGGGAACATTGTATCACGTGAAGTGTTATCATGTGTGACCAACCTACTGACCTGTAAAACAATGTGGGAATAAACTTACTGACTTGTAAACAATGTGGGAATGAACTTACTGACCTGTAAACAATGTGAAAATGAACTTACTGCTCTGTAAACAATGTGTGATGAACTTACTGGCCTGTAAACAATGTGTAATGAACTTATTGACCTGTAAACAATGTGTCATGAACTTACTGACCTGTAAAACAATATGAGAATGAACTTACGGACCTGTAAACAATGTGTCATGAACTTACTGACCTGTAAAACAATATGAGAATGAACTTACTGACCTGTAAACAATGTGTCATGAACTTACTGACCTGTAAAACAATATGAGAATGAACTTACTGACCTGTAAACAATGTGTCATGAACTTACTGCCCTGTAAACAATGTGTCATGAACTTACTGCCCTGTAAACAATGTGTCATGAACTTACTGACCTGTAAAACAATATGAGAATGAACTTACTGACCTGTAAACAATGTGTCATGAACTTACTGACCTGTAAAACAATATGAGAATGAACTTACTGACCTGTAAACAATGTGTCATGAACTTACTGACCTGTAAAACAATATGAGAATGAACTTACTGACCTGTAAACAATGTGTCATGAACTTACTGACCTGTAAAACAATATGAGAATGAACTTACTGACCTGTAAACAATGTGTCATGAACTTACTGCCCTGTAAACAATGTGTCATGAACTTACTGCCCTGTAAACAATGTGTCATGAACTTACTGACCTGTAAACAATGTGTTATGAACTTACTGCCTTGTAAACATGTAAACATGTACAGTGGGTAGCAGACATCTTGATTTTCAACTGAATTAAATTTTACTGGAGTTTTTATTGTGATTAAGTTCGAGGCCTTTATGTAAAGTTGTCTTTATTGAGCATAACGTAAAGTTCCTAATCCTTTTATGGAGTATACGTCTTGAGGTCTACTTGTGATAAACAAAGGTTATATAGTTGTAAACCGTGAGAATAAACAACACCCCAATCAAGCTTGAATCTCTAGAGGAAACCTGTAAATTTCTCTTGTTAGAATATATATATATATATATATATAAATATATATATATATATATATATATATATATATATATATATATATATATATATATATATATATATATATATATATATATATATATATATATATATATTTTGGATACTTTAAAGTAAGAGAGATTAATGCAATCAGACAAAGTTGTGGGTTAAAAAATCCATAGAAAACTCTCTAAATGCAAATCTCAGATAGCACCAGCTACCAGAAGCGTTTCAGTGACAGGTGTGTAAAAAAAAAACCTGTTGAAGCAGTAGCTGGGAGACAGGTGTGTGGCGGGGAGTCATCAAGGCCATATGTGCGAGCAACCACAACAGCGAAAAAAAAACAGGTAAAGATTGACAGGAAAATGAAAAAAAGATCATTTATCAAAAAGAGAGAAACTAACATCAAAATATCATAATACATTTGACCTTTGTGTAATGCCCAGTCAAATGGTATGCATACCCCAGGGGCCTAAGGGCACGTTAAGACTCCCTCCCCCTGTCAACACCACTACCCTGGGCTTAAACTATATCAACAACCTCTTGTAGGATATTCTGATCACAAGAGCAAATTCTTACAGCCGCCGTAAAAACGTATTGATTAACCTGTAAGTATACGTTAGGTCTATGTTGAGATAGTAAGCCGATCTTTCTGTGCCTATTCAGCGTGAAACGAGATTCTCGGATTTGTTGTATTTTGCATGTAAACTCAAATGCATATTTTTGCATATTAAGTTTACCTGGGCGTGGAAACGCTGAGGAAAATAAAGTACATATTTGTTAATTGCATTACGGCATGATATCTTGTTTAGAGAAAGTTCAGCTATCGTAATGATGGTTAACAACTAATAGACAATTATATTGAAGAATTTGATAGCCTTCTAGTATGGAAAATCACCATGAAAATATGGATTTTCTAACAGTTTTATATTCTACCTTGAGAAGTATTGACTATTATATGGAATAGTCAGTTAAATATGAATGGCCATTTTGTTGACCAGACCACACACTAGAAGGTGAAGGGACGACGACGTTTCGTTCCGTCCTGGACCATTCTCAAGTCGATTGTGAGAATGGTCCAGGACGGACCGAAACGTCGTCGTCCCTTCAACTTCTAGTGTGTGGTCTGGTCAACATACTACAGCCACGTTATTGTGACTCATCGCCTGCATATGGATACCACTCGTACGCGTCTTCCTCTTGGGATATAAAAACTAAACTCCTAAATTAAAACTCTTAAACTAACCACGGACTATTTCTAGGCCCGCTACATACTACTATAGTCCAATCCGCGGACTATTCTAGTCCCTCGTGTGGACTAATCTAGTTAAACCGCGGACTATGCTAGTAGCCTAACTGTCAAATAGAGAATTCATTATATCTACATTATACTCTGCTCATTATATCTTCACGCGAACACATACTACATATTCTCATTATATTAATGTCCGCATATCCTTGACAGACTCTGCGTGACTGTTTATGTCCCATTCCCCTGGGGCTCTGGGAGCCTCGAACCCGTGGATCTCAAGCATGTGAGGCTGTCAGTCGATAAAGGAATAACAAGGGTTCGAATCTCTTATAGAGCCTCGGTGAATTGAATTTTTATTTCCACGGAAGTGTGGATGATAATTAATATGTTCATGTTGGACTACATTGATAGCTCCGTTTCTTCCCCTTACAGAAGAACCATTTGAGGGAAAAGACACCTTTAAATTCTACGAGTTTATGAACGTCTGGATCACCTACATGTACGGCTGTATGTATCTGAAGATACTCAAGAAATTTTTTGGCCAAACCACACACTAGAAAGTGAAAGGACGACGACGTTTCGACTTGAGAATGGTCCAGGACGGACCGAAACGTCGTCGTCCCTTCACTTTCTAGTGTGTGGTTTGGTCGACATACTTCAGCCACGTTATTGTGACTCCTCGTCTGCATAAGGAAATTCGTAGTGTTGTTATGACATGTTCCGGTGACATGTCTAACTTTCTTCTTAGTGGAGAAGATTCAAGCTGAATATTATGATTCAATTCTCACTTGTTGGCTTAGGTATTTCTGCTAATCATTACCTTACTTGCTGCTCTTAATCAGGAAAGATTCACAGCTTTGACTCTTGATTGGAGAGGTTTATCAGTGCTTCATGTAACTCACCCTAGTATACACACTTTTATATATACACAATGAATTTATATTACCGTGATGTATCACTGAGACAATCAGTAGGAGTCTTGAAAAGGATTCGAACCTGCTCACTTGGTACTCCCTAACTTGCTCTCTAAACCCCTGATGATTCTCTCATTGATATGTTAATGTGATTTCATGGTGCATTTGAGGAGAAGCGTTGAAGGGGGGGGGGGGGGAACTACTTGACCCACTAATTCGGTCGGGGTTCACTCCCCGACCCGTCGAAGTGGTTGGGCACCATTCTTTTTCTCCCGTTCCATCGCAAATCTTTATCCTGATCCCTTTCAAGTGTTCTATAGTCACAGTGGCTTGGTGCTATCCCTTGATCCTTCCCTCTTGATAGATCCCTTCCCTCTTGATAGTTCCCTTCCCTCTTGATAGTTCCCTTCCCTCTTGATAGATCCCTTCCCTCTTGATAGATCCCTTCCCTCTTGATAGATCCCTTCCCTCTTGATAGATCCCTTCCCTCTTGATAGTTCCCTTCCCTCTTGATAGTTCCCTTCCCTCTTGATAGTTCCCTACCCTCTTGATAGATCCCTTCCCTCTTGATAGATCCCTTCCCTCTTGATAGTTCCCTTCCCTCTTGATAGATCCCTTCCCTCTTGATAGATCCCTTCCCTCTTGATAGTTCCCTTCCCTCTTGATAGTTCCCGTCCCTCTTGATAGTTCCCTTCCCTCTTGATAGTTCCCTTCCCTCTTGATAGATCCCTTCCCTCTTGATAGTTCCCTTCTCTCTTGATAGTTCCCTTCCCTCTTGATAGATCCCTTCCCTCTTGATAGATCCCTTCCCTCTTGATAGTTCCCTTCCCTCTTGATAGTTCCCTTCCCTCTTGATAGTTCCCTTCCCTCTTGATAGTTCCCTTCCCTCTTGATAGTTCCCTTCCCTCTTGATAGTTCCCTTCCCTCTTGATAGATCCCTTCCCTCTTGATAGTTCCCTTCCCTCTTGATAGTTACCTTCCCTCTTGATAGATCCCTTCCCTCATGATAGATCCCTTCCCTCTTGATAGATCCCTTCCCTCTTGATAGATCCCTTCCCTCTTGATAGTTCCCTTCCCTCTTGATAGTTCCCGTCCCTCTTGATAGTTCCCTTCCCTCTTGATAGTTCCCTTCCCTCTTGATAGATCCCTTCCCTCTTGATAGATCCCTTCCCTCTTGATAGATCCCTTCCCTCTTGATAGTTCCCTTCCCTCTTGATAGTTCCCTTCCCTCCTGATAGATCCCTTCCCTCTTGATAGATCCCTTCCCTCTTGATAGATCCCTTCCCTCTTGATAGTTCCCTTCCCTCTTGATAGTTCCCTTCCCTCTTGATAGATCCCTTCCCTCTTGATAGATCCCTTCCCTCTTGATAGATCCCTTCCCTCTTGATAGATCCCTTCCCTCTTGATAGAGCCCTTCCCTCTTGATAGAGCCCTTCCCTCTTGATAGAGCCCTTCCCTCTTGATAGATCCCTTCCCTCTTGATAGATCCCTTCCCTCTTGATAGTTCCCTTCCCTCTTGATAGTTCCCTTCCCTCTTGATAGTTCCCTTCCCTCTTGATAGTTCCCTTCCCTCTTGATAGTTCCCTTCTCTCTTGATAGATCCCTTCCCTCTTGATAGTTCCCTTCCCTCTTGATATTTCCCTTCCCTCTTGATAGTTCCCTTCCCCTCTTGATAGATCCCTTCCCTCTTGATAGATCCCTTCCCTCTTGATAGATCCCTTCCCTCTTGACAGATCCCTTCCCTCTTGATAGATCCCTTCCCTCTTGATAGTTCCCTTCCCTCTTGATAGTTCCCTTCCCCTCTTGATAGATCCCTTCCCTCTTGATAGATCCCTTCCCCCTTGATAGATCCCTTCCCTCTTGATAGATCCCTTCCCTCTTGATAGTTCCCTTCCCTCTTGATAGTTCCCTTCCCTCTTGATAGTTCCCTTCCCTCTTGATAGTTCCCTTCCCTCTTGATAGATCCCTTCCCTCTTGATAGATCCCTTCCCTCTTGATAGTTCCCTTCCCTCTTGATAGATCCCTTCCCTCTTGATAGATCCCTTCCCTCTTGATAGTTCCCTTCCCTCTTGATAGTTCCCTTCCCTCTTGATAGTTCCCTTCCCCTCTTGATAGATCCCTTCCCTTTTGATAGATCCCTTCCCTCTTGATAGATCCCGTCTCTCTTGATAGAGCCCTTCCCTCTTGATAGATCCCTTCCCTCTTGATAGATCCCTTCCCTCTTGATAGATCCCTTCCCTCTTGATAGTTCCCTTCCCTCTTGATAGATCCCTTCCCTCTTGATAGATCCCTTCCCTCTTGATAGTTCCCTTCCCTCTTGATAGTTCCCTTCCCTCTTGATAGTTCCCTTCCTCTCTTGATAGATCCCTTCCCTTTTGATAGATCCTTTCCCTCTTGATAGATCCCTTCCCTTTTGATAGATCCTTTCCCTCTTGATAGATCCCTTCCCTCTTGATAGTTCCCTTCCCTCTTGATAGATCCCTTCCCTCTTGATAGATCCCTTCCCTCTTGATAGATCCCTTCCCTCTTGATAGATCCCTTCCCTCTTGATAGATCCCTTCCCTCTTGATAGATCCCTTCCCTCTTGATAGATCCCTTCCCTCTTGATAGATCCCTTCCCTCTTGATAGTTCCCTTCCCTCTTGATAGTTCCCTTCCCTCTTGATAGTTCCCTTCCCTCTTGATAGATCCCTTCCCTCTTGATAGATCCCTTCCCTCTTGATAGTTCCCTTCCCTCTTGATAGTTCCCTTCCCTCTTGATAGATCCCTTCCCTCGTGATAGATCCCTTCCCTCTTGATAGATCCCTTCCCTCTTGATAGATCCCTTCCCTCTTGATAGAGCCCTTCCCTCTTGATAGAGCCCTTCCCTCTTGATAGAGCCCTTCCCTCTTGATAGAGCCCTTCCCTCTTGATAGATCCCTTCCCTCTTGATAGTTCCCTTCCCTCTTGATAGAGCTCTTCCCTCTTGATAGATCCCTTCCCTCTTGATAGAGCCCTTCCCTCTTGATAGATCCCTTCCCTCTTGATAGATCCCTTCCCTCTTGATAGATCCCTTCCCTCTTGATAGTTCCCTTCCCTCTTGATAGATCCTTTCCCTCTTGATAGATCCCTTCCCTCTTGATAGATCCCTTCCCTCTTGATAGATCCCTTCCCTCTTGATAGTTCCCTTCCCTCTTGATAGTTCCCTTCCCTCTTGATAGATCCCTTCCCTGTTGATAGATCCCTTCCCTCTTGATAGATCCCTTCCCTCTTGATAGATCCCTTCCCTCTTGATAGATCCCTTCCCTCTTGATAGATCCCTTCCCTCTTGATAGAGCCCTTCCCTCTTGATAGAGCCCTTCCCTCTTGATAGAGCCCTTCCCTCTTGATAGATCCCTTCCCTCTTGATAGTTCCCTTCCCTCTTGATAGAGCCCTTCCCTCTTGATAGATCCCTTCCCTCTTGATAGAGCCCTTCCCTCTTGATAGATCCCTTCCCTCTTGATAGATCCCTTCCCTCTTGATAGATCCCTTCCCTCTTGATAGTTCCCTTCCCTCTTGATAGATCCCTTCCCTCTTGATAGATCCCTTCCCTCTTGATAGATCCCTTCCCTCTTGATAGAGCCCTTCCCTCTTGATAGTTCCCTTCCCTCTTGATAGAGCCCTTCCCTCTTGATAGTTCCCTTCCCTCTCTACCACAAGTTACCTACGCGTCGGCCTGGGTGATGCTGGGTCGGTGCCGCGGGATGGAGAGATGGCAGGTGAGCATCGCGGATCTGGACGCCAGCCTCCCTACACGCGGGACGAGCGTCGTCCTCGTCCAGGTGGTGGTCGTCGTCTTCCTCGGCACGTCGCTGGTCGTCTCCGGCGTCTTGGAGGTCATTAAAGGCGAAACTAACAATCTTGGGAGCGTAGTTGCGCATCTCGTAAGTTCGTATTGTTCCTGGCAAGTTATTTCCCCGTTTGGGTGTTCTTAACTTTCGTGAATATTATCTTATGTGTATTATTTTCATGTGTGTATCGTAACTTTGTGTGTGTCAATGCCTTGTTTGTTATTACTAGATGTGGAATTTCACAGGAGCCGTGATTAGGGTTCGAATCCATGCGCTGGGTATTCCCAGATGCACGCTCTAGTGTGCTACGCCACGACATGCTCAACAGAACAAGGCCATTCATGACTCCTATGGATTTTCTCATCACTATAATGTGGTTTATGTGTTTTGAAAGAGTAGCGTCTGAGGCAGAGCTACTCGACGACAGAGCCAAAGTGGGTGGGAGGGGGGGGGGGGAGGTTTATCTTGAGGTTATCTTGAGATGATTTCGGGGCTTTAGTGTCCCGCGGCCCGGTCCTCGACCAGGCCTCCACCCTCAGGAAGCAACCCGTGACAGCTGACTAACACTCCAGGTACCTATTTTACTGCTAGGTAACAGGAGCATCAGGGTGAAAGAAACTCTGCCCATTGTTTCTCACCGGCGCCCGGGATCGAACCCAGGACCGCAGGATCACAAGTCCAGTGTGCTGTCCACTCGGCCGACCAGCTCCCGGGGGAGCCGAGAACCTAACCTACCGGGGGGGGGGGGGGAGGTTGTGGGAAGCCCCGGTTAGGCTTCAATGGAAACCTCGGGAACCTTATGGGTACAGTAGTAACACCAGGTTGCTATTTTTGTTACCATGTTGTGGTGTAGTGGTCTAGAGCGTACATCTGGGAACACCTAACACATAGGTTCGAATCCTCATCACGACTCCTGGGGATTTGCTCTTTAATGCGTCACAATGTGATAGCTAAACGACTCACAAGACGATGAGGAGACGACGACGTTTCGACTTCATGATGATCCAGGACGGACCGAAACGTCGTCGTCTCCTCATCTTCTGATGAGTCGTTTAGTTTTCATCTCCTCAAGCCTCGTTATTGTGACTCATCGTCTACAACACAATAGTGTAATTACTCTCTGTTCTCACCTAGTTGTGCTTGCGGGGGTTGAGCTCAGGCTCATTGATCCCGCCTGTCTGAGACCAAAGAGTTGATTGAACTGTCAATCAACTGGTTGTGGGTGTGTGTGTGTGAGAGTGTGTGTGGGTGTGTGTGTGTGAGAGTGTGTGTGGGAGTGTGTGTGGGTGTGTGTGTGGGAGTGTGTGTGGGTGTGTGGGAGGGTGTGTGTGGGAGTGTGTGTGTGTGTGTGTGTGGGAGTGTGTGTGGGTGTGTGTGTGGGTGTGTGTTTTAGAGTGTGTGTGAGAGTGTGTGTGGGAGGGTGTGTGTGTGTGTGTGTGTGTGTGTGGGTGTGTGTGTGGGTGTGTGTGTGGGAGTGTGTGTGGGAGTGTGTGTGGGTGTGTGTGTGTGTGTGTGTGTGTGTGTGAGTGTGTGTGGGTGTGTGTGTGTGTGAGAGTGTGTGTGTGGGAGTGTGTGTGAGAGTGTGTGTGAGAGTGTGTGTGAGAGTGTGTGTGAGAGTGTGTGTGAGAGTGTGTGTGGGAGGGTGTGTGTGTATGATGCAAAAAGCTGGCCAATATAATTCTTAACAAACCCGTAAAGAATAAACAAGAGAATATAAATGAGAAGTGAGGATATTTAGAGTATAATAGATTCTTCTTTCATACATTTTTGTCACTGTGCAGCAATATGTGTAATATAAGGTTTTTTAAGTACCATGTACGTCTTTGCCTCAGGTTATTTCCACGTACATGACGGTAGCCTGCTACATGTACACCTTCCTTCTGTGGTCCGTGGCTGCACATCTGACTCACAAGTTCGAAGCAGTCACCTCGCTGCTTCAGGCAGCTGTTGACGCGAGGAGCACCAAGCAACTCCAGGAGGCAAGGCTGACGCACCAGAAACTCAGGTGGGAAGCACAGGCATCACGCAAATACTGATGGGAACGCGGGCCGTTTTCTTTATTGCATCAACTTTAAAATATGAGGAATTAATGTGTTGGCAATCAGCCTGTAGATCCGAAAAATAAAGGAACTGGAACGGTTTCGGTTAGGTTAGGTGAGGTGAGGTCACGTCAGGTCAGGCCAGGCCAGGTCAGGTTAGGTTAGGTTAGGTTAGGTCAGGTCAGGTCAGGCCAGGTTAGGTCAATCCAGGTTAGGTCAGGCCAGGCCAGGTCAGGTTAGGTCACGCCAGGCCAGGTTCGTCTTGGGTCATTATCAAGACTTGAACTGAAAAATAGTGAAGAAGACAGTCAGTTTATAAGATAAAGGTATTGGAATAAGGTTAAGGTATAGAAATAGGTCATGATATAGAAATTGGTTAGAAGCAAGATTTGTGGCTTGCGTGTCTAATTTCCAAGCCACTTTATTGAAAAATTCTGTCTACAGTAATATTATTTATAAAAGTTATATAAAATTGAAATGTCTACAGTTTAGCGAAATTTTACTGCGAATTCAGTGTTATTCCTTTGAATTATTACAAAATATTATTGCCTTCTTTCTCTCTCTCTGTCTCTCTCTGTCTCTGTCTCTCTCTCTCTCTCTCTCTGTCTCTCTCTCTCTCTCTCTCTCTCTCTCTCTCTCTCTCTCTCTCTCTCTCTCTCTCTCTCTCTCTCTCTCTCTCTCTCTCTCTCTCTCTCTCTCTCTCTCTGTCTCTCTCTCTCTCTCTCTCTCTCTCTCTCTCTCTCTGTCTCTCTCTCTCTCTCTCTCTCTCTCTCTCTCTCTCTCTCTCTCTCTCTGTCTCTCTCTCTCTCTCTCTCTCTCTCTCTCTCTCTCTCTCTCTCTCTCTCTCTCTCTCTCTCTCTCTCTCTCTGTCTCTCTCTGTCTCTCTCTCTCTCTCTCTCTCTCTCTCTCTCTCTCTCTCTCTCTCTCTCTCTCTCTCTCTCTCTCTCTCTCTCTCTCTCTCTCTCTCTCTCTCTCTCTCTCTCTCTCAGTAAAGTATTATGTAATTTTCTTGAGATTTTAATATATTTCATCACTCTTCATAACTCCCAAAATGATTCATAAACCAGACTTTGTTGCGAATAATGAAAAAGATTACGGTTTTAATACATTATATATTTTTAATGTAATGAGCTTGTTTGATTGTTATAATGATACATTTCTTTTTCAAATCAGCTATATAATGAAATCATATATGCACCCTTATATCAGACTAGTTCTTCAACAGCAGATAAACTCTTTTAAACCAGAAACATTTCCTAAAACTAGAACTGTGATATAAAATTAGAAATTGTGGTGGGTATGTGGGCCTGCGGGCCCGCTCCAAGCAACAGCCTGGTGGCCCAAGCTCTCACAAGTCAAACCTGGCCTCGGGCCGGGCTTGGGGGAGTAGAAGATACTCTCAGAACCCCATCCAATTACAATCCAGGTACAGGTACAGAACTGTTAGTTCCTTAAAACTGCGTCAAACGTCTGGTCAAATAGTTCTGCCTCACAATTGGTTGGTTCTGCGTCAAACTTGAGGTGGTTCTGCGTCGAACTTGAGGTGGTTCTGCGTCGAACTTGAGGTGGTTCTGCGTCGAACTTGAGGTGGTTCTGACCTAGAAGTGCTGGACGCTATTCACCTCACTAAAGCTATTGATGCTCATGTCTTTTTTTACCCCCAAAATAGCGACAATATCCTGCAGCTTTTGTGTGTGTGTGTATATATATATATATATATATATATATATATATATATATATATATATATATATATATATATATATATATATATATATATATATATATATATATATATACACACACTTAAGTACATATACTTAAGTGTATATGTACTTAAGTACTTAAGTACTTAAGTATATACTTATATACTTGAGTATATAGGAATACATCTTCATTCCTTCTGAAGATGTATTTAATATACGAAAGTACTTAAGGAAATTCCTGTTTCATTTTCCTCCGTGGTCTGACATTGTCACATTCTTAATCACGTGTTTATTTTCGTGATATACATATATATATATATATATATATATATATATATATATATATATATATATATATATATATATATATATATATATATATTTATATTTATATATATATATATATATATATATATATATATATATATATATATATATATATATATATATATAAACTCAGTGTTTGGCGTTTCGCGGCTCTATGGAGGATTGTATCATCTCTCTCTCTGGCTCTGTGACAGAGATTGAGACGTGGAGATCCTTCTGTGGCTCTCTGAGCACTCTACCACGAGGCTCTGCCACACCTCCAGTAGGTTGGGAAAGGTCAGGTAGTCACCCTATAGAAACATTCCTATAAGCTGCCCTATAGCTGTCCTATAGCATTCCTATGGGGTTCCTATAGAAACATTCCTTTGGCTGTTATCCACACTAACGTGGAGATAAACATTTAAATTCACCTGGGCTCTAGGAGACTCGAACCACAGCCTCACACAAGTGGAGTCCACGATTTGAGGCTTTTATGGAGCCCAGGTGAATAGAATTCCAAAGGCGTTGCAGAAGGGTTACGTTTAAGACCTTCAGATGAGGGGAGCTTTGTGGAACCAAATTGTTTTGGTAAGAGATTTTAAGAGTCCCATTTTTTAATCAACTTCTATACAGTAAACATAGTGAGTAAAATGAGGAGTAGCACTCATTATATGACTCACCGGTCACTGGAAACATGGCCTCCTCATGAACGAATGATTGGTGAGTTTTAGATCACAAACTCCTCCTCCAAAAAACACTCACACAAATATTATAATGACAGTAGCATACTCTTAAGACAGTTATACGATTAATGAACAAATTCTCCTTCAAATAATTATATAAAACCTATGACAGACCAGTACCGGAGTATGCAGCGCTAGCAAGGAACACAAAAATCTTGCCAAAAGCCCAAAATATAACCCCCAGAAGTCCCTAAGGCATAAGGGTACTTGATGACCAGAACACACACTAGAAGGTGAAGGGACGACGACATTTCGGTCCGTCCTGGACCATTCTCAAGTCGATTGTCAAGTCACAATTGACTTGAGAATGGTCCAGGACGGACCGAAACGTCGTCGTCCCTTCACCTTCTAGTGTGTGGTCTGGTCATCCTACTTTAGCCACGTTATTGTGACTCATCGCTTCATAAGGGTACTTCCTCACACAGGAGGGAGGAAGTACCCATTCAGTATGAGTATATGAGTGAAAGGGATTAAGGAGACTTTGAGAAGATGCAGTTTAAGCTAATATGTTTATTGTTTGTGATGTGTGTATATGTATGTATTAACACGATGTACTGAACGGGGTGAGAATAGCTTGAGCTACCTTATCCCTTTGTGTGTATTTTACCTCAATAAACTTATTTCAATTTCAGTTTAAGCAGCAGCAACAACAATACACAATTTCAAAAGCAGATATACATGACACAATCTTGAGAATTTAGGAATAGAGTTGAACCAGATATAATAGAAAGAATGTGAGACGCGAAGATTTAACCCAAGTTAAAAACATTCTTAGACGAGAACGACTTGGAAATAAATATTTGAAAACTACAATAAGATACAAAAAAAAATTAATAACGAAAGAATGATTAAGTAGCAATTATTAAGTAATAAATTTGATGTCAGAAGATCTATTAGGTAAATAAGTATTAAAGAATGATTTATAAGGGAAACTATTATACAGGAATTATATTGTATCTATTAGGGAAGATCTCCACAATATCCTGGGATAAAGGTGGACTTGTATGGACTTGTATTGACCTTCATCAGGGATTGGGTGGTTATAGATTGGAGCTGCCTCGTATGGGCCAATAGGCCTTCTGCAGTTGCCTTTGTTCTTATGTTCTTATGTTCTTATGTTCTTATGTTCTTCCACAGGTTCGCGGTGGAGGAGGTGGAAGAGGTCCTGTGGCCCTCGGTGGCCATGTGCTACTTTCTGGCCATGTCCACAACCTGTATGAGCTGGACGGTGTTGTGGATGAGGACCTCCGTCTCCACCCCGGACCTCCAGCTCTACCTTCTCCTGGTCGAGGTTCTCACACCCTACTGTGCTCTCCTTCTCACTCACTACTTCCCTGCTCGCTGTGCAAGGAAGGTGTGTGTGTGTGTGGGGGGGGGGGGGTCTGGGTGTGTGTGTGTGGGGGGGGGTCTGGGTGTGTGTGTGGAGGTGGGGGGTCTGGGTGTGTGTGTGTGGGGGGGGGGTCTGGGTGTGTGTGTGGAGGTGGGGGGTCTGGGTGTGTGTGTGTGTGGGGGGGGGGGTGTCGGGGGGGGGGAGGTCTGGGTATGTGTGTGGGGGGGGAGGTCTGGGTGTGTGTGTGGGGGGGGGGGGAGGTCTGGGTGTGTGGGGGGGGGGGTCTGGGTGTGTGTGTGGGAGGTGTGTGGTGGTGGTGTGTGTGTGTGTGTATTCACCTAGTTATGCTTGCGGGGGGTTGAGCTCTGGCTCTTTGGTCCCGCCTCTCAACCGTCAATCAACAGGTGTACAGATTCCTGAGCCTATTGGGCTCTATCATATCTACACTTGAAACTGTGTATGGAGTCAGCCTCCACCACATCACTGCCTAATGCATTCCATTTGTCAACTACTCTGACACTAAAAAAATCATGTCCCCCCCCTAACTCTTCTGTCTCCCAGCGACGTGAGGTTTAATTCCCGTAGTCTCTCCTCGTAGCTCATACCTCTCAGCTCAGGTACTAGTCTGGTGGCAAACCTTTGTGTATGTGTGTGTGGGGGGGGGGAGGTCTGGGTGTGTGTGTAGGAGGTGTGTGGTGGTGGTGTGTGTGTGTGGGGTGTGTGTGTGTGGGGTGTGTACTCACCTAGTTGTACTCACCTAGTTGTGTTTGCGGGGGTTGAGCTCTGGCTCTTTGGTCCCGCCTCTCAACCGTCAATCAACAGGTGTACAGATTCCTGAGCCTATCGGGCTCTGTCATATCTACACTTGAAACTGTGTATGGAGTGAGCCTCCACCACATCACCCCCTAATGCATTCCATTTGTCAACCACTCTGACACTAAAAAAGTTCTTTCTAATATCTCTGTGGCTCATTTGGGCACTCAGTTTCCACCTGTGTCCCCTTGTGCGTGTTCCCCTTGTGTTAAATAGACTGTCTTTATCTACCCTATCAATCCCCTTCAGAATCTTGAATGTGGTGATCATGTCCCCCCTAACTCTTCTGTCTTCCAGCGAAGTGAGGTTTAATTCCCGTAGTCTCTCCTCGTAGCTCATACCTCTCAGCTCGGGTACTAGTCTGGTGGCAAACCTTTGAACCTTTTCCAGTTTAGTCTTATCCTTGACTAGATATGGACTCCATGCTGGGGCTGCATACTCCAGGATTGGCCTGACATATGTGGTATACAAAGTTCTGAATGATTCTTTACACAAGTTTCTGAATGCCGTTCGTATGTTGGCCAGCCTGGCATATGCCGCTGATGTTATCCGCTTGATATGTGCTGCAGGAGACAGGTCTGGCGTGATATCAACCCCCAAGTCTTTTTCCTTCTCTGACTCCTGAAGAATTTCCTCTCCCAGATGATACCTTGTATCTGGCCTCCTGCTCCCTACACCTATCTTCATTACATTACATTTGGTTGGGTTAAACTCTAACAACCATTTGTTCGACCATTCCTTCAGCTTGTCTAGGTCTTCTTGAAGCCTCAAACAGTCCTCTTCTGTTTTAATCCTTCTCATAATTTTAGCATCGTCCGCAAACATTGAGAGAAATGAATCGATACCCTCCGGGAGATCATTTACATATATCAGAAACAAGATAGGACCGAGTACAGAGCCCTGTGGGACTCCACTGGTGACTTCACGCCAATCGGAGGTCTCACCCCTCACCGTAACTCTCTGCTTCCTATTGCTTAGATACTCCCTTATCCACTGGAGCACCTTACCAGCTACACCTGCCTGTCTCTCCAGCTTATGTACCAGCCTCTTATGCGGTACTGTGTCAAAGGCTTTCCGACAATCTAAGAAAATGCAGTCCGCCCAGCCCTCTCTTTCTTGCTTAATCTATGTCACCTGATCGTAGAATTCTATCAAGCCTGTAAGGCAAGATTTACCCTCCCTGAATCCATGTTGGCGATTTGTCACGAAGTCCCTTCTCTCCAGATGTGTTACCAGGTTTTTTCTCACGATCTTCTCCATCACCTTGCATGGTATACAAGTCAAGGACACTGGCCTGTAGTTCAGTGCCTCTTGTCTGTCGCCCTTTTTGTATATTGGGACCACATTCGCCGTCTTCCATATTTCTGGTAGGTCTCCCGTCTCTAGTGATTTACTATACACTATGGAGAGTGGCAAGCAAAGTGCCTCTGCACACTCTTTCAGTACCCATGGTGAGATCCCATCTGGACCAACCGCCTTTCTAACATCCAGATCCAGCAGGTGTCTCTTGACCTCCTCTCTCGTAATTTCGAACTCCTCCAAGGCCGCCTGGTTTACCTCCCTTTCTCCTAGCACAGTGACCTCACCCTGTTCTATTGTGAAGACCTCCTGGAACCTCTTGTTGAGTTCCTCACACACCTCTCTGTCATTCTCTGTATACCTGTCCTCGCCTGTTCTAAGTTTCAATACCTGTTCTTTCACTGTTGTTTTCCTTCTGATGTGACTGTGGAGTAGCTTTGGTTCGGTCTTGGCTTTGTTTGCTATATCATTTTCAAAATTTTTCTCTGCTTCTCTTTTCACCCTGACGTACTCATTCCTGGTTCTCTGGTATCTCTCCCTGCTTTCTGGTGTTCTGTTATTCCGGAAGTTCCTCCACGCCTTTTTGTTCAGTTTCTTCGCTTCCATACATGCCCTATTATACCATGGATTCTTCTGTTGCTTCTCGGATTTTTCCCTTTGGGCCGGGATGAACCTGTTTACTGCCTCCTGACACTTTTGGGTAACATAGTCCATCATACCCTGTACAGACTTGTCTCTGAGGTCTGTGTCCCAAGGTATTTCACTTAGGAAACTTCTCATATGTTCATAATTCCCCTTTCGGTATGCCAGCCTTTTGATTCCTAGTTCTTTTTGGGCGGAGATAAGTCCTAGCTCTACCAGGTACTCAAAGTTCAATACACTGTGGTCACTCATTCCCAAGGGCGCTTCCATCTTAACTTCCCTTATATCCCATTCATTTAGGGTAAATATCAAATCAAGCATTGCTGGTTCATCTTCTCCTCTCATTCTTGTTGGCTCTTTGGTATGCTGGCTTAGAAAGTTTCTTGTTGCCACGTCCAGCAACTTAGCTCTCCATGTTTCTGGTCCTCCATGCGGGTCTCTGTTCTTCCAATCTATCTTCCCATGGTTGAAGTCTCCCATAATTAGTAGTCCAGATCCATTCCTGCTAGCAACAGAAGCTGCTCTTTCTATTATGTTAATGGTGGCCATGTTGTTTCTATCATATTCCTGTCTAGGTCTTCTGTCATTTGGTGGTGGATTATATATGACTGCGACTATAATTTTTTTCCCTCCATTTGTTACAGTACCTGCTATGTAGTCACTGAAACCTTCACAGCCCTGAATATCCATCTCCTCAAAATCCCAGCCTTTTCTTACCAGCAGAGCTACACCACCCCCACCTCTTCCTTCCCTCTCTTTCCGCATAACATAATAGTCCTGTGGGAACACTGCATTTGTTATTGTTTTCGTGATCTTTGTTTCTGTGAGGGCTATTATGTCTGGGTTTTCCTCTAGTACCAGTTCTCCAAGCTCATTTGCTTTATTTGTAATTCCATCTATGTTAGTGTACATCGCTTTGAGGCTCACTTTCTTCTGTCCCTTCTCAAATCGCCTCCTTGGTGAGTGTTCTGCTGGTGGGGGAGGCTGTGTGTGTGTGTGTGGGTGGGGGGGGGGTGTATATAGGTGTGTATATACTTAACTATTTGTGCCTGCAGGATCGACCCCTAACTCTTTTTCCAGCCGTTGGTTGTTTAATTAAATGACTCGTGTCCTTTTTTTCCTATCATACTTGCTTTTAAAGTTATGAATGAAGATGGCATCTACAATCTACTCCCGAGATCTTTCCATTTACTCACTATCCTTACGTTAAAATATAACTTTCTAATATCTCTATGACACATCTGAGTCTCAAACTTCCATTCGTGCCCCCTTGTTCTGTTGATATTCATTGTAAATATTTACTCTGTTTTCACCTTGTTTTCACCTTCTAAGTAATTTATACGTCTGTATCATGTCCCCTCCCCCTGTCCCATCTCCTTTCCCATGTCATTAGGGTTAGTTCCTTCAGTCTCTCTTCGTACCTCATCCCTCGCAGCTTTGGCACGAGTCTCGTTGCAAACTTCTACATCCTTTCGAGCTTCCTTATGTACTTTTTTAAGATAGGGGTTCTAGGCAGGTGCGGCATACTCTAAGACTGGCCTCACATAGGCGGTATAAAGTGATCTAAAAGACTCCTTATTCAAGTTTCTGAATGATGTTCTGACTTTTGCTAGAGTAGAGTATGCGGCTGACGTTATTCTGTTTTTTATGAGCCTCTGGAGTTTGGTGTTATGTCCACTCCCAGGTCTTGTTCTCTAGACGTTATACGGACGTAATTTCTTTTCATCGTGTATTGGGCTTTTGGTCTCCTGGCACCTGTTCCCATTTATATCACCTTGCACTTGTTAGTGTTTAACTCTAGCAGCCATTTCTCGTTTTTCCTCATTAGTTTTGCATTATCTATAAACATTGACATATAAAGTTCAACTCCTGCAGTCACGTTATTTACATAGTGAGAAATAGAATGGGTCCCAGTACCGATCCTTGAGGTACCCTGCTTGTTACTCTACGCCATATCTTTCCTCGCCCTTCACTGTCACTCTCTGATACCAATCTGTCAGGTAATTCCTTATCCTTGAAAGTGCGTTTCCGTCTACTCCCGCCTGCCTCTTAAGTTTGTATAGTAACCTGTGTGGAACTGTATCAAAGACTTTTTTGCTGTCCAGAAATATGCAATCTTCCCATCCTTCTCTGTCGTGCCTTATTTTCGTTACCTTGTCATAAAACTCTAGGAGGTTCGTCAGGCAAGATTTTCCTTCTCTAAAACAGTGTTGTTGTTTACTTACAGACCTAATTCTCTCTAGTTGTGCAACTTGTCTTAACCTTATAATTCAAGTATTTTGCAAGGGATACTTGTGAGCAACACTGGTCTGTAGTTAAGTGCCTCTTCTCTATCTACTTTCATGTAGATTGGCACCACATTTGCCTTCTTCTAGCAGCTGGGGAATACTTCCCTTTGTAAGTGACTCGTTAAAGATTAGTGCGAGAGGTATGCTGAGGGCCTGTGCTGCTTTTTTTAACATCTAGGGTGATACTCTATCAGGCCCAGTAGCTATTGTTACATCCAGTATGCTAGTTATTCTTATTTCCTCTGCTGTTACCTCGATATCTACTAGTTTCTCGTCAGCGACGGCTTCCTCATCAAGCTCCGGGAGCTGTTCAGGCTCAGTAGTGAACACTCCATGAAACCTAGCACTGAGCTCCTCACAATTTTTGTTATCATTTTCTGTATGCAGGCGATGAGTCAATCGACTTGAGAATGGTCCAGGACGGACCGAAACGTCGTCGTCCCTTCAACTTCTAGTGTGTGGTCTGGTCAACATCATTTTCTGTATACTGGCCTCTCCTTTTTCGTAACCTGGTCACTTGATCATTCATTGTTATTTTCCTTTTTATATAATAAGCCTCGAAAGATTAATAAATCTCGAAAGGTTAATAAGTCTCGAAAGGTTAATAAGTCTTGAAAGATTAATAAGTCATAATAGATTAATAACGCATGAAAGCTCTCTTCCTTTTCATATGGTTATGTAGGAGTTTTGCTTGGATCTTTGCTTTGGAGGCAATATTATTTTCATAGTTTCTTTCTCTCAATCTGTTTATGTGTATATAATTATTCTTGGCTCTGTTGCATCTATTCCGGTTTATCTCTGTCCTTTGCCTTCTGTATTTCCTTCACTCCATTCTGCTTTTTGCCTTTTGCTTCCTGGCACTGTCTGTTGAACCGCGGGTTATTATATGTTTTACTTTTTCCACCTTAATGGTGGTATGAATCTCTCTTCTGCCACTTTGAACCTCAGTTTTACTTGGTCCATCATTTCCAGGACCGTCTTTCCTCTTAGTTCCTCATCCCTTTGCAGTGTGTGTGTGTGTGTGTGTGTGTGTGTGTGTGTGTGTGTGTGTGTGTGTGTGTGTGTGTGTGTGTGTGTGTGTGTGTGTGTGTGTGTGTGTGTGTGTGTGTGAGAGAGATACTGTGACTTTGAATAACTTTTAACAAGACCTGTCTATCCACACTCAGGCAAACCAAGCAATAAAGGAACTCGATTCTCAAGATTTCTTGGACGACGAATTTTCAAGACTGGTAAGTATCTGGTCACGTGACAGTAACAGGCAAGTGTCCGGACACATGACAGTAACAGGCAAGTGTCCGGACACATGACAGTAACAGGCAAGTGTCCGGACACATGACAGTAACAGGCAAGTGTCCGGACACATGACAGTAACAGGCAAGTGTCCGGACACATGACAGTAACAGGCAAGTGTCCGGACACATGACAGTAACAGGCAAGTGTCCGGACACATGACAGTAACAGGCAAGTGTCCGGACACATGACAGTAACAGCCAAGTGTCCGGACACATGACAGTAACAGGCAGGTGTCCTTACACATGACAGTAACAGGCAAGTGTCCGGACACATGGCGGTACGAGATTACAAAAGACAAGTCAATCATGGGGCTATCAAGATCAACACTTGTCAACACATTAATAATAGTATTAATAAATACTCAAATTCAGATTTCTGGTCAAATATTAACAACATCCTTGTTGATGTCTGAGCTCAGTGACTTGAGTTGGATAATAGTATTATTCGTGGCTTAGACGCAACTGTCTTGACCAAATACAGTTTGAGATTAAATGGAAAAATAGTATTACTGTTGCAGGCGATGAGTCACAACAACGTGGCTAAAGAATGTTGACCAGACCACACACTAGAAGGTGAAGGGACGACGACGTTTAGGTTCGTCCTGGACAATTCTTAAGTCGATTGTGAATGGTCCAGGACGGACCGAAACGTCGTCGTCCCTTCACCTTCTAGTGTGTGGTCTGGTCAACATAGTATTACTGTTTTTTAATGTGACTTAAAAAAAATAGATTTTATTGAAATTACCAGATTATAATTTAACTAATTAGGTAACCTGTGCCATCTAATACCAAAGGACAGAAAATCAGACAGATTAATTGCTAGAATTTATAATAATTAACGAAGTTAGAATAATGTAAGATGAGGCGCGGCTAAGGTTTATCCTCTGGTGCAATATTGTTCTAATCAGCATTGAATGAGATCGGTGTGATTTTGATCCTTCATGATACACATGAATAACATGAGCCAGACGGGAGAGCGACGGTCTCGCTTCATGCAGATCGGCGTTCAATCCCCGACTGTCCAAGTGGTGGGGCACTATTCCCCCGCCCCCCACCCTTATCCTGACCCCTTCCCAGTGCTATATAGTAGTAATGGCTTGGCGCTTTTACCTGATCGTTCCATTTCCTTCTACCCTTTTCCCCTACTTTTAAATATTTCTCTTACTTACGTTCCTACCTTGTCAAAGGTAACGTCTTAAAAATCAGGTTAGAGTTACTCAAGAATTGCCTTTATTAACAAGTGGAACCTCGTTCCTTATTCTCTATACCAACGTTTTTATATAAGTGTCAGATATAAGTGTCCGGGCTGTGGTGGGTATGTGGGCCTGCGGGCCGCTCCAAGCAACAGCCTGGTGGACCAAACTCTCACAAGTCAAGCCTGGCCTCGGGCCGGGCTTGGGGAGTAGAAGAACTCCCAGAACCCCATCAACCCGGTATCAACCAGATAGCCAGTTTGACGAGATACCCAGCCTTAATTGTACTTTTGAAACATATCGATGCACTTTAAAACATTCACGTACTTCGATTTAAAGTTGTGAGTAGGTCTGAGTACATATTCCTTAACGTAGCACAGTAGTTAGGGGACTGGTAGCCAGGTGGATAGCGCGCAGGACTCGTAATTCTGTGGCGCAGGTTCGATTCCCGCACCAGGCAGAAACAAATGAGCAAAGTTTCTTTCACCCTGAATTCCTCTGTTACCTAGCAGTAAATAGGTACCTGAGAGTTAGTCAGCTGTCATAGGCTGCTTCCTGGGGTGTGTGTGTGGTGTGGGGGAAAAAAAGTAGTTAGTAAACAGTTGATTGACAGTTGAGAGGCGGGCCGAAAGAGCAAAGCTCAACCCCCGCAAACACAACTAGGTGAATACAACTAGGTGAATACAGTCTGAATTGTTTAGCCTGACTATACACTACTACTAATCTTTGTTGAGATTGGCCTGCAGGAGAGAGTACAAAACTTGATGGTAAATATGCTCAGTTTGCAAAGTGATTGGAATAAGCTTGACAGTCAAGATTTTAGCCTTTATCTGACCAAGAGCTTGACAACAGCACCAATACAGCATTAGAATGTAGTCTCAGATTTTGCCACTTCCAACGAACGTGTGAAATATGTACACCTTCCCATATGTACACATAAATATGTACACATATTCCCATATATAATATTGTATTAACTTTTGCAAAAAAAACATGAAATAAGGTGCATTACTAAATGGAACTGCTCCTAATTATCCAGACAGATTTATTCGAGCATTTAAACCCCATAAAAAGGATTGTTCCTTTTAATATTACCATATCTGATATATCTAATGCTGTAGTTATTATGAAGAAAATTAACTTAACAAAATGTAAGAATTGCTCAGAAACAAAAATACTTAAATACCTATTAATAATGCCCCAAATGAAAAGTTTATTGCTTATTATAACAAAACCCTAAACAACCTAATTAAAAATAAATATCTCGTTACCTAATTCTAAAGTCATTCAGAGACTACACTTTATGTCTAAGACTCATAGGCCTAATAATCCAGCAAGGCCTATCATTAGCATGGAGTATCGGTAATGCGTGAACTTGTCATATGGCTGGTCATTAGATATCCTCTCTCTCCCTAGATGGTTATCTAGTTAACAGATTATCTTCTCTGAAAATTAACTGTAATTTCAATCTTGTGAGTATTGATGTGTCTGCGTTGTTTATCAAGGTTCCGGTTAGTGCCCTTAATAAGTTATAAGATTATAAAGTTATAAGGTTATAGAGTTATAAGATTTGTTATATTTCCTGCAAGATGAGCTCTCCAAATACAATTTAAAGTTACGGCTAGTACTGTCACTGAGTTGATCTAATTTTGGAATATTAATGACTGTTCCTTTGCAATGGAATAAATTACTCACAGACGTTTCGAATGGCTATAGGTAACCATCTTTCCGCAGTTTTGAACAATTTATACATGAATTTTTTAAATAATTTTTTTTGTTTAGAATTCTACCTTTTCACATCAAGTGATACAGGTATTTTGTGTTTGTTGCTAACAAATCTTGATAATATGGAGTTATTGAAATCAATTAAATTTACCACTGAGAAAGAAGAAATGAAGCTTCGCTTTGGCATTAGGATTCATAGGACTGAGAGATCGTTTAAACTTCTAGTGTTTAGTGAAAGGCTAATTATCTCACCATCCATCGCTTTTAAATATTGCTTGTTCGATAGTCCAACCACTTGGGCTGGATGGTAGAGCAACAGTCTCGCTTCATGCAGGTCGGCGTTCAATCCCCGTCCACAAGTGGTTGGGGCACCATTCCTTCCCCCTCCTCCCCGTCTCATCCCAAATCCTTATCCTGACCCCCTTCCCAGTGTTATATAATTGTAATGGCTTGGTGCTTTCCCTTCATAATTCTCTCTCTCTCTCTCTCTCTCTCTCTCTCTCTCTCTCTCTCTCTCTCTCTCTCTCTCTCTCTCTCTCTCTCTCTCTCTCTCTCTCTCTCTCTCTCTCTCTCTCTCTCTCTCTCTCTCTCTCTCTCTCTCTCTCTCTCTCTCTCTCTCTCTCTCTCTCTCTCTCTCTCTCTCTCTCTCTCTCTCTCTCTCTCTCTCTCTCTCTCTCTCTCTCTCTCTCTCTCTCTCTCTCTCTCTCCAGAGGCATGTGATAAGTAGTCTGCACTAACAGACTCCGGGTTCGTTATGAAGTTCACAACAGTGAATAAGGCAGCAGTGATACTAAATGTCCCATCTCGCAGGATGGTCAGTCATACAGGGCCATATGTTCAGAAATGTTCTTCCCCCCCCCCCCCCTCCCTCTCTCCCTCTCTCCCTCCCTCTCTCCCTCTCTCCCTCCCTCTCTCCCTCTCTCCCTCTCTCCCTCTCTCTCTCCCTCCCTCCCTGTTCGATATTGCTCAGAGCTCTGAGAGTGTGAAGCCCGGAATTCATTGACGAGGAAAAGACCAAGATCTATGAAATTAGGGTGAAGCTGCAATGTCCAAAAACAGTCTTTGATTCGGCGTTTTTCTAAGCAAAATTAAACTTTTTATAATCACACAGATAGGTTGACCAAACCACACACTAGAATGTCAAGGGACGACGACGTTTCGGTCCGTCCTGGACCATTCTCACAATCGACTTGAGAATGGTCCAGGACGGACCGAAACGTCGTCGTCCCTTCACTTTCGAGTGTGTGGTTTGGTCAACATATTTCAGCTAGTTTATTGTGACTCCTCGTCTGCACACTGATAGCATTAGTCACGTGAAGAAGAAGTCACTGGTCTTACCTTACTACGAAGTGCCTAAATTGTGCCGCGTTTTCAAGAAACTGTTTGTCAACTTCGCCTGTACAAATATCAATAACGTATAATCCATTTTAGTGAAGGATATACTACTGAATACTCATTTATAAAAACGTAGTGAATTAGAGAACATTCATATAAGTCAATCAGATTCATGATCTGATTGCATATTCCCAGGATTAAGGAATGGCCAGTCGCGTCGCTTCCAGTATTTGATGTAACGTTCATGTATTTAATGTTTTCAGGTGTGTGTGTGTGGGGGGGGGGGTAGATTGGGGGAGGATGGGGGGGGATTGGGGGGGGACATAAACCCACATCAGTGTCTTTGTTGTCTTTATTTTTTGATAATGTGTTGAATTACGAAAGCGCTTGGGTAAATTTTCTTAAATTTTTTCCCATAAAGATACTTACGCATAAATGAATAAGTTTAACGACCATGAAACAAAAATAAATTATTTTGTGTCAAACACTAGTTTCGTTATGAAGTCCAAGACTCTAGTTAATATATGATAACTTTATTATTAAATATGCTGATTTGACCCAAATTCTGTAGTCCAGCTATATATTCCAACACAGAAGCTAATCCACATATCTGTGTGGAAGAGTGGAACCTCTTGCCTTTAAAAAAAAATGAAGAAAATATCTGATGTTTTACAAATATATTGCCTTAAAAAATCAAGAAAAAATATGATTTTTTTTAAATACCGTGCCTTAAAAAATAAAGAAAATATTGTCGTAGCAAAACAGGCGCTAGCTATCTTGAGGTTATCTTGAGATGATTTCGGGGCTTTTAGTGTCCCCGCGGCCCGGTCCTCGGCCAGGCCTCCACCCCCAGGAAGCAGCCTGTGACACCTGACTAACATCCAGGTACCTATTTTACTGCTAGGTAACAGGGGCATAGGGTGAAAGAAACTCTGCCCACATGCCGTGAATATAAGACAATTTACCTAAACGTTTTGCGTCCCAAGTGCTTAATGGAGCTCTTGTGTGCTTATTTATGAGGCTGGAAGATGAACGTTTCGTCTACAAGTTCTTCACTACCATCTTCAAATGCCTCGTATGAATATTAGATTACTTCATAAGCGTCATTAACTAATTTGTGTTCATTTGCATTAAGTTTCAAGAGGCGAGGCGCCAACGAGGTGATGAACGAGCTTGTTTTCATCTGTGTTTGTATACCAGGCTTCAGCTCCTGGGCCCACCTCCCTGGCGTCGGTAGCTTATAACTCCCAACACTTGCATTTTTTTCAATCTCTTGTAATTATTTATAAATCTCAATTATTTCTTTTCTTCTTATTTTGTTTGCTGATCTTAAAATACAAGAAGTGCTTTCTTAATTCCTTCTTGACTCACCTCAGTGTCTAGTTTCCACGTGTTCTCGTCCTGTCTTTGTTCATGTTCAACACTTCTTTGTTATTACACACAGATCACACTAACGTGATGCATCAAATGAACAAATCCACAAGGGCCGTGACGAGGATTCGAACCTGCGTCCGGGAGCATCCCAGACACTGCCTTAATCGACTGAGCTACGACAGGGTTAAAAAGAGTTGAAACCGGAGTTCTACTGAACTTACTGGATCCCGTAGCCTCTTCGAGGCACAAACCAGGATTTTCAATAGGCCGTTCTCCCTCTTCACCCTTACATCATTACACACAGAGATCACACTAACGTGATGCATCAAATGAACAAATCCACAAGGGCCGACAGGGATCGGTCCTTGTGGATTTTAACCCTGTCGTAGCTCAGTCGATTAAGGCAGTGTCTGGGATGCTCCCGGACGCAGGTTCGAATCCTCGTCACGGCCCTTGTGGATTTGTTCACTTTGTTATTTTTGTCAGTGCCAATGCCTGCCACAAGGAAGACGAGGAGTCTTGCTTGTGGCACTCATAATGGCTCTCTCCTTGATGTTGTCGTGGTTGATGATTCTAGTTATCTTGGGGTTATCTTGAGATGATTTCGGGGCTTTTAGTGTCCCCGCGGCCAGGTTCTCGACCAGGCCTCCACCCCCAGGAAGCAGCCCGTGACAGCTGACTAACACCCAGGTACCTATTTTACTGCTAGGTAACAGGGGCATAGGGTGTAAGAAACTCTGCCCATTGTTTCTCGCCGGCGCCTGGGATCGAACCCAGGACCACAGGATCACAAGTCCAGCGTGCTGTCCGCTCGGCTCCCCCTTTGCCTACATCAGGGAACGTTTTTAAGCTCGTCCTTGTAACGTTTGGTACACGTTTTTGTGTTGAACTTCAGGGTATTCTCCCGTTTTGCTTGCTGTTTTGTCTGGATTAATACAACAGCTGTAATACATGTTAAAATAATAATCCATTACACGAAGCGCAAAGGTTCTATAATCTTCCTTGTCGTCTTTGCGTACGCTGCTGATGTTAGCTCGTTAATATGTTATAAAGTGGGAATCGCAAATTGTGTTTTCTTAATTACTAAAACATGCCGTCCTCTCATTTGCTATTGTGTCTTTGATCTTACCATATTAAGCCATTCTTTCTCTCTCTCTCTCTCTCTCTCTCTCTCTCTCTCTCTCTCTCTCTCTCTCTCTCTCTCTCTCTCTCTCTCTCTCTCTCTCTCTCTCTCTCTCTCTCTCTCTCTCTCTCTTTCTCTCTCTTTCTCTCTCTTTCTCTCTCTTTCTCTCTCTCTCTCTCTCTCTCTCTCTCTCTCTCTCTCTCTCTCTCTCTCTCTCTCTCTCTCTCTCTCTCTCTCTCTCTCTCTCTCTCTCTCTCTTTCTCTCTCTTTCTCTCTCTTTCTCTCTCTTTCTCTCTCTTTCTCTCTCTCTTTCTCTCTCTTTCTCTCTCTCTTTCTCTCTCTTTCTCTCTCTCTTTCTCTCTCTTTCTCTCTCTCTTTCTCTCTCTTTCTCTCTCTTTCTCTCTCTTTCTCTCTCTTTCTCTCTCTCTTTCTCTCTCTTTCTCTCTCTTTCTCTCTCTTTCTCTCTCTCTTTCTCTCTCTTTCTCTCTCTTTCTCTCTCTTTCTCTCTCTCTTTCTCTCTCTTTCTCTCTCTTTCTCTCTCTTTCTCTCTCTTTCTCTCTCTCTTTCTCTCTCTTTCTCTCTCTTTCTCTCTCTCTTTCTCTCTCTTTCTATCTCTTTCTCTCTCTTTCTCTCTCTTTCTCTCTCTTCTCTCTCTTTCTCTCTCTTTCTCTCTCTTTCTCTCTCTTTCTCTCTCTCTTTCTACCTCTTTCTCTCTCTTTCTCTCTCTTTCTCTCTCTTTCTCTCTCTCTTTCTCTCTCTTTCTCTCTCTCTTTCTCTCTCTTTCTCTCTCTTTCTCTCTCTCTCTCTCTCTCTCTCTCTCTCTCTCTCTCTCTCTCTCTCTCTCTCTCTCTCTCTCTCTCTCTCTCTCTCTCTCTCTCTCTCTCTCTCTCTCTAACTCTCTCTCTCTCTCTCTCTCTCTCTCTCTCTCTCAAGGAGCACAGAAAAATCACATTAACGTCAAGAATGAATGAGAAAATTTACTGTTTGTAAGATGTCAGAGTGAACTTGCAACATTGTGCAACTGTCATCTATTCTGTTTTGTTTCATGAGTTGCCCAAAACGCTGTGGGTGGTAGCACACAATATCAAAGGGAAGTAGAATGGTCCAGGACGGACCGAAACGTCGTCGTCCCTTCAATTTCTAGTGTGTGGTCTGATCAACGCTGTGCGTATTAGTGGCTTCAGGCCTAGTATGTATTAACTCTATCTAGAAATACAACATTCTTTCTGTAACTCATTTTGTATGTATGAACTTTTACCTTAATAAACTACAAAGGTAAATGTATTATTATTAAACAAATAAATAAGGGTTTCGAACCTCGGCACTGGGTGTTCCCAGACGAGGTCGAATCAGCTGTACCAAACTGTCTACTGAACACGCACAGGTTCGAGCCCTCATCACGGCTCCTGTGGATTTGTTCCTTGATATGTTATGGTAATGTGATTTATCTGTGTGTTATTATTATTATTATTATTATTATTATTATTATTATTATAGTTTGACATTATCGACAAACACTGTCTTGCAAGGTCATGTCTTCTTAGTCATGCCATTGTCATATGTTACAAAATGCATTGGGCAATGTAGTGACAGGTTGGTATGACAGTTTGGTATGACAGTTTGGTATGACAGTTTGGTGTGACAGTTTGGTATGACAGTTTGGTGTGACAGTTTGGTGTGACAGTTTGGTGTGGCAGTTTGGTGTGACAGTTTGGTGTGACAGTTTGGTATGACAGTTTGGTGTGACAGTTTGGTGTGACAGTTTGGTATGACAGTTTGGTGTGACAGTTTGGTGTGACAGTTTGGTGTGACAGTTTGGTGTGACAGTTTGGTGTGACAGTTTGGTGTGACAGTTTGGTATGACAGTTTGGTGTGCCAGTTTGGTATGACAGTTTGGTGTGACAGTTTGGTGTGACAGTTAGGTGTGACAGCTTGGTGTGACAGTTTGGTGTGACAGGTGTGACAGTTTGGTGTGACAGTTTGGTGTGACAGTTTGGTGTGACAGTTTGGTGTGACAGTTTGGTACACCACTTCAATGTGATCTCAGCAGTCACATGCTTGTCTTTATATATAGTTATAAAACTGCCATCCTTCTCACTCTAATGAGACGTAATTGAATTTCTCAGATGAGGCAAAATTTGTTAATAATTTTGCCAATAAAGATGTTAATAATATTTCTGTTGGATACTTTTTCTCTGATTCATTTCAACTCGCTTTCAGTAACTCTGGCTTGTGCCATAAGTTCCCACTATGGCATCCTGTGTGAAAAGTTGTCAAAGGCTTTCTGGTAATTCAGGAACATGCAGTCAACCTATCCTACTAATAAAATAGGATCAATGAGTTCTTTTATAGTACTCATGAACATCTATCATACGAATTATCTTTTCTAAACTGGAGTGAGAGTTGTGTATACAAGTTGGTCCTATTAGGAGCGATGATAACTATTTCTGATTAGAGGCGATGAGTCACAATAACGTGGTTAAAGTATGTTAACCAGACCACGCACTAGAAGGTGAAGGGTCGACGACGTTTCGGTCCGTCCTGGACCATTCTCAAGTCTATTCGGACCATTCCCACAATCGACTTGAGAATGGTCCAGGACGGACCGAAACGTCGTCGTCCCTTCACCTTCTAGTGTCTGGTCTAGTCAACAAAAATTCCTGATTAACTTCTCGAGTCTTTAAGGATATATACGGCCGCGATGGAGCCAGTAATTTAGCGCAGTCTGTCCATCCCCGTCTTAAGGATACTTATGGGCCGAGCCTGCGAAGTTTTCGCCAATATAATGCGGCCCTCAACGTTATTGAAAGAGATTTGCTTTATTAAACATTGGCGACTTTGTCTGGTCTATCTTGAGGTTATCTTGAGATGATTTCGAGGCATAGCGTCCCCGCGGCCCGGTCCTCAACCAGGCCTCCTTTTTTGTTATACACTCCCAGGAAGCAGCTCGTAGCAGCTGTCTAACTCCCAGGTGCCTATTTTACTGCTAGGTTAACAGGCGCATCAAGGTGAAACAAAATCTGCCCATTTGTTTACACCTCCACCGGGATCGAACCCGGAATCTCAGGATTACGAATCCCGATCTCTGTCCACTCAGCTGTCAGGCCCCTTTGTTGTTATGTTGCCTATAATCTCTCAAGGCCATCCTGTCCTTTTCTGTCTTCCATTATTATTTTTGCCTCATTTACAAACACAAACATTATCACTACAACTTCCTGAAGCAGATAACTGTAGTGCAACATGACCATCAGAGACCTTAAAAAAAAATTAAACTGACGTGATGCTTATCAATGAGAAAATTAATTAGAGCACTAAGGTGACTCGAATCAGCAACCCCTTGTACCATGACATGGTTAAAAGTATAGAACTTGGACATGCCACTGAATCAACAGGAAGTCTGGTAAGCTTCTACTGAAGCCAATCTAAGTTGTACTTGTAACCCCCCCCCCCCCAAGCACTCAAGTGCAGATATTGCAGTGTATACACTGTATGCTCCATGGACAGATACACGAAGGGTTCACACTGAGGTGGTGTATCTTTGGGGGAAATCATCGGAGCAATGAACGGACTCGAGTCCTGATCGCTGGTTTGAGTCCATCTCAGTGCTTCAAATGATTTTTCTACCCCCAGAGTAGTCCTCGAGGGACTTAATCCTAAGGTCTCTCCAAGCTGTAACTCTCCACGCTGAAACTCTTCACACTTTAACTCTTCACACTGTAACTCTCCACGCTGTAACTCTTCACACTGTAACTCTTCACACTGTAACTCTTCACACTGTAACTCTTCACGCTGTAACTCTCCACGCTGTAACTCTTCACGCTGTAACTCTTCACGCTGTAACTCTTCACACTGTAACTCTCCACGCTGTAACTCTTCACGCTGTAACTCTTCACGCTGTAACTCTTCACGCTGTAACTCTCCACGCTGTAACTCTTCACGCTGTAACTCTTCACGCTGTAACTCTTCACACTGTAACTCTCCACGCTGTAACTCTCCACGCTGTAACTCTTCACGCTGTAACTCTTCACGCTGTAACTCTTCACGCTGTAACTCTTCACGCTGTAACTCTTCACACTTTAACTCTTCACGCTGTAACTCTTCACGCTGTAACTCTTCACGCTGTAACTCTTCGCACTTTAACACTTCACGCTGTAACTCTCCACGCTGTAACTCTTCACGCTGTAACTCTCCACACTGTAACTCTTCACACTGTAACTCTTCACACTGTAACTCTTCATGCTGTAACTCTCCGCACTGTAATTCTTCACGTTGTAACTCTTCACACTGTAACTCTTCACACTGTAACTCTTCACGCTGTAACTCTCCACGCTGTAACTCTTCACACTGTAACTCTTCACGCTGTAACTCTTCACACTGTAACTCTTCACACTGTAACTCTTCACGCTGCAACTCTCCACGCTGTAACTCTTCACACTGTAACTCTTCACACTGTAACTCTTCACACTGTAACTCTTCACACTGTAACTCTTCACACTGTAACTCTTCACACTGTAACTCTTCACGCTGTAACTCTCTACGCTGTAACTCTTCACACTGTAACTCTCCACGCTGTAACTCTCCACGCTGTAACTCTTCTCTCTCTTGTGGTCTCCTCAGGTCCAGAACTTTCGTATGGAGTTGAGCAGCAGTCGTGTGGTGTTCACTGTAGCGGGGCTGGTGGACCTGGACATGTCGGAACTGTGGAGAGTAGGTGTTTACACACACACACACACACACACACACACACACACACACACACACACACACACACACACACACACACACACACACACACACACACACACACACAGAGTCAACCAGTTGATTGACAATTGAGGGCCGGGACCAAAGAGCTAGAGCTCAACCCCCCCCCCCAAAGCACAACTAGATAAGTGCACAGACATACACACAATGTTAACTCTATTCAGATTTAGAATAATAGAATCAACAGTACTTTTTCTTAGTGTTCATAAAACATAAACTGACATATATAAATATATATTAATTGCTTCTTGCTGACCAAAAACAAGTGACACAAAAAATACCAATTTGATCACAGATATTTTTTTCCCGTAAAGGAGTTGCAGTTCATGGTGACGGTGGTGGTGGTACTGGTGCAGTTCTCTATGGAGAGCACCAACAACAGCGGCGCCAAGTCGTCCCCAAGCGCCAGCAGCATCGTCGGGTCGTACTCTAGCAACAGCAGCATCGTCGGGTCGTCCCCAAGCAACAGCAGCATCGTCGGGTCGTTCCCAAGCAACAGCAGCATCGTCGGGTCGTACTCTAGCAACAGCAGCATCGTCGGGTCGTCCCCAAGCAACAGCAGCATCGTCGGATCGTTCCCAAGCAACAGCAGCATCGTCGGGTCGTACTCTAGCAATAGCAGCATCGTCGGGTCGTTCCCAAGCAACAGCAGCATCGTCGGGTCGTTCCCAAGCAACAGCAGCATCGTCGGGTCGTACTCTAGCAATAGCAGCATCGTCGGGTCGTCCCCAAGCAACAGCAGCATCGTCGGGTCGTTCCCAAGCACCAACAGCGTCCTCGACGTCCTCGGGTCGTTCTCTAACAACACCAGCGTCCTCGAGTCGTTCAGGAACGACTCCACTCTTCTCAATACCACTTCTGGCCACTTCAAGTAGCACTCTTTGTACAACTTCGTTCCATCTGTGGTCGTCTAGCGTTCAATATCTCCTCAAGGAAAATGACCTCAGACAGCTGCTTCAGGAAACATTGTGATTCAAGGGACAAAATGGTGAAAATTTGTCCAAAAAATTCTTTTGTTTAACACAATCATGCTTTAGTGCTTCTGCGTTCAAGCTGTTCATATTAAATTCACTTTGCCTCCTCTGAGTCATTCTCTGCTCATTCCCAGTATGGAAGACTGCCAAAGAATATACATAATTTACATTAGCATGTATAGTTTTGTATAATACGTGTTATCAGGCGACATGTATAGTTGTGTGTGTGTATTTACCTCTCGTGTTCTGTCTTCTGTGCAGAACTCATAGCATCAAAGACTTCTCGAACCGCATAAACACCAGAATGTACCTCATTTTAAGCAGGCAACACCTAGAGGCAGCCCGTACTTCAACCTGTCTTGGGGTTAGGCTCTTTAAAGCAGCGGTTGTACAAAGATAAATTCATCTGTTTTTAACGTACTGTGCACTAAAAAGTGAGGCTGTTCTCAGGGTAACGGGATTCTAGTGACCTAATCAGCCGCCTTGGTTAAATACTTGGCTATTTATCTATATATTTATGGTCAGAAAGCATATTATGGTTACAATAATAGTCTACTTATAAACTGGTAAGAAAACTTTTTCCTTAGACAGTATATTCCCAAGTTATACTTTTACTTCATTATAAATAGTTGGTTCAAAATATAAAAAGAGAATAATGCAACCCTAATGAAGCCTTACCTAACCTAACATAACCTTAACCTAACCTTAACACGAAAAGCATGGAACACGAAAGACTCGCTATATATTTAGATTAACGACTTCGTTATCTTGCCTACGCTCAGATCTCACCAAACAGAACCAGATAACAATGACATATCTACCGAGTTTCGAACCATTGGTTTAAGTGGTCTAAACCAGTGGTTCTCAACTGGTGGATCTCAAACTGATTATTTTGTATAGACCAAGCAACTAAAATTGAGGAGGATTTACTGGGCGCAAATCCTTAACTGTAGCCTCTGTTTAACTCAACAGTAAAATGTGTACTTGGTTGTAACAACGATTCTTCGCGGCGGGGATCGTATTCCAGGGACCTGCCCGAAACGCTACGCGTACTAGTGGCTCTACAAGAATGTAACAACTCTTGTATATATTTCATATACAATATTATATTTCATATAATATATATATATATATATATATATATATATATATATATATATATATATATATATATATATATATATATATATATATACAGTATATCATAATATTCAAATTACATGATTCTGTAATTTGCGTTATAGTATAATTGATAATTATCCACTACAAAAAAATCTTTCAATCAGTGATTGGAGACGAATCTTCCAAATTTTGGTGAGGGTTTTCAGACACATTAGCAAAATAAATTTCAAGAACTGCTGTTCAAGTTCATATAAATAGTGTCATAAAAGTAGGTATGTGTACTCCATATGTAGGTCTATCCACCTCGGGTTAGCTTGTACAACATCGAGTACATTTATCTATGTAAAAAATGTACATAGTTAAATGAACACAAGAGGTAAATTACCTCTACCGGTTCGAGTTTACAGAGCTATATTCACCTGATTGAGTACATAGGACTGCGTACAATGAACCGAGACCAATGGACTGAGTACAGGGTGCCCGTTACAATGTACCGGGTAAACAGGACCGGGTGCGTAAGGTAACATTGGACAACGGTCCGTATTGACACACTGGTGATTGGAAGCATAATTGGAATGTCAATGTTAACGTTGTAACTCGATTGACAACAATCCACTGAACGCCGAACAGATTGGAACGCGTCGTTCACTGCGCGGAATCAAGTCCTTTTCAACGTCGAGTTGGCCCTCATACTGTTGTTAGATCTCAGGGGCCAGATTCACGAAAGCACTTACGCAAACACCTACGAACCTGTACGTCTTTTCTCAATCTTTGGCAGCTTTGTTTCCAATTATTAAACAGTTATTGAGCTCCGAAGCACCAGGAGGCTGTTCATAACAATAACAACAGTTGAATGGGAAGTTTTCATGCTTGTAAACTGTTTAATAAATGTAACCAAACCCGTTAAAGATTGAGGAAAGATGTACACGTTCGTAAGTGCTTGCGTAAGTGCTTTCGTGAATCTGGCACCTGGTTTGTAATGTTCACGTGATTGAGTTGTGTGTCATAGGCAATAGTCTTGTCTTGTATCACTCTCTTACTGCTGATTTGCATGACAATTGAATTTCGGTATACACAATTAATGCCATTATTGATTAATAATTAATTGGTAAACTTACGGTGAACATCAGTACTGTATCTTATAATCGGAATTTTGAACACGTTAAGCAAGCTCTAGAAATTATGTGTTCAGCATTCTGAACATTCAGTAACAAGGTTGTTTTGTGTTCATTAAATTACTGTAAATATTAGACTTCCAGTCTATCAGAGAACAGCCCGGCCTCACGAGTTGCCACAACGTCACAAAAAAGATGTTCTAAATTGACCGAACCTAACCTACAGGAGGACCTGCACATAGAAAACGTAACAGTCTGTCGCAAGCCTCTTATGATTTATAGTTCATCATATTTTAGCCGAAGGAGAGGATTGACGCGTCAAAATGCGATATACTATACAAGAGGACAGTTTATGAGACCAAAGTACACATTGGAAAAATTGCACCCAGTTGAATCTTAATATAAAAACAGTGAAGAGAAATTGATGATTAATGGATGACTTCTTAAAATTTCCATCAAGATAATATATAATAAGTAGCCTTGAGCCGGTCGGCCGAGCGGACAGCACGCTGGACTTGTGATCCTGTGGTCGTGGGTTCGATCCCAGGCGCCGGCGAGAAACATTGGGCAGAGTTTCTTTCACCCTATGCCCCTGTTACCTAGCAGTAAAATAGGTACCTGGTTGTTAGTCAGCTGTCACGGGCTGCTTCCTGGGGGTGGAGGTCTGGTCGAGGACCGGGCCGCGGGGACACTAAAAGCCCCGAAATCATCTCAAGATAACCTCAAGATTGATACGAGGAGCCAGAAGAAAGAGAAGGCAGTGAACGAGAGAGGAGGAGGAGGAGGAGAAATGGAGAAATAAAAGTGTAGGAAGGGTAAATGCCAGCCCCTTCCCCCAGGGGTCCAACAGGAGCTAATTTCCTCCGGGAGTGAGGGTTTGTGCTGGCCTCTGGCTATTGGTCTCCCTCCCTCCGCCTGGGACTTGGCGTCACACAGTAATCCCACACACCAACCTCACCACTCTTCCCTCTCTTGAACGCCGCCTGTTGTTCACCATCAAACTGAACAACAAAAATACTATTCATATAACACGAGAAATTTAAAAGTTTTCAGATAGCAAGGACATGGGCGAATTAGTGTCTTAGAGAAGATGAACAGTTACTAGAAAAGCAACAGAAAAGTGAAGGAGAAATTTGAGGCATTGAATGCCAACTTGCTCATCTTGGAATGGAGCAGAAGTACGTACGTCTACACGCAATGAACACTGCTTTAAGGTGAGCAGCAGGATATAAGTCCTTCTTATGGTCATTGGGTTGAAAGCACGTTCTATCCCGCCTTCAAAACCTCTCCAGACATTTTGAAATAATGGATGTCAACCGAATAACATCAAGTGAATATGAACACCCCATTCTGTGGTGCTGTGATGGATATATGATGGATGTCTTCAAGAGGATGAGGTGGGTATGTGGGCCTGCGAGCCGCTCCAAGCAACAGCCTGTTGGACCAAGCTCTCGCAAGTCGAGCCTGGCCTCTGACCGGGCTTGGGGAGTAGAAGAACTACCAGAAAACCATCAAGCCGGTACCACATCTAGACTGGCACATCATTAGATGCTAACTATGAATTGCGAATGTATTGGGAGTGTGATTTGGACGGTCGGGGTTTTAACCCCCTATGTCCCATATTTATAAACGACTTGCCCCTATTGCGACAACCAACGACTCCAATAACATCTGAAATGTTGGATTGATTGTCCATAGAGTTTTTTCAACAGATTTTTTCTCCTTCACAGAAAACGTAACCTCAAGGTTCTTACACCTTTAACTCAAAGTAACAATAGTAAAAATATCCTTGTGGTAACTCTTTGTGTTTTGTGGGTGTGTGTACTGCATGTTCTCAGAGAGAGAGAGAGAGAGAGAGAGAGAGAGAGAGAGAGAGAGAGAGAGAGTAGGGGTAGAGAAAAAGTGGGGAGAGGTAGAGAAATGGTAGGAAAAGGAAGGGGATGTGAAAAGAACAGAAGGCGGAGGAGAGGGGAGAAGCTAGAAAGATAGACGAGATGGAAGTGGAGAGGAGAATGAGGAGATGAGTGAGAGAGAGGAGGTAGATTGGAAGAGAGGGGTAGAATGAGGGAAGGAGAGGGGTATATGTTGGGGATTTTGGGAAAGAGGGGGAAATAAAGGTGGTGAGGAGAGATTTGGGAGCAGAGGGAGGGGTGAGGTGGGAGAGTGAGAGAGAGAGAGAGAGAGAGAGAGAGAGAGAGAGAGAGAGAGAGAGAGAGAGAGAGAGAGAGAGAGAGAGAGAGAGAGAGAGAGAGAGAGAGAGAGAGAGAGAGAGAGAGAGAGAGAGAGAGAGAGAGAGAGAGAGAGAGAGAGAGAGAGAGAGAGAGAGAGAGAGAGAGAGAGAGAGAGAGAGAGAGAGAGAGAGAGAGAGAGAGAGAGAGAGAGAGAGAGAGAGAGAGAGAGAGAGAGAGAGAGAGAGAGAGAGAGAGGAGAGAGAGAGAGAGAGAGAGAGAGAGAGAGAGAGAGAGAGAGAGAGAGAGAGAGAGAGAGAGAGAGAGAGAGAGAGAGAGAGAGAGAGAGAGAGAGAGAGAGAGAGAGAGAGAGAGAGAGAGAGAGAGAGAGAGAGAGAGAGAGAGAGAGAGAGAGAGAGAGAGAGAGAGAGAGAGAGAGAGAGAGAGAGAGAGAGAGAGAGAGAGAGAGAGAGAGAGAGAGAGAGAGAGAGAGAGAGAGAGAGAGAGAGAGAGAGAGAGAGAGAGAGAGAGAGAGAGAGAGAGAGAGAGAGAGAGAGAGAGAGAGAGAGAGAGAGAGAGAGAGAGAGAGAGAGAGAGAGAGAGAGAGAGAGAGAGAGAGAGAGAGAGAGAGAGAGAGAGAGAGAGAGAGAGAGAGAGAGAGAGAGAGAGAGAGAGAGAGAGAGAGAGAGAGAGAGAGAGAGAGAGAGAGAGAGAGAGAGAGAGAGAGAGAGAGAGAGAGAGAGAGAGAGAGAGAGAGAGAGAGAGAGAGAGAGAGAGAGAGAGAGAGAGAGAGAGAGAGAGAGAGAGAGAGAGAGAGAGAGAGAGAGAGAGAGAGAGAGAGAGAGAGAGAGAGAGAGAGAGAGAGAGAGAGAGAGAGAGAGAGAGAGAGAGAGAGAGAGAGAGAGAGAGAGAGAGAGAGAGAGAGAGAGAGAGAGAGAGAGAGAGAGAGAGAGAGAGAGAGAGAGAGAGAGAGAGAGAGAGAGAGAGAGAGAGAGAGAGAGAGAGAGAGAGAGAGAGAGAGAGAGAGAGAGAGGAGTAGAAGGAATGAAGGGGAGGAAGGGGACGGATGAGAGAACGTGAAGAGGGAACAGGAGGAGTGAAAGATTGACGAGTGAATGTTGAGAAAGAACGGTGAAGACAGATACGGACGGGGGGAGACAGAGAAAAGGTGACGGAGGAGATAAAGAGAAAGAGGAGAGCGGGAAGGAAGGTAAAAAGATGGTGAAAAATGGAAAGAAAACTGAAATAGGAGAATAGGAGGAATGCTAAATGAACCTTGTTGAATATCCAACAAAAATATTCCTTATTAATACCACTCAATAGCTTGATCGAAAGAGCATAGAACCTCACACACGTGGGGCCCGCGGTTCGAGCCTCCTAGAACCCAGGTAAATGGACTGTCTTATCCAGTTGTTGTTGTTAAAGATTCGCTACCTAGGACAAAAAGTTGCAAGTAACACGGGCTATGGTGAGCCCGTAGATAGTTATCTTTTATCCAATGTTTAATACCTTGAAAAGAATGATGTCCTGCTGCCTATACAGTGACCTCGTTGAGGGTAATAATGTCCCAAAAAACATGCTATCAGAGTCGGTATATGTCTTTTTCTTCCTAAGAGCTCCATTGGGGGGGTTTTAGGAAAATTCTTTACGATCAATTTGGTGATATTCTTACTGTTGTAGAAGAGCGATATCTTCCTTTTAGTGTTAGGTGATTTACTTTTTTGTTGATTATGTATTTCAGGAGTTTTCTCAGAAATGTTCACATGAGTTTAATAGGTGGAACAAGTTTTTTAATGTTCATCTTTTCTGATGAGAAGGTGAACTGATGCGGGCTTGATGAAGATGATGAATTGATGAAGAGCATTGAATTGAACTCTTCTTGCTCGTTATGGTAGTTATGAGGAGGTGAATGATCACTTCCTCATAACTGTTATGAGTATCTGTTGCTAACAAGGGGTCTGCCTCACACCTCAGTTCCTCATGAGCCTGCTTTCATCTCAAGCTCCATGGCATTATCTGGTGAACTTAATAACTTTTCTTATTAAGACCACTCAATAGCTCGGTCGATAGAGCTTCGTCCTCGGACGCCTGGCGTTCAGGGTTCGAGTGTCTTACAGCCCAGGTGATTGGATTGTTATATTCAGCCATCCACCTCGTTCGGTACAGCTGGGATGCATCTCTTCCCAGCTTTTATGCCTTTTTCTTATGCCTTAAGTCTTTTTTCTTATGCCTTATGCCATTATTATTTATGCGTTATTCCTTTGGCTTGCTCCATCATTCTTTAACCTGGCTTTCTCTCCCAAATTCTTTCTCGCCTTGAACATTTTACAGACTGAACATTACTCTCGTGTAATTCTTTTTGGTGTATTCCGATCTCTATTTAGTTCAATTTTATAGTCAGAGACTAGTTTGATATTTGCAACCAAGTTTTTAATTTCCTCATTCTGGGTGAAGATCATGTCCACTAAATTAGGTTCATCCCATCCCTCCTTTTTCTTCTGTAAAGTTTTCCAAGTTCTGCTAAGGAGTTCTTTAACAATAATTTACATTAATATTCCTGTGGTTCTGTATGTTGCTGTTGCTGCTGCATCTTCTGTGCTGCTCTTTGAAGTTCATCCTTGTGGGATTGCAGACGAGGAGTCACAATAAACGTGGCTGAAATTTTTTGACCAGACCACACACTAGAATGTGAAAGGACGACGACGTTTCGGTTCGTCTTGGACCATTCTCAAGTCGATTGAGGGATTCATTGCTGTCTTCGAATTACTGTTTGAATCTTCTGTTTATGGCTTGGAGGTTGAAGCTCACCTGATCACTGAATATTTTCCTGTTGCTATCAGATTGATATTATTGAAGTCTTTGTATCTGATTGTATTTCTGTCTACAACTACCTCGAAGACCCAGTTGTATTATATTAGGCCTGCCAGACCCTCCACCTTGCCCCATATACTATCTTGTATTTCCCTCACAAATGTTATACTCTCAAAATCATATATAAACGATTTTGGTTACCACCAAATCAGGTCCATTTTTGGTCAAATTTTGGTCAAATCAGATCCATTTTTGGTCAAATTTTGGTCAAATCAGGTCCATTTTTTTTATAGATCTTTTCTTTGATTTTCTGTGCTTTGTTGCTTTGTGAGTTCATTAGCTTTGGTGTGCCAGATAGTTTCGGTTCTATGTCGACTCACTCTAGAGTTACCTTGGCCAATCATGCGACGGTTTGCTATTCCTTTCATGTCGTAACTTAACAATTTATAAGTCTAATATATATGGTGGTTTGCTCGCAAAGCTCAGAATTGTTACGAAAGAAAATTGTTGATCTCCATGATTGATTGATGTTGAAGAGGCTGTGGAGGATCTCTTCACCTCGGGAGGATGTCAGATCAGAACATCTTCCCCCTCTTGCACGTCAGTTGCCAAGCCCCTCAGGATATCTTCCCTTTCCCCTCTACCACCCCCTTGACGTGCCCGTCACCTCCCCTCAGACCCCTCACCCCTCCTACAGCCCCTTCTCCTTCCCCCCCCCTCCCATCATCACCACCCCCTCACCGGTGTGAGCAAAATGAAGCAAAAGGGAGTATCAGAATGCGTGTGTCCCCACCACCCCTAGGGCCTTCCTGCCCATCAGGGCGGGGGAACGGCACAATCTGAGCACCCCGAGGCCATTCAGGACCTGCGAGCTTGACACCATCACCACCCCTCTATTGTCTACACCTTACTCACTGGAGTGGCGAATACATTTTCAGAAAACATTATGGAAGGGTTAATGTCTTGCATATTTTTAACAAGAAATTCAAATATTGAAAAATTAACAAAACACTAGCAAAGTTATTCATTAGAATCCTCTCTTTTTTTATTATTATATGATCCATATCATATAATTTTCTGCAAATTGTGATGATAGGGGAATTTTATACACGAGATAATAAACTTTATGAACCAAGATGTTACAAGGAAGAGGTGAAGAATTTTTGGGGCCTTTTCCTGGTTCCAATCCTGATACAGCACGCGGCGCTGTATGTATATATATATATATATATATATATATATATATATATATATATATATATATATATATATATATATATATATATATATATATATATATATATATATATATATATATATATATATATATATATATATATATGTGTGTGTGTGTACTCACCTAGTTGTGCTTGCGGGGGTTGAGCTCTGGCTGTTTGGTCCCGCCTCTCAACCGTTAATCAACAGGTAAAATCCTCGGGCCTGTCCGGGATTTGAACCCGGGACCTCCTGCATCTCCTCTGTGTGTGTGTGTGTGTGTGTGTGTGTGTGTGTGTGTGTGTGTGTGTGTGTGTGTGTATATACAAAGAAGATATACAAGACTGTAAATATATTACTGAATTCGTAGCAGCATTCCATATTTTGTGCTAACGACAGAATAGATGGTATCAATATCAGTCAAAACTGGGTAGATTAGGACATAATCAGTCATGATACGACTAGAAAATTTCCTCCATTCACTATGTTGCTTATCAAAGTTACTATTTGTATTCCAATAATTCACATTCACATAAACTTAAACATTGTTAAATAACTTCTATTTTCGACCAGATATCAAGATGACCAAATTCACTAATGATAACATTTCTCCTGGCCTTCTGGTCTCTTAAATATCAGCATAAGAAAACTTGATAGGTAGTCCCTTTGAGGATATAGCATGCCCCAGATGCTTTTCTGAGTTTCCCGGACTCTCTGCATTATTATTTGAGACTGGGATCGAGTCTCGTGTCAGAAGAGTTAGACGTAGAGTCCAATGAGTCAGAAGCAACTACACCACATTTTCCTGGACTGAACGCTGAGCTGAACTTTACACGAGATCTTTAGCATGTTCGTGCCAAGCTTTTTCTTCAGCCTCTTTGAGAATACAACTTGTTGATCGGCATAACAGAAAATATTGGCCTTAGTACCGCCTATGTGACTACAAGTTCTACTGGTTCTTAACTTTTTCAGCAATAGATCAAGATAGATAGTAAACAATATGGGACTAAAAGCACCCTGGAAGTAGAGGGTGAAGTAAAAATTAATTAAAATTAATTAAAATATTATTAAATTTTTTTAATGACAAACGCAGCTACTATAGGTTATCAATATACAAGGAAGCTTGTATCTGATGGGACATACAAATGATTGTTGATGTAAAAGAAAGCTTTTCTCAGACCATACCGAAACATTTAAGTTTATACAACCAAGACAAAGATTTACAGCTAACTCAGCAGGCAGAGTCAGCAAGCAGAATCAGCAAGCAGATCAATCTTCAACCGCAGTTTGACTGGTTCCATCTCCAATATAACACCACGCAGCGCTACGATCAGCGGAATGGTTTTGTAAACTGCGTTACTAACCTAACCTTGTTCATTCTATATATGCGGTCTTTATGGTCAACGTTAACTGTTAACATCAGCCACTTAATCACCCATTTATTGTTTATTGGTCACATTTAGTGCGTCACGGTGATTCAATTTACTGGTCATAGCTTTTATTTACTTGTTAAAGATTTCATTTTTTTGTTCATTTGTTTCAGTTACTGGATATCTTTTTTTTTAGTTGTTGGCAATATAAGCTTCATTAGTAGGTCAGATGTCTCATTTGTTGGACAAATGTTACATTTCAGCCTAAACATAAATGTTACATATTCGGGATAAATTGTTAATTTTCTGAAAATATGCTACAAATCCAAGACAAATGTTAAATTTTCTGGGCGAATGTTAAATTTTCTGGGCGAATGTTAAATTTTCTCGACACATGTTAAATTTTCTGGGCGAATGTTAAATTTTCTCGACACATGTTAAATTTTCTGGGCGAATGTTAAATTTTCTCGACACATGTTAAATTTTCTGGACAAATGTTAAGTTTTCTGGACAAATGTACAATTTTCTGGACAAATGTTATATTTACCTGACATATGTTACATTTTAACGATGAATACATTTTTAGAGGGGGACAAAGATTACATATATAAATACATTACATTTGCTGGGCATGGGTTCCATTGTCATAGTTTTTTATGTTTCGTAATTCCAAAAAACCCTCAAACATCTCATAATTAAGAGTTATCATCATAATTTTAGAACATTGCTCTGTCTACAATTAAAACTTAATTTAATTAGGGACCGTGGGTATAATCACGGCTTTATGTTACAAAGGAAAACTTATTTAATTACAGACCTAATTCAACGTTAATACTTGAGTGTGATATTCAAGTGTGTGTGTGTGTATAATATATATATATATATATATATATATATATATATATATATATATATATATATATATATATATATATATATATATATATATATATATATATATATATATATATATTAATACTCTTCCAAGTGCGAAATAACCTCCACCAACCAGCACATAATAGCGCGAATAAAGGCTGTTTTGCCTGATATTCATATAACCAACCCTGAGGACAGCACACTCCTAGGAGCTCCTCCTGGAGGGAATGCCATTGACGGGGTCCTTAGTAAGAAGATCGCTTACCTGATTGCTCATGATGCACATTACCTCATCACCAGATGCTTGTCCCTCCCCAGGCTGATCTACTTTCTTAGATGCTCGGCATCTATTGATAATATTAAATTAGAGGGATATGACAGCATGCTGAAATCACTATTAGGAATAGCCCTCAACCTTTCAGCGACTCAGTGGGAACAAGCCTTCCTTCCTGTCAGACTCGGGGGGCCTCGGCGTCCGCACAGCAACACAAATTGCTGTACCAGCGTTCCTGTCCTCTTCAGTGGCCACTGACATCCTGATGAAGGAAATCCTTCCTGAGTATCTAGATCAACAGGTAGGGGTACAACAGAAGGGTGTACTGGTAGCTGGGTGGAATGGGTTTTATGTGGTCTTGAATTTTACAAAACGAAAACATGCAAAATACTGGTTATTAATGTAATAAAGATATCACTCAGCGAGCATTGCGCGCGCACGCACACGCACGCACACACGCACACGCACGCACACGCACGCACACGCTCGCGCACGCACGCGCACGCACGCACACACGCACACACGCACACACGCACACACGCACACACACACACACACACACACACACACACACACACACACACACACACACACACACACACACACACACACACACACACACCAGGTGTGTGTATGTGTGTGTGAGAGCCTATCCACCAGGCTCATAGGGCCTGGTAGCCTGGTGGATAGCGCGCAGGACTCGTAATTCTGTGGCGCGGGTTCGATTCCCGCACCAGGCAGAAACAAATGGGCAAAGTTTCTTTCACCCTGAATACTCCTAGCAGTAAATAGGTACCTGGGAGTTAGTCAGCTGTCACGGGCTGCTTCCTGGGGTGTGTGTGTGTTATGTGGAAAGAGAAAAAAAAAGTAGTTAGTAAACAGTTGATTGACAGTTGAGTGGCAGGCTGAAAGAGCAAAGCTCAACCCCCGCAAACACAACTAGGTGAATACAAACACACACCACAGGAGACCAAAGGGCCAGTACACAATGAAGGGAAACTAACTACCTGTGACGATTCGAATGGGACCTACCTGGGAGTGGAACGTAACACCAAATCTAACTCCTGAGGCACATATAAATCTGAAAACGACAGCAGCGTACTCTAGCAAAAGTTAGAACATCATTCAGAAACATAAGTAAAGAAGCATTTTGGGCACTTAACGCTACCGACGTGAGACCAGTCTTAGAGCATGCAGCCCTATCATGGAGCCCCCACCTGAAGAAACACATTAGGAACACCTATAATTTATCTTACTATTTTTCAACGAGGTTAATATTGCCCTTGGAAGGGTTAAGTGCCACGGGAACAGACCTACAATGGCACTAAATAATTAGAGCCACAAAACTTTGTGTAGTCAAGTTAGTATAACTTTGTGTCCCTCGTGGCTAGCGGTGCTCGCAGCCCCAGACTCTCTCCAGATAGTCGCTTGCTGCAACGCTCATGTCCAAAAAAAAACAACATGTTATCGGTCTTTAGTATCAGTCATGATAGCTGGAATATCGTTTGTTAACGATTTCTCTCCATGGACAGTTTTTGTGGGTTTAAGGGTATTTAATCTTTGATGTGGTCTCAGAAACGGTTTCTCAGAGATGTTTTGTAAGAAATAATGTTTCAGTAGCAGTTTAGCAGAGACATAGTTGAATAGAAAATAGTTCAATATCACTACAAACGGTTTAATATCACTATCAGTAGTTCGACACCATTATCAGCAATTCAGGAGCAGAAACCGCTGGTTTAACACCATTAATATCAGTTCATCAGCATTTTCAGCAGATGAAAGGCATTTAATAGCCTGTTTGACCATCTGAAATATATGTGACCAAACATTCCATTCCCCTGGGGCTCTGGGAGGCTCGAACCCTGGACCCCCACGTGTGTGATGCCGAAGCTTTATCGACTGGTCTATGTTGATTTACATGGAAATGTGGATGCCAATTTATATGTAACATAATATTGAAGACAGCAATCATGCAAGGATGGAGAGTTTGTTGCAGCACAACTTCTTCTCCTCTTGCTTCTGGGTCACTTTCCCCTCGTGTGATTTACTCATTTTCCTCTCTTTTTCCTCCTTTGCTAATTACATATCATGTTCCCTAACCCACTCATGTTCCATTATTCTCTTGTTCTTTTCCTATCTTTTTTTCATTCATTTCCGTTGTTTACTCTTTAATTGTTGCATCACCATCTTTAAGTAAGAGACTTGTTAGAGTAAGTCTTGTTACTTACAAGTCTCTCAAGTCTTGTTAAATCATTTAAGTAAGAGATTTCTGGTACTTACCCATTAATTATACAGTCTAACGAGCGTGTGTAGGCATCCTGCAGCCCCAGGAGACTAAGGAGTCTGGTTGTCGAGGCTGGAGTGGCCTCTCCAGGGCGCAAAGCCAAAGTAGGTCGATATGGAGGAGAGAAGCTGTTACCCATGCAGCAGGTTCCCCCCTCCCTCTTTACGATCCTGAAATATTCCAATGGAAAGGACCACGCCCAATACGCTTGGTTCCAGCGCCGTCGCAGGAGCATAACGAGTGTGTACCTATAATTAAGATGAAATTTAGAATCGAAATTTATTATAGATTTTAGTATTATTATAGATATAGAATTTAGAATCACTGTTTTCAAACAGTGATAACTTAAATAAACTGGCTAAGCAAGAGATAAGGATAGCCAAAGGGGCTTTAGGAAGCCAAAATAGCCAGACATTTGAAGATACATCCAAGTGAGGTTTCCAACTTTATTATACGAGGATGTAGCGGTGAAGATAATATTGCTATCTTCTTGAGGTTATCTTGATATGATTTCGGGGCTTAGCGTCCCCGCGGCCCGGTTCTCGACCAGGTCTCTTCTTTTTTTTTTGTTACACACTCCCAGGAAGCTGCCCGTAGCAGCTGTCTAACTCCCAGGTATCTAGATTCTGCTAGGTAACAGGGGCCATCAGGGTGAAAGAAACATTTTCCCCATTTGTCTCCGCCTCCACCGGGGATCGAACCCGGAACCTCAGGACTACATATCCGAAGCGCTGTCCACCCAGCTGTCAGGCTAGAGATAGTTCTCAGCCTAGTTCTAGGGGACTGACAGCTGAGTGGACAGAGCTCGAGATTCGTAGTCCTGAGGTGTCGGGTTCGATCCCTGGTGGAGGCGGAAACAAATAGGCAGAGTTTTTTTCACTCTGATGTCCCTTGTCACCTAGTAGTAAAATAATTACCTGGGAGTTAGACAGCTGCTACGGGCTGTTTCCCGGGGATGTGTAACAAAAAAAAGTAGGCCTGGTCGAGAACCGGGCCGCGGAGATGCTAAAGCCCCGAAATCATCTCAAGATAACCACAAGATAACCTCAAGATAGCCAACTAGTAGACGGAAAGGGTGAAATGAGCACCTAGAGAAATAAATGGCGAGTAAACCACACACCAGAAGATGACCTCACCTTTGTAAATGCACATTAATGACACTGTAAAACACACATCGAACACTTTAAATAGGGCATACGTAAATCTGTATACCTATGTATTTACGTATGTAGGTTAGCTTAGCATTTTAAAAGAAACGAATCACCTTCTGTGGTTGATTGTTCAATAAACCACTGAACTATATGTTTAACACATCTCTAACCCCGTCCATGGAGGACAGAAGAAAATGTATATATGCTGGTTAGCATTGTAAATGTCTGGCCACGTTTGTGGTAGAAAATAATAATAATAAAAAAAAAGACGAGCAGACGACGACGAGGACGTTTCGGTCCGTCCTGGACCATCATCGTAGTGTAGATGACGACGGAACCGATTGATGATTGATGAAGATTAAGCCACCCAAGAGGTGGCACGGGCATGAATAACCCGTAAGTAACCACCCTCATCTTGTTGGGTTATGTCGTCTCTTCTCATCGTCTGGTGTGTGATTAAGTCATCATATCATCATATCCACTTGTGACTCATCGTCTGCACATGAGTAATAAGTAAATTGATTGGTGGATTTTGACTCTGAAGGTCCATTTCTTCATCAATTTATTCATCAACTTCTTCATCAATCTACTGTAAGTAATGTTGTTGATGTGGTAGTTGCGATGAGCATTGTTACGCCCACAATGTGATGGTAGTCACATGTTGGTTAATGATATCAGCCATCAATGATATCAGTTATCAATGATATCAGCCATCAATGATATCAGCCATCAATGATATCAGCCATCAATGATATCAGCCATCAATGATATCAGCCATCAATGATATCAGCCATCAATGATATCAGCCATCAATGATATCAGCCATCAATGATATCAGCCATCAATGATATCAACCATCAATGATATCAGCCATCAATGATATCAGCCATCAATGATATCAGCCATCAATGATATCAGCCATCAATGATATCAACCATCAATGATATCAGCCATCAATGATATCAGCCATCAATGATATCAGCCATCAATGATATCAGCCATCAATGATATCAGCCATCAATGATATCAGCCATCAATGATATCAGCCATCAATGATATCAGTCATCAATGATATCAACCATCAATGATATCAGCCATCAATGATATCAGCCATCAATGATATCAGCCATCAATGATAACTTAGATTGTCTTATCTTCTACAAGTCCAACCGACTCTCTCTATTTTGGTGCTACGTTTTATTTTGACATAGAAAAGTCTATGTCAATATAAAAGCAAGTTTTCACACGTAGAGTCGTTTGGTTGATCTAATTTTACTGGGTGGCTGAATTTAAGGCTCTTCTGTATGTCTCATATTCTATCTTGAGGTTATCTTGAGATGATTTCGGGGCTTTTAGTGTCCCCGCGGCCCGGTCCTCGACCAGGCCTCCACCCCGCAGGAAGCAGCCCGTGACAGCTGACTAACTCCCAGGTACCTATTTTACTGCTAGGTAACAGGGGGGCATAGGGTGAAAGAAACTCTGCTCATTGTTTCTCGCCGGCGCCCGGGATTGAACCCAGGACCACAGGATCACAAGTCCAGCGTGCTGTCCGCTCGGCCGACCGGCTCGACTGGATCTATTTTCAATCTCAATCTAAATCAATCTCAGGATTGATTAATGGTCCGAAAGTTTCGCCTCGCAATTAGAGCTCTTTATTTTTCCCTGTTAGTGTTATCCATAGAATTATTTATTTTATGTATCTTTCCTCAGGGAGCCGGTCGGCCGAGCGGACCGCACGCTGGACTTGTGATCCTGTGGTCCTGGGTTCAATCCCGGGCGTCGGCGAGAAACAATGAGCAGAGTTTCTTTCACCCTATTCCCCTGTTACCTAGCAGTAAATAGGTACCTGGGTGTTAGTCAGCTGTCAAGGGCTGCTTCCTGGGGGGTGGAGGCCTGGTCGAGGACCGGGCCGCGGGGACACTAAAGCCCCGAAATCATCTCAAGATAACCTTAAGATTCCTGGCAATTATTTGTGAACATTCAAAGTCGAACATTCGGTCTTACCCTCCTGGGAAATGGAATCATCATTATTCTCATCATCCCCATACTCATCATCTCAGCAGTGTATATCGTCCCTTAGTTATCATGTTATCTTGCGATAGACACAAAAACTCTCCTCTAACGAGATATTCAGTTTCTCGTTGCACTTCTTTCTGTTCCTAAGTCAATTACCACACTTCTCCAGACCGTGATTTTTACGGTTTGGGAGACGTATCTTCCTTTTCCTATGCCAATTACTGCACTTTTTCATGGGTTTTTCGTCAAGAAAACGGGAAAATTTTGAGAGACTGTCTGCACTCCCTCTTGTGAATATCTGGTGTTCACTGAGAATCAGATACTGTGAAATGGATACTGTGAGGACAGAGACTGTGAGGGACAGAGACTGTGAGGACAGAGACTGTGAGAGACAGAGACTGTGAGAGACAGAGACTGTGAGAGACAGAGACTCTGAGAGAGAGACTGTGAGAGACAGAGACTGTGTGGGACAGAGACTGTGAGAGACAGAGACTGTGAGAGACAGAGACTGTGAGGGACAGAGACTGTGAGGGACAGAGACTGTGAGAGACAGAGATTGTGAGGGACAGAGACTGTGAGGGACAGAGACTGTGAGGGACAGAGACTGTGAGGGACAGAGACTGTGAGGGACAGAGACTGTGAGGGACAGAGACTGTGAGAGACAGAGACTGTGAGGGACAGAGACTGTGAGGGACAGAGACTGTGAGAGACAGAGATTGTGAGGGACAGAGACTGTGAGGGACAGAGACTGTGAGGGACAGAGACTGTGAGGGACAGAGACTGTGAGGGACAGAGACTGTGAGGGACAGAGACTGTGAGGGACAGAGACTGTGAGAGACAGAGACTGTGAGGGACAGAGACTGTGAGGGACAGAGATTGTGAGGGACAGAGACTGTGAGGGACAGAGACTGTGAGGGACAGAGACTGTGAGAGACAGAGACTGTGAGAGACAGAGACTGTGAGGGACAGAGACTGTGAGGGACAGAGACTGTGAGGGACAGAGACTGTGAGGGACAGAGACTGTGAGAGACAGAGACTGTGAGGGACAGAGACTGTGAGGGACAGAGACTGTGAGGGACAGAGACTGTGAGGGACAGAGACTGTGAGAGACAGAGACTGTGAGGGACAGAGACTGTGAGGGACAGAGACTGTGAGGGACAGAGACTGTGAGGGACAGAGACTGTGAGGGACAGAGACTGTGAGGACTGAGACTCATATGACTGAGGAGTGGTTTACCATGTGGCTTTACACGTGTGGTTGATTGACTGGGTTATGCTGGTTTACACGTGAAAGTTGATTTGTTTATCATGATTAAAAGTATGGATGAGGAAAGGTTTACAATGTTGCCTAACAAATTAGTTTTTTTGTAGTCTACATGTTGGTTATCATGTGTGGTTTAATGGTTTACCAATTTGGTTAACACGTCTGGTGGGTGAGGTGGTTTACCAAGTTGGGTAGACCCTTGTGGGGGGCGTTGAGGAAGTCCCCATGTGGACGTTTTTATTAGCAGTTTGCTACTTTTTCGCTTGCAAGAGAAGAAGGGGGAACATGATTACTCCATACAAGATTCCAAGGAAAATATTCAAGGGGGGGGGGGACTTAGACAACCTCTTTAACCGTAACAAATGCTTGTTAATAGGGACACAGACGAGTCCTAGAATAGAATAAATGATTTCTTTCTTCCATCGTTGCTTTGCACATCTATATTCCTACCCCCCCCCCCCTCCCCAAACCAAACTTTGGCACACTGTACTTTATAAAGGTGTGATAGTATCAGGTAGACTAGATAACTGGGTCGTTAACGAGCTAACGTTAACGACCCAGTTAATTAACAGTTAATCCAGTCGTCATCCACGTTAATAACGTTAACGACGTGGATGCTGCGGGTGGATGATTTAACATCACAGGGGAGATGAGTTCATTGGATGCTGGTGGTGAAGATGAAGGGGAGTAGATGAGTTAATGGGAGGCTATTAGACTAGTTAGTGGTGTGGTAGAGGCTATTAGACTAGTTAGTGGTGTGGTAGAGGCTATTAGGCTAGTTAATGGTGTGGCAGAGGCTATTAGAGTAGTTAATGGTGTTGTAGAGGCTATAAGACTTGTTAGTGGTGTGGTAGTGGCTATTTGACTAGTTAGTGGTCTGGTAGAGGGTAGTAGACTAGTTAATGGTGTGGTAGAAGCAGTAGACGAGTTAATGGTGTAGTAGAGGCTAGTAGATGATGCTAGTAGTAGATAGTTAACGGTGTGATAGAGGCTATTAGACTAGTTAGTGGTGTGGTAGAGGCTATTAGACTAGTTAATGGTGTGGTAGAGGGTAGTAGACTAGTTAATGGTGTGGTAAAGGCTAGTAGACGAATAATGGTGTGGTAGAGGCTAGTAGATGATGCTAGTAATAGACATGGTAATGATTTGGTCGAGGTTGGTAGGCGAAATAACGGTCTTATATATTCTGGTAGACAAATATTACCCTATAGAATCTCTCCAAATTCCCAATTTTCGTAATATTCGGCAATAGTTATAACTTAAACCCCCATTTCGTTGGCTGTGTGCGTCACTAGGGAAAAATTGTATGTGATATTTGTATACTGTGCACTCGACAAAGGGAATGAAATATGACAACAAAAGTGAATATGACATATGCGCTATCATGGCATATTGAGTTTCACTGATTTTTTATTTTCACTGTCTGATGATTCGTGTGTGTGTAGCCTTCGTGATTGATAGAGTTTCTCTCTATTTCTTTCACTATTTCTATCTCTATATTGAGTTTCACTGATTTTTTATTTTCACTGTCTGATGATTCGTGTGTGTGTAGCCTTCGTGATTGATAGAGTTTCTCTCTATTTCTTTCACTATTTCTATCTCTCTCTCAGCCTTAATGTGTAAGTTTTTTCCCCCTGGAACACGACTCGTCAATTTATTTACTACCTTTGAGTTGTTAGTTGTTGCTGAGTGTAGGAGGGTAAGTAGTTACGGGTTGGTGCCCAGTCAATCCTCCTACTGGGTTCCTCAAGGGATGAGTGTGTGCTCTCCTAGATGTGATCACAAGGTTGAGCTAGGCTCCTGGTCCCCGCCTTCTTAGATTAATGCAATGACTCATTTTTCAAGCTTTAATATTTTCATTTAAATTTTTGAATAGAATTTACTTCAGTGACATCTGCGTCTAATACGTTCTAATCACTGACTGCTTTAGTCTGTTCTAGTTACTGAAAAAGGTCTTCCTGACGTCTCTGTGACGCGTTTGCGTCTCTAGTTTCCATCTATGACCCTTGTTCTGTTATTCCTAGTTTTGATCAACGCCTCTTTATCTATTTTTCAATTTTCATTTGGATCTCATGAGTCCCCTGACGTTCCCGCGAGTCCCCTGACGTTCCCGCGAGTCCCCAGACGTTCCCGCGAGTCCCCAGACGTTCCCGCGAGTCCCCAGACGTTCCCGCGAGTCCCCAGACGTTCCCGCGAGTCCCCAGACGTTCCCGCGAGTCCCCAAACGTTCCCGCGACACCTCTTCAATTATGAAGAAATTTGTTCAAAGATCTCTATAATTCTTCAGAATTTTGTTATACTTCATTTCCACCTAAGCGGTAAACATGATTAAAGACTTAACAAAAAATTCTCTAAAACGTAATGTGTCAATTAGAAAATAGTATGGCCTTGGTTAGGGTTAAAAGAAGACGGAAGTTCGATCCCTTCGCATAATATTTTATAATTAATATTTATTTAATTATTATTTTTTTTGTGAGACAATTGTCACAAGTGTCATAAGAATAAGTATTTTTTTTTTAATTTAAACAGGCTCTAATTTCATTATTTTTTTAGTTTTTTTTGTGGAGTTTTTCTCATGGTTTATATCTGTTGTTTAAGTTCGCAGTGAAATCATAACAGTTTGATGTATCAATAGATATCATTTTGAGGCAATTGAGTGACTTCGGACGGCGTTCTGTTTAATTGTGTGTGCCTGGGAATGACCAGAACGCTAGTTCAAGTCACTGTATTGTCTCAGAATTATTTTCTGTTGTTGAAGCAAAACACGAAGCCAAACTTTGAGTGCTAGTAGTTGAATTATGATCTTGGACTAGTGCTAACCAACATATGGATATGTGAGCCTCTTCTTGGTCTAACCCACATTTAAATCTTGGAATTCAGAGATAATTCTATCAACGGTGATTAAGAAATGTGAAGCTTCCTATCACACACACACACACACACACACACACACACCAACTGACAGGCACGACCAGACAGGTCTGACAGGCCACAGAGACGTTAGAAAGAATTTTTTCAGTGTCAGAGTAGTTAATGGAATGCATTAGGCAGTGATGTGGTGGAGGCTGACTCCATACACAGTTTCAAATGTAGATATGATAGAGCCCAGTAGGCTCAGGAATCTGTACACCAGTTGATTGACAGTTAAGAGGCGGGACCAAAGAGACAAAGCTCAACCCCCGCAAGCACAATTGGGTGAGTATACACACACACACACACACACACACACACACACACACACACACACACACACACACACACACACACACACACACACACACACACACACACACACACACACACACACACACACACACACACACACACACACACACACACACTCACACTCACACACACACATTTACCGAACTGATCCCCATACACAAATCCAGATAAAGGTGAAAGCAATACTAAGTAAGTAGCCCACCTGGAGCTGTGTTTACAACTTCCTGCCCACGTCGACGGGGACGCCAGTGACTTCCAGACCTCTGGCGGGAAAGCGGCCCCGGGCGCGCCCTGCTCTCCCTCCAGCCAATTTTATGGGAAAATCAATATTGGACTTTTGTTAGTCAGGAAGGACCGTAAATTAAAATTTATTGGTCATGGTTAATGGAATACAACGGTGAATTTACCTTCAATATTTGGTGCAGTTTCCCTGCCAGTGAGGAAAGGGGAAGATGATGGTGTCTGGTCTTATTAAAAGGTATTTGAGGCGTCTTGATGCATGGATTAGGATAGTACAAGACATTAGGAAGTCGAGATTAAATTTGATTTTCTTAGGAACTACTTGTCAAGACGTAACTGGTTGAGGGGCGTGGTTGCTCTGCATGTTGGTACAACTGCACAGGGATGGTGTTAGGGGGTAAGTGAGCCTTAACGACCATTACTCTCTTTGCTCAGCTTGGAAGCCTAGTTAAGTTATTTATAATATTCAGAATCATTATTTGGTAGTAAAGGTTGACTGGTTGTTAGACTCTTGGCTCGTTACTTGGTGACTTATTACACTGCCCGTCCTCATAAACTAGCCCCGTCCTCATAAACTAGCCCCGTCCTCATAAACCAGCCCCGTCCTCATAAACTAGCCCCGTCCTCATAAACTAGCACCGTCCTCATAAACTAGCCCCGTCCTCATAAACTAGCCCCGTCCTCATAAACCAGCCCCGTCCTCATAAACTAGCCCCGTCCTCATAAACTAGCCCGTCCTCATAAACTAGCCCCGTCCTCATAAACTAGCCCCGTCCTCATAAACTAGCCCCGTCCTCATAAACTAGCCCGTCCTCATAAACTAGCCCCGTCCTCATAAACTAGCCCCGTCCTCATAAACTAGCCCCGTCCTCATAAACCAGCCCCGTCCTCATAAACCAGCCCCGTCCTCATAAACTAGCCCCGTCCTCATAAACCAGCCCCGTCCTCATAAACTAGCCCCGTCCTCATAAACTAGCACCGTCCTCATAAACTAGCCCCGTCCTCATAAACTAGCCCCGTCCTCATAAACCAGCCCCGTCCTCATAAACTAGCCCCGTCCTCATAAACTAGCCCGTCCTCATAAACTAGCCCCGTCCTCATAAACTAGCCCCGTCCTCATAAACTAGCCCCGTCCTCATAAACTAGCCCCGTCCTCATAAACCAGCTCCGTCCTCATAAACCAGCCCCGTCCTCATAAACTAGCCCCGTCCTCATAAACCAGCCCCGTTCTCATAAACTAGCCCCGTCCTCATAAACTAGCCCCGTCCTCATAAACTAGCCCGTCTTAATAAACAAAGTCCAAAGTCCATTCCATCCACCCGCCAAACCCCCTGGTGTTTATGAATGCAAAACGGTTTACACACGACTCACAACAGATAACATCCGAACACTTCCGGAACAAGTGCTTCACTGACGACTTGTGTTCGAACCACAACGCTGTAAATGCTTCACCCACGTACTACAAATACAAATAACCGCCAACAGAACCTAAACACCTAACCTAACCTAACCTAACCTAACCTAACCTGTTCCTAAATATTCACAATACGCTAATCTATATCAATAAAAATGGAAATGTTCGTTTGTTCAAAATCTCAAATCTCTGAAAAATTTTCATCGATTGCTTTGAAATTTTGACACAACGTTGAATTAAAATCCACGCATGTTTGTATATACCTATTATATAGATGTCACGACTGTGACAGGTAAAAACATGTTTTTTGTTAAACTGTTTTTCATGTGAGGGAAGGATGGGAAGAACGAGGAGACAGGAGAGGGGGGGGGGGGGAATTGGTGGGGGATCGAGAACGAGGGGTTGGGGGAGTGTGGAATGGTGGGTAGGACGAGGGGACAGGGAGTGGGGGATGGTGGGTAGGACGAGGGGACGGGGGAGAGGGGAATGGTGGGGAGGACGAGGAAGACAAGGGAGGGTTGGGAGTTCTATAGTCGACAAACCAGACAATCTCTATATCTCCCCAGACAATGGAACAACAAAAAACATTATATACCTCACAGGCATTGTGAAATTAAACACGTTAGAAACGTGCACTTTCTCTCTTCATTCTTTTCCATTAAACCAAACTGAGCCACAGCAACGCGTGGCCGGGTGCTGCTAGTATATAATTAATGTTTATTATTTTTTTTTTAGAAAAGTCCTGTTTTGAAGGAACAGCATTTAAAAATTGGTGAATGCGTCTTTGGGGTCGACCGCTGGATGGAGTGAATTTCTTGGTGTTGAGGATTATTTGTCACTAACAAATTCCAACAGGTTGTCTAAGTTCTTAACATAATCTCAATTATTTTCTTCTAATATTATTCCTAATTGCAGGCGATGAGTCACAATAACGAGGCTAAATTATGTTGACCAGACCACACGCTAGAAGGTGAAGGGACGACGACGTTTCGGTCCGTCCTGGACCATTCTCAAATCGACTTGAGAATGGTCCAGGACGGACCGAAACGTCGTCGTCCCTTCACCTTCTAGTGTGTGGTCTGGTCAACGTTATTCCTAATTCCTGTTTGGTTTCTTTAGAGATTATTTAGGCTGTTAATAGCATCCTTATATATAAATAAATGGTTTCGTTAAACATGACTGAATATTCCTTGTTGATTATTTTCTTGTTTAGGATTTCTATCCCTCTAACTAGTGCTTTTGTATCTTGGTGTAGTTGGAATAGGATTTCCCCGAATGTCATATTGTTCAAGGTTAACGAAAAATACAAAATCTAACTCTACAATGTATTACAATTATTATAACTTGCACAAGGAACCTACAAGGCTCATTATATATATATATATATATATATATATATATATATATATATATATATATATATATATATATCATATATATCATATATATATATATATATCATTGAAACAACAAGGGACCCGAGAGCTGCAAGCTTTCTTTTCCAGCGCCTCAGTGTGGCGATACAGAGGGGAAATGCGCACCGCATCCAGGGTTCCTGCCCGCCATCTGAGGAGCTGGAGGAACTCGACAACCTATGATAACCATCTTTGTAACCCATATGTAACTCCTTTTTTGTAGCAAAGTTCAAATAAAGTAAATATATATGTGTACATACAAAAGAATGGGGGTGGTAGGAGAAGATAATATTAGTGTTCAGTGAGAAACCACAAGGTCTCCTCTGAATACTTTTTATTTTCTTCTCCGAGGCTATGGGTCCCCACATTGGCACCAGAGGTGGTACCCTCACAAATAATTTCAAAAAAAAAAATATATATATATATATATATATATATATATATATATATATATATATATATATATATATATATATATATATATATATATATAATATAATATATAAAGTGTGTGTGTGTGTGTAACTAAAACAACATTTAGAGTACCGTAATTAAATCCTGAATTCAAAAATCCTCACAGCCCCCACCAGGTATCCCACTACACCATATCACCAACAAGGAGAATCAGAGCTGAAGCAATAAGCAACATACGTGAATCAAAATGATGATCCCTTCTCCTTCCCTCTCACAGCATTATTAAAACATGCCTTTTCACAGCTCTCCCCCTTCCTCTACAAATGGAATTCACTTAAGTCAGAGACTCTGAAGGACACTGAAGTCAAGGGAAGTGTTGGAACTCTTGATGCGTAAGAGGAGAGAAGAGGAGGTGAAGACCTGACGAACCAAGGGTCGAGGGGAGTGTAGAAGGATGCAGGAATTAGGATGATAAAGGGAAAGAGAAGGGTAAGTGAAGTGAGAGCAAATGTAATATATTAGACAAAGGTTACAGCCAGACATACTGTATAGGAGATTGATTATCTGTTGCAAACTTTGCCGAATCAGAGCGAGTTGAGGCGGAATGTGGGAGTATAAACTGAATCCCTTGTATGTATACGATGGACCTCGATGTATTCACTGGATCCCGGTATGTATACATGGGACCTAGATATATGTATACTGGATCCTGTTGTGAATTATCTGGTCCCTGAAATATGTACACTGGACCACCGGTGAGTTTAATTATCTCTCACTAGATATAATCTTTCTCACTAAGTCTCTCAATAGATATGATCTTTAACATAAACCTGACCTAAGCTCTGCTAAAACATATACAATCATAGGTCTAAGTTAGTACACATATGTACTATGCTAAGCCTTCGAAAAGGTTGAATTCATTGTTTCCTTCTATCTGGTGTTTACAGAATTGGTGGTCCAAAATGTTGAATTTTTGTGTGTTTTTTATTCAACATTTCATTTTTTTCAACATTTCAACATGTTGAATGTTTTTTTTTTCAACATTTCTGGACCACTGTATGTGTGTAGGTCCTGTCAATTCCCATCCAGAATGTCTATTGGTCCTATCATTTTCTATCCATAACCGGTACTATAGTGTCTATCATTTCCCATCCTTAGTCACTATAAATCTTATCAATCTCAATCCACAGTCGAAATATCATTTCTCCTCTACAGTCGCTGTAAGTCCTATCATTTCTCACCCACAGTCGCAATAGGTCGTGTCATTTTTTATCTACAGTCGCTATGGGTCTTATCAATTTTCCAACCCGTTCTCGCACTTGCTTATTCATAAGCAAGATATTGACTCTAAATGCATATGTGACATACTAATTTATTGGGAATATTTGAGTTTACCTTGAAAAGCTGAATAGAAAACCACAACCTAACCTAACCTTCTTAGTATGTTAAGATATTACAATTGTACTGAACCTATACCTATATTGATATTACAGTTTTATAAAAATAATAAAACAAAATTAAAATATTTAAATAAATTGTAAAGTAACTCAGGATACTGTCAAATTTTTGCATAAAATCTATTTTTTAATAAAAGTGAGAGAAAAAGTTGGTGTCTTGAAATTTTTTTAGCTTGAAATATGTCACATATGTACTTTTTATAAGCGAAATAGTGACTATAAGAAATAAGTCATAAATATGCTGTCTTGTGCGAGAGCGGGTTGCAATTTTCATCCACAGTCGAAATAGATTCAATCATTCCCCATCCAGAGGCACTAAAGGTCCTCTCAAATGAAGGTCCTATCAAATGAAGGTCCTATCATTTTTTTGGATGAACAGTTGATTGCATTATGACTTCTGACATATGCAGGCGATGAGTCACAATAACGTGGCTGAAGTATGATGACCAGACCACACACTAGAAATTGAAGAGACGACGACGTTTCGGTCCGTCCTGGACCATTCTCAAGTCGATTGTGAGAATGTGACAATCGACTTGAGAATGGTCCAGGACGGACCGAAACGTCGTCGTCTCTTCAATTTCTAGTGTGTGGTCTGGTCATCACTTCTGACATCTCTCTGGTGTTGAAGAGAGCTCGAGCTGTTTGCTCCAGTCATGAATGGTCGCAAACTTCACGAAACAATTCTACATATTCAATGCTCAATATATATTTTCAGCCACTGAATATCCATTCTGGGTGAACTTCTTCTCTTACGGGAGAGTAACAGATGCTTGAGAGGTGAGCTTGAGACGTTGGTTCATGTAGTCATTCAAGCCATCTGTTTCTGCCATGTCTTGGCACCGTACGAGTGCCAGTTAGACTAATTCAAGTACTGGAAAAGTTCGATGATGAAACTAAGAGTTAAAAACTTGTAAAATGCGGTGTGATATTGGCATAATTTTTGTGTGAATTTCTGAAAAGACGCGAGTATGATGTGTGGAGAAAATGGTGAGATTTAGCAAGATTACTCACTTACGTGTCTGACCTGCTTTACGTGCCTACATTATGACGGGTTCAGGGAAGGGGCATTGACCCACGGCCTGGTCTCTTACCAGGAAATCCTGTTTCACGATCTCGTAAACCTTTTTTTTTTTTAGTGCTGCCAACTCGCAGTCAGTCGTAGTCACCACAGCCTGGTTGGTCAGGTATTCTTTGTAGGTATGTAGGTAAAAGTTGATAATTGTGATAATTAAGTGTATTAATATTGATAGGAAGTATGTTGATAAGCAGGCGATGAGTCACAATAACGTGGCTAAAGTAAGTTGACCAGACCACACACTAGAAGGTGAAGGGACGACGACGTTTCGGTCCGTCCTGGACCACAATCGACTTGAGAATGGCACAGGACGGACTGAAACGTCGTCGTCCCTTCACCTTCTAGTGTGTGGTCTGGTCAACTATGTTGATAAGCTACGGGCTCTCTTATTGCTTTCTAGTGAGAATATTCCGCTGAAAGGAATGATTTCAGTGAGAATATTTGTAACCTGAGTATTTAATATCTATGAAATCTGCATTATACTGTATTTTTCCTTTCGAATATTTTCCAGAAAATGTTATTTGTGGAACTTAAAGATTTCCAAATCGTTTATTTAATGAAGAGATTCAGGCAGTAAGTGTTCTCTGCAATTTCCACAGGTTAGCGTCCGTTTGAGAGTTCAAGTGACTTACACTGTTGAATGATTGGCAATTTTCTGATCTCATCTTTGAAATGTTTGAGTTATCCAGTCTGTAAATGTTCTTGCATTTGTTTCATCTACTGTGTTGTCCTCCCTAAGTTTAAGTCTTTTGACATGGTTACGTTTACTGTATGATGGAGTTAGATTGTGTCATTTATACCGTTCATGCACTTTTGTATAGTCAATATTGACTTATTAAATACGTGCATATGTGACATACTTAACATACTAGTTTACCTTGAAAAGCTTCATAGAAAACACCGACCTTACCTAACCTTCTTAGTATGTGAAGATAAGCATCTTATTGCTTCGTAATTACAATTATTACTTAGCTTATTATAGGTATAGATTAAGTAATAATTGTAATTACGAAGCAATAAGATGCTTATCTTAACATACTAAGAAGGTTAGGTAAGGTCGGTGTTTTCAATGAAGCTTTTCAAGGTAAACTAGTATGTTTAGTATGTCACATATGCACGTATTTAATAAGTCAATATTGACTATACAAAAGTGCGAGAACGGGCTGGTGTCATTTATACCGTTCCAGTTATACATTTGTTCGTGATTCTCCTAATCGAGGTTAGTGGGGATTATCTACCTTGAATATTATACTACTATTATACTACTATTATACTATATTATATATTATATTATATTATATTATACTATATTATATTATATTATAATATATTTCTATAGCCTCCTGGAACACGTAGTTTGCATCAGTTTAAATGTTTGGATTAACCATTATGAATGGGGCTCTTATTCCTCTGCTCATTAATTTGCATCTTAGTCTATTAGCCTATGGGGGGACGGAGCCTCTCAGGAAATAGATAGTCCAGCTTTTAGTTTATAGACTTCAGTCATATTTTTCAAAGGCTTCATGAACTCTGCGAGTATAAGCTTGTCTTTCATTGCATTCAGGACCAAGAAACTTCTGACTGGAAATAACACAAAATCTTCTACCATCTCAAACTGTGTTTATAACTTTAATTTTAGACATGTAAATTGGGAACAAAATTTAGACATGTAAATTGGGAACTTTCAAAATTGGGAACAATTTTGAAAGGCATTTATCTAATTAGTTCTTGACTCTAAAATAGCCTTGTTCTTGTGATGACCAAGGAAGGCCTCGGACATTATATGTCATATTTTTGTATATTGTATACAGCAGTTACTTAAATATTAAGAGTATATTTTAAGTCATCGGTAAACTGTTATTCCCTGGTGCCCAAGGTAGGGGAACGCACACATCTAATGGCTGTACAAATCGAGACAAGGGCCGTGACGAGGATTCGAACCTGCGTCCAGGAGCATTCCAGACACTGCCTTAATCGACTGAGCTACGACACGGTTAAAAGGGTTGAAACCGAAGTTCTACTGAACTTTTAACCCTGTCGTAGCTCAGTCGATTAAGGCAGTGTCTGGGATGCTCCCGGACGCAGGTTCGAATCCTCGTCACGGCCCTTGTGGATTTGTTCATTTGATGCATCACGTTATTGTGATCTCTGTGTGTGATCTAATGGCTGTCTTTAAATGTGCAGGTACAGTCGTGGTTAGTGTGTTTGTTCTAATGGAACTCACAGACACATGCACATACACAGGAAGACTTCTTCACAGGCTTTAAAGGGCCTGTGGCTGAGTGGACAGCGGTAAGAACTCGCAATTCTAAGGCCCCGGTTCGATCCTGGGCCAGGGGGAGAACAGATGAGCAGTGTTTCTTTCACCCTGATGCGTCTGTTCCCAGCAGTAAATAGGTACCTGGGAGTTAGACAGCTGTTACCGTCTGCTTCCTGGGGAAGTGTGTGTGCGTGAGTGGAAAAAAAATTAGTAGTTAGTAACAGTTGATTGATTGACAGTTGAGAGACTGGCCGAAAAAGTAGAGCTCAACCTCGCAAGCACAACTAGATGAATACAACTAGGTGAATACAACTAGGTGAATACACAAGAGCTCACAGACTTGTGCACACACACTAAGCTTACACACTCGCTGAACCACATACCACTAAGGTGAGTACAACTAGGTGAGTACACACACACACACACACACACACACACACACACACACACACACACACACACACACACACACACACACACACACACACACACACACACACACACACACACACACACACACACACATCAAACAGAGGCCACATCAAAAGAATATCATCAGCGGCATATGCTAGACTGGCCAGCATAAGAACAGCCTTTAGAAACTTGTGTAAGGAATCGTTCAGGACCCGGTATACCACTTATGTCAGACCAATCCTGGAGTATGCAGCTCCAGCCTGGAGTCCATACCTAGTTAAACATAAGGCAAAGTTAGAGAAGATTCAGCGGTATGCCACCAGGCTCGTCCCGGAACTGAGAGGAATGAGCTACGAGGAAAGGCTAAAGGAGCTGAACCTCACGTCCCTGGAAAACAGAAGAGTAAGGGGAGACATGATAACCACCTACAAAATTCTCAGGGGAATTGACAGGGTGAACAAGGACAAACTCTTCAGCACGGGTGGGACACGAACAAGGGGACACAGGTGGAAACTTAGTACCCAGATGAGCCACAGAGACGTTAGAAAGAATTTTTTCAGTGTCAGAGTAGTTAACAAATGGAATGCACTAGGAAGTGATGTGGTGGAGGCTGACTCCATACACAGTTTCAAATGTAGATATGATAGAGCCCAATAGGCTCAGGAATCTGTACACCAGTTGATTGACAGTTGAGAGGCGGGACCAAAGAGCCGAAGCTCAACCCTCGCAAGCACAACTATGTGATTAGCAGTAGTAGGCATCCATCAATCTTTGAGAGTACTGTGTGAGTACAGTCACAGTCGCATGTTGCAACCCGTTCTCGCACTTTCATACAGTCAATATTGACTTATTAAATAAGTGCGTGCATATGTGACATACTAATTTATTGTGAATATTTTAGTTTACCTTGAAAAGCTTCATAGAAAACACCGACCTTACCTAACCTTCTTAGTATGTTAAGATAAGCATCTTATTGCTTCGTGATTATAATTATTACTTAACCTATACCTATAATAGGTTATTACTTAACCTATACAATTAACCTTACAATTATTACTTAACCTATACCTATAACAGGTTAAGTAATAATTGTAATTACGAAGCAATAAGATGCTTATCTTAACATACTAAGAATGTTAGGTAAGGTCGGTGTTTTTTATGAAGCTTTCCAAGGTAAACTAAAATATTCACAATAAATTAGTATGTCACATATGCACGTATTTAATAAGTCAATATTGACTATACGAAAGTGCGAGAACGGGTTGCATATCCACAGCCATAAATACTCTCAGGTAAAACTTGTTATGACATTATTCATATGTGCAATACTCGAAACATATTTTTCAATTTAAACTTCAAAGTCAGTTTCCTGCAATTTCTGTTCATAATGTCCCTATTCCTGTTGACAATGCTTCTAGACGCGCTTTCTGTTCGTATTTCCAACATGAACCCAACATTTCTTTACTGTGAAAATTATTGAGTAAAACATAACAATTTTTGCAAGATTAGTGTCTTGATAATTTTCTAAGTGAATGAGGTCAGTGACACTGATTTATAGTTACTTGCCACCAAACTTCACTCCATCTTGTAGCCCGGAGACTTCATTTGTCTTCCACTGTAAAGGACGTTTTCACAATATCAGGAAGAGTCAGTAAGAGGAACTGTGATGTGACTTCATTTGGTCCGAGGAACTGATGATACATTGACCTCATCCAGAGTAATTTAAGACTTTTTCCATACGATTTAATCACGTGGTTGAAGACTTTTTTGTGCTTTTTTTTAGAGGTTTGCATAATATCAAGTGAATAACATTCGTTAATATACATTATATCTCTTTTATTTTTTCCTGTGTCTCATTTTCTCCCACTGTTATTCATTCTCATTTTTCTCCCCTATTCTCAAATCATTCCCACCCTCAAATAAATAAAAATATAAAATAAACCCCCAGACACAAAGAAAGTCCCCCTTCCCCCCCCCCCCCCCCAACACACACAAAACACCCCTTCCCCCCCCCCCCCCTCCCCACCACCACGCGCGCACACACACACACTTGAGGCGGGACTAAAGAGCCAGAGCTCAACCCCCGCAAGGACAACTAGGTGACTAGTACACACACACACACACACACACACACACACACACACACACACACACACACACACACACACACACACACACACACACACACACACACACACAGTGGAGGCTCACTCCATACACAGTTTCAAGTGTAGATATGACAGAGCCCGATAGGCTCAGGAATCTGTACACCTGTTGATTGACGGTTGAGAGGCGGGACCAAAGAGCCAGAGCTCAACCCCCGCAAACACAACTAGGTGAGTACAACTAGGTGAGTACACACACACACACACACACACACACACACACACACACACACACACACACACACACACACACACACACACACACACACACACACACACACACACACACACACACACACACACACACACACACACACACACTCACACACTCACACGGGGCCACAATCTGCAGGCAGACGCGATACACCAGCCTTGATCGCCGGGTGTAAAAGAGTCACTTCCGGGACATTGAGCCCTGATGTTTCTCCATCCATGACGGCCGAGCGCTCGCCCTTATACGGGGCTCGAGGCAGGACACATTCTCTTTATCATCGGGCCATGAGCCCCCCGTGAAAAGGTCTTTGGCGGTCATGCATTACCGCCGACACCGTGAAATACGATGCGTTTCATTTTAGCCCCGAAAGGAGCAGGAGAGAGGGATAGGAGGATACATAGGGGGGGCTTGATGGGATGGGATGGGTTCCAATGTGGGATAGGAGATGGGTAGGGAGCAAGGCTCACACACACACACCTTCTCGGCAAAAAAGGGCAGATCAACTCGTGAAAACAGAGGAGAATGGGAATGTATTCCTGGAGGTTGTGTGGGATGTGACACATGTTATCCCGGTGTGTGTGTGGGTGTGTGAAGCGAGGAAGGACTTGAAGTGTGACGGTGTGGGTGTGTGAAGCGAGGAAGGACTTGAAGTGAGACGGTGTGGGTGTGTGAAGCGAGGAAGGACTTGAAGTGTGACGGTGTGAGTGTGTGAAGCGAGGAAGGACTTGAAGTGTGACGGTGTGAGTGTGTGAAGCGAGGAAGGACTTGAAGTGTGACGGTGTGGGTGTGTGAAGCGAGGAAGGACTTGAAGTGTGACGGTGTGGGTGTGTGAAGCGAGGAAGGACTTGAAGTGTGACGGTGTGGGTGTGTGAAGCGAGGAAGGACTTGAAGTGTGACGGTGTGGGTGTGTGAAGCGAGGAAGGACTTGAAGTGTGACGGTGTGGATGTGTGAAGCGAGGAAGGACTTGAAGTGTGACGGTGTGGGTGTGTGAAGCGAGGAAGGACTTGAAGTGTGACGGTGTGGGTGTGTGAAGCCAGGAAGGACTTGAAGTGTGACGGTGTGAGTGTGTGAAGCGAGGAAGGACTTGAAGTGTGACGGTGTGAGTGTGTCTTTATAATGTGTGTGTTTGTGTGTTGATGTGAGAGTTTTGATGTGATTACATACTGATGATGTCTGGGGTATATTTGAGTGTTTGAGCTTATGCGAGTATCTGCGTGTTTTATGCGAGTATCTGCGTGTTTTATGCGAGTATCTGCGTGTTTCATGCGAGTATCTGCGTGTTTTATGCGAGTATCTGCGTGTTTTATGCGAGTATCTGCGTGTTTTATGCGAGTATCTGCGTGTTTTATGGGAGTATCTGCGTGTTTTATGCGAGTATCTGCGTGTTTTATGCGAGTATCTGCGTGTTTTATGCGAGTATCTGCGTGTTTTATGCGAATATCTGCGTGTTTTATGCGAGTATCTGTGTATTTTATGTGAGTATCTGCGTGAAATATGCGAGTATCTGCGTGAAATATGCGAGTATCTGCGTGAAATATGCGAGTATCTGTTTTATATGCGAGTATACGAGTATCAGCGAGCTAATAGCTCGCAGAATCGAGTAATTAGATCTTGGACCCGACCTTTCTAACCAATTTATTTATCCTGTATTATGTCTTACATATAGTTGTAGCATTATGCCCGAAACGCTTTGCGTAATAGTGTGTTACGAACCCGGATCCCGCGTCCGAGCCTGGAGCAGTGACAACCACGCCATCTGTGGGTCAGCTCCCGAAACCCCCGCCAAACGAACGACGACACCGGATGAGGACGGCGAATATCGGCCACAAGGGCCAGTTTCCAGTCCTGTGCAGCGCTCAACACCGCCGCTCCTGACCTCTGGTGAGGTGGTGCTCCGACGACAGCGCCATCTATGGACCGGATACGTCAGGTGTTTGTGCCCGAGCCCGTAAGTGAGGTGTATTAGTGTCCCGGTCATTGATGACGTGTCTACTTACAGAGCCGACCTGGGACCACTGTGATGGCAGTGGAGTCAGTCTACCCAAGGCAGCCAGTCTCCATACCTTGTACCTTGCTGCAGCCGTTGTGAAGTCGTCCCCCCGGAAGAACACTGTGGTGTGTTAGCCTGCCAGTGGAGTGGCAGTAAAAGGATTTACCCGGGACCGACTGTTGGAGACGATCATCCACTGGGGTACTGAAGACAGGAGAGTGACTTGTGGTGTCACACGAGCTCCTGTCTAGGGCGTTCCCCTTTGATCGTTCGTGGAGTGGCCGTACCAGCCTTGTGGGCTCAGAACCTGCCAGCAGACCAGCTGGACGTGTGGTTGACGGCCTCCACGGCGGTGCCCCCAGTGGACCCGTGTTTTGGCTGACCTGTGGCCAGGGTAGGCTCAACTTCTTTGGAGAATTAATTGTGAGGCCACGAAGAGAGCACCAAGTATTCGGCACCAAGAGTTGTGGCACCAGCGTCTTCAGCAGAAGACATCGATTGAGGATTAATCCCCATGTCAAGTGTTAATACCCCTCCCCTTTGTGCACTCATTCATTTTATATATTTAAACGGTGATGGTAATAATTATAATATTAAGTTCTTAGCTTTCTTTCCCTACTCCCTTTAAGTTACTTGCGTCACGGATCTCATCCCTTGATAGCCACTACTGGCTTGGGAACGGATACATATAGCTTCCTCTAACAACATCAGAGTAAGGACCCCGTTGCGTCCCGAGAGGGCCGTAACATAGTGGCTTTAGGCATTGTATGTACTAGCTTTATCTATTAACCCATCAACTTTTGTATCTTACCTTGTATGTATGTACTTTACCTGAATAAATATTTGTATTTGTATTTGTAATATTTGTACTATTTATATTATAAATGTGTATAATATTTCATACAACGGGAGTCAGTCACACATGATATTGACGGAGCCAGACAGTCTGGCCTGAGCAGTTAAGAAGTCAAACCTTTAGAAATTAATGACCTCAGATTGACCAGAGGTCAACTTGGGTTTCAAGCAGCACGGGATCACCATAGCCCGTGCTGCTTGAAACTTTATGTTCCAGGTAGGGAATCTTTAACAACAACCACCAGAGGTCAGGTCATGTGGGGGGTGACCTGGCCCTTCTGCCAAGCCAATAATTTCAGAATGTTGGCTGAGTGTGGTAATGGTTTGTTGTTATAGATTCAGCTACTCGGAACATGTTCCAAGTAGCACGGGCTATGGTGAGCCCGTAACTTACCTGGCACAGGAGCGGGGCAAGTAGCACGGGCTATGGTGAGCCCGTAACTTACCTGGCACAGGAGCGGGGCAAGTAGCACGGGCTATGGTGAGCCCGTAACTTACCTGGCACAGGAGCGGGGCAAGTAGCACGGGCTATGGTGAGCCCGTAGTGGACTTGCCTGGCACAGGAGCGGGGCAAGTAGCACGGGCTATGGTGAGCCGGTAGTACTCACTTCGGAACTGTTACATAGTAGTACACATGCGTGCGTATGCACATTCTACAGGGGCATCAGGGTGAAAGAAACTCTGCCTATTTGTTTCCGCCATCGCCAGGGATCGAACCCGGACTCTAGGGTATTGAGTCCCAAGTGCTGTCTGCTCAGCCACAGGCCCATTGTGTGTGTACTCGCCTAGTTGTACTCGCCTGGTTGTGCTTGCGTGGGTTGAGCTTTGGCTCTTTGGTCCCGCCTCTTAGCTGTCAATCAACTGGTGAACATGGTTCCTGAGCCTATTGGGCTCTATCATATCTACACTTGAAACTGTGTATGGAGTCAGCCTCCACCACATCACTGCCTAATGCATTCCATCCGTTAACTACTCTGACACTTAAAAAATTCTTTCTAATATCTCTGTGGCTCATCTGTGTACTTAGTTTCCACCTGTGTCCCCTTGTTCGTGTGCCACCCGAGCTAAAGACACTTTTTTTTTGGTCCACCCAGCCAATTCCCCTGAGAATTTTGTAGATGGTTATCATGTCTCCCCTTACTCCTCTGTTTTCCAAGGATGTGAGGTTCAGCTCCCTTAGCCTTTCCTCGTAGCTCTTACCTCTCAGTTCCGGGACGAACCTGGTGGTATACCGCTGAATCTTCTCTAACTTTGTCTTGTGTTTAACTAGGTATGAACTCCAGGCTGGAGCTGCATACCCCAGGATTGGTCTTACATAAGTGGTATACAAGGTTCTGAACGATTCCTTACACAAGTTTCTAAAGACAGTTCTTATGCTGGCCAGTCTAGCATATGCCGCTGATGATATCCTTTTGATGTGGGCCTCTGGGGACAGGTTCGGAGTGATATCAACCCTCAAATCTTTCTCTCTCTCTGACTCTGGCAGAATATCACCTCCCAGATGGTACATTGTGTTCAGCCTTCTGTTCCCTTCGCCTAATTTCATTACTTTGCACTTTCCTGAGTTGAACTTTAGCAGCCATTTTCTATACCATTTCTCCTGTTTGTCCAGGTCATCCTGTCGTCTCTGTCTATCTTCATCCATCTTGATTCTTCTCATAATTTTTGCATCGTCAGCAAACATTGAGAGGAATGAGTCTATTCCCTCTGGAAGGTCGTTTACATATATTAGAGCTAATAATATGTTAGTGTGTGTGTGTGTGTGTGTGTGTGTGTGTGTGTGTGTGTGTGTGTGTGTGTGTGTGTGTGTGTGTGTGTGTGTGTGTGTACTCACTTATTTGTACTCACCTATTTGTGCTTGCAGGATCGAGCATTGGCTCTTGGATCCCGCCTTTCCAGCCATCGGTTGTTTACAGTAATGACTCCTGTCCCATTTCCCTATCATACATTTCCCTATCATATCGGGGGTTGAGCTTTGGCTCTTTGGTCCCGCCTCTCAACTGTCAATCAACTGGTGTACAGATTCCTGAGCCTACTGGGCTCTATCATATCTACATTTGAAACTGTGTATGGAGTCAGCCTCCACCACATCACTGCCTAAAGCATTCCATTTATTAACTACTCTGACACTGAAAAAATTCTTTCTAACGTCTCTATGGCTCATGTAGGAACTCAGTTTCCACCTGTGTCCCC
>NC_091185.1:28188463-28193463 GCF_040958095.1 Procambarus clarkii
TTCTAGACGGGTGTTTTATTCTAGACGGGTATTTTATTCTGGACGGGTGTTTTATTCTGGACTGGTGTTTTATTCTGGACGGGTGTTTTATTCTAGACGGGTGTTTTATTCTGGACGGGTCTTTTATTCTGGACGGGTGTTTTATTTGGTACGGGTGTTTTATTCTTACCCTCTATCTCAAAATCAAGCCTCCTGGAATTAGCAACTTTTGCAGCTTCGTCTGCAATGTCATTTCCTATTATTCCCACATGACTTGGCACCCAGTTGATAAGTACCCGTCGGCCTTGTCGTTTGAGTGTTTGCAGAAATGGAGGTGTCAGCGCTAGTTACGAACGTACGAATGAGATCGATTATTCACCTCTAATGGATTCGAACACGGACAACGAAAACATGAATTCCATTGTGAGTGTTTGGGTAAAGACATTGAGTAACTGTGCATTGAGCTACGCAGGACGATGAGTAACGGTGTTCTGAACTACACAGGGCGATGAGTAACGGTGTTCTGAACTACACAGTGCAATGAGTAACGGTGTTCTGAACTACACAAGGCGATGAGTAGCGGTGTTCTGAGCTACACAGGGTGATGAGTAAAGATATCCTGAAATACATATGGTGATGAGTAAAGATATCATAAACGACACAAAGCATTGGATGACACTATCCTAAGCTATACAATGACGATATCCTAAGCTATACAATGAATATATCCTAAGCTTCACCACCCGTTGGATAAATACAGTATATTGTATTTATTCAATGTATTTACTGAGAATTAGGCTACACACGGCGTGTCTGCTCAACACATATAAGGAACGTGTATCATGTGTGTTCACTACACCTTAGCACAGGACACAGGTGTAAGTGTAGTCAAACAATGAATAAAAGAAAAAGATTGTATATAAGAATTTAATTTTTTATTTTTTATTTACGTTAACAACAAGAATATTATTAACATCAGAAGAAACTAGGAACTGAATTCCTCATCATATTCATCAATATGATGTGAGGAATCCTTATTGGAGGTAATTGTATTTTGAAAAAATTGGGTTCGGCCTTAAAATGGGTAAAAATCAGTTTTATATAGACCAAGTTAGCTATGAAGGTCTTCTCTGTAACGTAGACCATGAAATATGCTGACAATCGACTTGAGAAAGGTCCAGGACGGACCGAAACGTCGTCGTCCCTTCACCTTCTAGTGTGTGGTCTGGTCAACATACTTTAGCCACGTTATTGTGACTCATCGCCTGCAAATATGCTACAAAGTTTATTACACTACAAATGCACCTAGATTACAAAATTACGTAATTCCAACTAATCCAGGCTAATCCAAACTAATCCAGGCTAATCCAAACTAATCCTGGCTAATCAAAACTTGGGAAGTGATGAGCATGCTCACGGATTCCAAGCTTTTGAATGTCATCAAAATCATACTGCAAGATATTCCAAATATTACGTTGATATTTAGAATCTAATGTACAAATTAAAAGATGGAATCAAAATAAAAAGGCTACAAATTATTCTTTCAAAATTAAATTTGGTAGATATTGAAATACACTATTTTGTTATGAAAAAATAACCACTGGTTATTAATACCAGCGTAGCACTGTAGTATTAATAACCTCAATCAATCACCAGTACTCATGTCACGCTGTCAATAACCACTGTGGTAATTGAGAGCGTAATATTTGTACTGGTGATTGAGAGCGTGACATGTGGATTAGGGGGATTAGGGATTAACAATGCCATTTGAATTAACACATTTAAATCAGTTTAATCCAGGATTCAAGTCCACAGCATCTCCCTGACTCCCGGGTACCTATTTACTGCTAGGTGAACAGGTGCATTAGGTAACAGGAAACGTTCCCAATCAGTTCTGTCCCACCTTGGAGATCGATCCATGGATCCTCGATTGTGAGTCTAGAAGAAGCCTCTGTGACGTCTATATGTAATGGAGTGATAAAAGAATGGCCCATTGAAAGAATTGGAAATCGGAACAATTCATTGGAAATTAATTGCACAGACAGACAAGGTCGGAGCTCAAGCGCCAGACACGACCATACTCGACTCCAGACCCTCCTACTCGACTCCAGACCCTCCTACTCGACTCCAGACCCTCCTACTCGACTCCAGACCCTCCTACTCGACTCCAGACCCTCCTACTCGACTCCAGACCCTCCTACTCGACTCCAGACCCTCCTACTCGACTCCAGACCCTCCTACTCGACTCCAGACCCTCCTACTCGACTCCAGACCCTCCTACTCGACTCCAGACCCTCCTACTCGACTCCAGACCCTCCTACTCGACTCCAGACCCTCCTACTCGACTCCAGACCCTCCTACTCGACTCCAGACCCTCCTACTCGACTCCAGACCCTCCTACTCGACTCCAGACCCTCCTACTCGACTCCAGACCCTCCTACTCGACTCCAGACCCTCCTACTCGACTCCAGACCCTCCTACTCGACTCCAGACCCTCCTACTCGATTCCAGACCCTCCTACTCGAGCCTCAGAATAGCTTCTGAGATCAAGAATCTCAGAAGAAATTCCTTCAACCAAAACGGGACCAATTTTATGCAAACTGCATCGCTTATTGGACATATTATATCTCTATTGAATAGGGTAAGATATTTTTGTGAATAAACTATTTGCTAAAGCCAAAGCTGTCTGCCTTACTCCTGTCCACCGGATAGTGAAAATCTGAATTAATAGTGCATTAGAATGCTGTCCAAACCTTGCGCTATACTGATGTTGATCAGTACTTCTGAACAAAAAATTTTCCAGCTTTAATGTTGTAAACAAAACTTTTTTCTAAATTGTGAACTTTAGTTTTAGCTAAATTGAATTTACTTTAAATTCTAAACTTTAAAAAAAAAATTGAATTATATAACCTGCACAAATTTTGAGTTTGGGATTTATATGAAACAACAATTTCAACTTTCAGAAATAGATAATGTTTGTCAGATGTCCCGTTCCGTGCTGCAGTTTTTGTCCGGTTTAGCAATTCATGGGATATATGTTTGAAGTATCAATGGCGCGTGGGTGTGTTTTATAAATAATAAATAATAAATTGAAAACCATTGCAAGTTGAATGTTGGCCTTTATACTTACCTGTAATATCGAATACTGAGCCAAACATAACACTGGACATGCAAACTCCGTCGCAATAAAACATGCACACACACACGCACACACACACACACACACACACACACACACACACACACACACACACACACACACACACACACACACACATGCGGACCAAAGAGCCAGAGCTCAACCCCCGTGAGCACAACTAGGTGAGTACACACACACACACACACACACACATGCGGACCAAAGAGCCAGAGCTCAACCCCCGTGAGCACAACTAGGTGAGTACACACACACACACACACACACACATGCGGACCAAAGAGCCAGAGCTCAACCCCCGTGAGCACAACTAGGTGAATACACACACACACACACACACATACACACACACATACACACTCATATGCCATATACCATATACGTCATATGCCAACCCGGCATGACATATGAATATGACATGGCAAGCAAGGCAGACTTAACCTTAATTGCTGCACAGCCACATCAGGAGAAAAACAACAGTGAAGGAACAGGTAATGAAACTGAGGATAGGGGCAGACAGATTCACTACAAACGACAAGGAATTGTGCCAGGAACTCAATGAGAAGGTCCAGGAGGTCTTTACAGTAGAGCAAGGGAAAGTCCCAGGGATAGGAGAAGGAATATCTAAGAACTTGTTCAGTGTCAGAGTAGCAAGCAAAAGGAAGGAATGATGTGGTGGAGGCAGACTTCATACAACGTCTAGATGAGCACCACTTTCACTCTCTCTCTCACGCACTCTTATTGAAAAACAGAAAAGTTAAAGCATACATGATTACCACACTGAAAATTCTCTGGGGAATTGATAGGATAGATAAAGATTTTATTTTACATGGGTGGTACTCGCACAGGTGGAGTACCAAATGAGCGACAGTGACATCAGAGAGAACTTGTTCAGTGTCAGAGTAGCAAACAAAAGGAATGAATGATGTGGTGGAGGCAGACTTCATATATATATATATATATATATATATATATATATATATATATATATATATATATATATATATATATATATATATATATATATATTATTATTATTATTATTATTAAATATGACCGAAAAAGTAAGATTAATAATTCTAACACGAATTTTCTCTTTCTTATATTTCTTTTCACTGTTGATGGTAACTGAAAAATCAATTCTCCAAAATTCATTTTTATTTCTAGTCTGACGCGACACTTGAACGCGTTTCGTAAAACTTATTACATTTTCAAAGACTTTAGTTTACACACACACACAACAGTAACTGAACAGAGTTCAAACAGCTTCGATTTTATACCTGCATTTGGGTGAGGTGATATGTTACAACAGTTTTGGATGAGGTGAAAACAAACTTTCAACACAAGACAGAACACGAAACAATGGGTATAATATTTTGTAAGTTAAAGGGAAGAATGGAAGTAACTGCAAAGTGCCTATTGGCCCATATTTCTTGATGCTTCTATATTGGTGCGGAGTCTTGAAGTGGGTAGAATATAGTTGTGCATTAATTGGCTGGTGTCGACTTCTTAATGTGTAGTGCCTCGCAGATATTAAGCCGCCTGCTATCACAGTATCTATCGATGATTTAGGTGTTTTTTGTTAAGACTTCTCTGGTGATGGTCTGGTTGCAGGAAGAGATTATATGTTCCTTAATGGAGCCCTGTTGCTTATGCATCGTTAATCGCCTGGAAAGAGATGTTGTTGTCTTGCCTATATACTGAATTCTTTGAGGCTTACAGTCCCCAAGTGGGCATATGAAGGCATAGACGACGTTGGTTTCTTTCAAGGCGTTCTGTTTGGTGTCTAGAGAGTTTTTCATGAGTAGGTTGGTCGTTTTCTTGTTTTTGTAGTAAATTGTCAATTGTGTTTTCTGATTTTTTG
>NC_091185.1:28198463-28244826 GCF_040958095.1 Procambarus clarkii
TATATTAAGATTCCGGCTTGACAGCTAGTGCCCTTTGACAGGAACAAGAAGATGAAGCAAGAATTAATCTTGGTACATCAGTTACTATGGGTGATGGAAGCTAGCCTCTCACGAGGATAATTTGGTGTCTACATCCCAGTTATACCTGGTGGACTAAGCCTGCTGTACAGTAAGATAAGGCCTCATCATTTATTTACTAATATATGTAGTTTAATACTGTAGTTTGATTGGCTGCATATATATAAATTTAATATAAACCCCCCTAATGTGTAAGGATCGATTTGTGAGAATAATTGCAGAAATACAGTCCGCTTAACATCACACAAATTACTATCGAAATATATAAATTAACGTATATATAAATTCTATATATATTCATATAAATTAAATAAATATAAATCTCACAGGTCGGTTCCCACAGACCGGGCCGTGGGGACGCTGAGCCCCAAAATCCTCTCAAGATAACCTCAAGATAACCATATGTACAGAAAGTGTGTGTTGAGTGACCAGTGTGTCGTAAATATTTACTTTCAAACACATATATATTTCTCAGATTTTGACTTTTGTTTAAAGTTATTTTATTAATACATTTCGGTACACAATTTGTGTCAAGAACGACTGTCCTTTTTGCCTACTTGGCAAGCTCGGGTCTAGAACAAATCCACAAGGGCCGTGACGAGGGTTCGAACCTACGTCCTAGAGGATCCCATACGTCCTAGAGGATCCCATACGTCCTAGAGGATCCCAAACGCTGCCTTAATCGTCTAGAACTGTGTCACGCACCTGTCGTTCTCCTGTGAGATCCACGACACTTCCCTGTCCCTTTCCTGGGGAGATTGTCGCTTCCTCGTTGTGCTTGTCTCCCTAAGACGACCATTTGTCTCATGGATGGGACCAACAGCTCTTTCTATGGTCCCATCGTGAGTGCACTCTCATCGCTATCTTCGGGCCTCACTCTCACGTCTAAACCACAACGCCTTCTTTCAGACGTTGTGGTGGACCACAGCGCCTTCTTTCAGACGTTGTGGTGGACCACAGCACCTTCTTTCAGACGTTGTGGTGGACCACAGCGCCTTCTTTCAGACGTTGTAGTGGACCACAGCACCTTCTTTCAGACGTTGTGGTGGACCACAGCGCCTTCTTTCAGACGTTGTGGTGGACCACAGCACCTTTCAGACGTTGTAGTGGACCACAGCGCCTTCTTTCAGACGTTGTGGTGGATCACAGCGCCTTCTTTCAGACGTTGTGGTGGACCACAGCACCTTTCAGACGTTGTAGTGGACCACAGCGCCTTCTTTCAGACGTTGTGGTGGATCACAGCGCCTTCTTTCAGACGTTGTAGTGGACCACAGCACCTTCTTTCAGACGTTGTAGTGGACCACAGCGCCTTCTTTCAGACATTGTAGTGGACCACATCACCTTCTTTCAGACGTTGTAGTGGACCACATCACCTTCTTTCAGACGTTGTAGTGGACCACAGCGCCTTCTTTCAGACGTTGTAGTGGACCACAGCACCTTCTTTCAGACGGTGTAGTGGACCACAGCGCCTTCTTTCAGACGTTGTAGTGGACCACAGCGCCTTCTTTCAGACATTGTAGTGGACCACATCACCTTCTTTCAGACGTTGTAGTGGACCACATCACCTTCTTTCAGACGTTGTAGTGGACCACAGCGCCTTCTTTCAGACGTTGTAGTGGACCACAGCACCTTCTTTCAGACGGTGTAGTGGACCACAGCGCCTTCTTTCAGACGTTGTAGTGGACCACAGCGCCTTCTTTCAGACATTGTAGTGGACCACATCACCTTCTTTCAGACGTTGTAGTGGACCACATCACCTTCTTTCAGACGTTGTAGTGGACCACAGCGCCTTCTTTCAGACGTTGTGGTGGACCACAGCACCTTCTTTCAGACGTTGTAGTGGACCACAACGCCTTCTTTCAGACATTGTAGTGGACCACAGCGCCTTCTTTCAGACGTTGTAGTGGACCACAACGCCTTCTTTCAGACATTGTAGTGGACCACAGCGCCCTCTTTCAGACGTTGTGGTGGACCACAACACCTTCTTTCAGACGTTGTAGTGGACCACAACACCTTCTTTCAGACGTTGTAGTGGACCACAACACCTTCTTTCAGACGTTGTAGTGGACCACAACACCTTCTTTCAGACGTTGTAGTGGACCACAGCGCCTTCTTTCAGACGTTGTGGTGGACCACAGCACCTTCTTTCAGACGTTGTAGTGGACCACAACGCCTTCTTTCAGACATTGTAGTGGACCACAACACCTTCTTTCAGACGTTGTAGTGGACCACAACACCTTCTTTCAGACGTTGTAGTGGACCACAACACCTTCTTTCAGACGTTGTAGTGGACCACAACACCTTCTTTCAGACGTTGTAGTGGACCACAACACCTTCTTTCAGACGTTGTAGTGGACCACAACACCTTCTTTCAGACGTTGTGGTGGACCACAGCGCCTTCCTTCAGGACTTTCAACAGGCCATAGTACCTTCAGAGTCCTTGCCTTGAATGGACGTTGGCCTGAGTGGCCGAGCCCACAGCCCAGCCAGGGCCGTGCCATCAGACCATCACCACTCTCCCCAAAGTCAGTAACACTGGTATAATCGGGCCTTATTTGGCCCAAGAGTTTTATCACAGGCGGACAGGAGGAAGGCCGCGAGCCGCGACTCCCCTGAGCTGCTTATGGGCTTACACTAAATTATTGCGAACCAGTCAACTACGGCGCCTCTCGGAGTAAGCCAGGAGTGTCGGGTGGAGTGTGGGGGGGGTCTATACCCCTCCCACACCCAGCTGATGGGGTCCTGGGGGGTGTCTATACCCCCACACACCCAACTGATGGGGTCCTGGGGGGGTGTCTATACCCCCACACACCCAGCTGATGAGGTCCTGGGGGGTGTCTATACCCCCACACACCCAGCTGAAGGGGTCCTGGGGGGTGTCTATACCCCCACACACCCAGCTGATGGGGTCCTGGGGGGTGTCTATACCCCCACACACCCAGCTGATGGGGTCCTGGGGGGTGTCTATACCCCCACACACCCAGCTGATGGGGTCCTGGGGGGTGTCTATACCCCCACACACCCAGCTGATGGGGTCCTGGGGGGGTGTTTACACCCCCTGGACCCCATCAGCTGTTTATATTTTCTCTGTTTATGAACAAATCCACAAGGGCAGTGACGAGGATTCGAACCTGCGTCTGGGAGCATCCCAAACAGGGGGCCTCGTAGCCTGGTGGATAGCGCGCAGGACTCGTAATTCTGTGGCGCGGGTTCGATTCCCGCACGAGGCAGAAACAAATGGGCAAAGTTTCTTTCACCCTGAATGCCCCTGTTACCTAGCAGTAAATAGGTACCTGGGTGTTAGTCAGCTGTCACGGGCTGCTTCCTGGGGGTGGAGGCCTGGTCGAGGACCGGGCCGCGGGGACACTAAAAGCCCCGAAATCATCTCAAGATAACCTCAAGAAACACTGCCTTATTTTTTGTTCATTTGATGCATCACGTTAGTGTGATCTCTGTGTGTGATTTCTATGTTTATATTATGTTTATATTTTCACTGCTTATATTTTCTCATATATTCGAACCCACGTGTGAGAGCATCCTAGACGCTGCCTTAATCGACTGAGCTACGACAGGGGTTAAAAAGAGTTGAAACCGAAGTTCTACTGAACTTACTGGATCCTGCAGCCTCTCCGAGACACAAACCAGGGTTTTACACAACTCCCCCATGCACTCCAGCTATATCAATAGACCGTTCTATTGGCATAGAACCATTTTTAACCATGGAGTAGCTCAGTCGATTAAGGCAGCGTCTGGGATGCTCACAGACGTAGGTTCGAATCCTCGTCACGGCCCTTGAGAATTTGTTCGAGGCTGCGTTCTCTATTATAAACATTTTCAACGTTCTTTTGAAGGGTCAATCATAGCCCCTTATTAATACTGTCCAGAAATAATACTTTAATATTATATTTTAATTTTTAAGTGCGTGTACTGGAAGTTCATTTGTCGTAATTGGGTATACTGAAAATTTATTTCTTGACGAATCTGTTAAGTTTGCGATTTTATACGTCAAAGGTGGTAAGGAATTCCCGCCAAACACACACCGAAACTACGACGATGGTAAAACGTTCGAACAAGTTTTAACACCTAACCAGTTATAACAACCAATATAGCAAGTTGTAACAACGTTCTAATACGTCATAAACACGTTAAGCCAAGATGTAACAACTTTATTACAAGTTGTAACAAGCGGAAAATAGAGACAGTTACGGTTTGTGTTTCCCTGTTTGTATTTTAAAGCAACATACAGAATGTGGATTGTACCAGGAATGTTGATATTGTGTGTGTATGCATCACTTTTTACACTCTGTGTGATTCTTGTTTCTTACAAGAATCTGATTCTGAATCAAGATCTGATTCTTGATTCTTTCTTGTGATTCACGTGTATTGACACATTTGTTTTTCTACTGTGTATCCCTGCATGGTCAAACTTTAGCTCCTCAGCCCCGTACTTACAGCCCTTGGTTGTCTTATGAAACCATCCCTACCTATTTCTTTATCATATCTGCTGCTGAAAATAGGCAGATAGTTATCTTCTGGGATCTAGTAGTTTAGATCATTTAATTTCCATTCTACTCTTAATATAAAATCTAAATGACTTGTTTCACAAGCTCCGTCAATGACCTCGTTCGGTTGATATTCAATTTATAATTTACACTTAATTTTAGTAATTGCCGTTACTGAAATTAACTGGAACCACGGTAATACCGTTACTCTGGTATTACCGTTGTTCCAGATCCTGGAACAACGGTAATACCAGACTTCCTGGAACAACAGTAATTAAGACTGTCAATCTGTCAATCTCCTTGACTATTATTCCTGTCTACCGTCTCTTCTAAGCTTTCACGACGACTTTAGGCCAAGCTCCTACAGCATGTCTTCACTCTGCGTGTCGTAATGCTGAGATGATCCTCGCTACAAACTTCTGTACCTTTTCAAGCTTTCTTAACCATTGTGATTTGTACCACGAGAGGTGACTGGCCTCACAGACCTGACCAATGGCTACAGCGGTGAGGAACAGTAAGGAGGATAAGACATGGATTTATGTTAGAGTTCAAATGGATGTAATATCCGCGTATAAAGCAGATGAGATCAGCCCAACGAATTGATGTCTGGGGTCTGTTTTACGAATTGATGTCTGGGGTCTGCTTTACGAATTGATGTTTGGGGTCTGCTTTACGAATTGATGTTTGGGGTCTGCGTTACGAATTGATGTGTCGGGTCTGCTTTACGAACTGATGTCTGGGGTCTGCTTTACGAACTGATGTCTGGGGTCTGCCCTACTAATTAATGTCTGGGGTCTGCTTTACGAACTGATGTCTGGGGTCTGCTTTACGAACTGATGTCTGGGGTCTGCCCTACTAATTAATGTCTGGGGTCTGCTTTACGAACTAATGTCTGGGGTCTGCTTTACGAACTAATGTCTGGGGTCTGCTTTACGAACTAATGTCTGGGGTCTGCTCTACGAACTAATGTCTGGGGTCTGCTTTACGAACTGATGTCTCGGGTCTGCGTTACGAATTGATGTCTGGGGTCTGCTCTACGAACTAATGTCTGGGGTCTGCTCTACGAACTAATGTCTGGGGTCTGCCCTACGAACTAATGTCTGGGGTCTGCTTTACGAACTGATGTCTGGGGTCTGCCCTACGAATTGATGTCTGGGGTCTGCTTTACGAATTGATGTCTGGGGTCTGCTTTACGAATTGATGTCTGGGGTCTGCTTTACGAATTGATGTCTGGGGTCTGCTTTACGAATTGATGTCTGGGGTCTGCTCTACGAACTAATGTCTGGGGTCTGCTCTACGAACTAATGTCTGAGGTCTGCCCTACGAACTAATGTCTGGGGTCTGCTTTACGAACTGATGTCTGGGGTCTGCCCTACGAATTGATGTCTGGGGTCTGCTTTACGAATTGATGTCTGGGGTCTGCTTTACGAATTGATGTCTGGGGTCTGCTTTACGAATTGATGTCTGGGGTCTGCTTTACGAATTGATGTCTGGGGTCTGCTTTACGAATTGATGTCTGGGGTCTTCTCGTGGGAAGATTCACAATTGATGTTCCAGGTTCTGTTGATGTTCTAGGCGTCACAGTTGATGTTCCTTGGCGTCACAGGTGCTGAGCACTTGAGCGAAGTGTCTTCAGCTGTGCACCGCTCCCAACACCTTATCTTGAGGTTATCTTGAGTTGATTTCGGGGCTTTAGTGTCCCCGCGGCCCGGTCCTTGTCCAGGCCTCCACCCCCAGGAAGCAGCCCGTGACAGCTGACTAACACCCAGGTACCTATTTACTGCTAGGTAACAGGGGTATTCAGGGTGAAAGAAACTTTGCCCATTTGTTTCTGCCTCGTGCGGGAATCGAACCCGCGCCACAGAATTACGAGTCCTGCGCGCTATCCACCAGGCTACGAGGCCCCTGGACCTGGACACACACACACATTGCTATTAGTTGTGGAAGCAATTAACAGGTAAATGCACTTTATATTGAACTATTCACCCTATCGTTGAACATAACGTTAGACTCAATGAACATGAATTGCCAAACTCAATTACACAAACTTAAGCCTAACACAATACTGGTTGAGGCAGGGAGGGAATTATCAAGGGGAAAGCGACAAGCTATTACGACTATATATAGCACTGGGAAGGGGTCAGGATAAGGATTTGGGATGGGACGGGGTGGAAAGGAATGGTGCCCAACCACTTGTGGACGGTCGGGGATTGAACGTCGACCTGCATGAAGCGAAATTGTCGCTCTACCGTCCATCCCAAGTGGTTGGACTCGATACTAGATAACCAAAATAACATGATATATCAGTGGAATATAGCAGTATAGGTTGCAATTATTATACCGTGTCGTGATGGTATAGTGGACTATAGCGCGTCTGGGAAACATCCATGTGCATAGGTTCGAATCCTCATCACGGCCCTTGTGAATTTGTTCACTACTAGGTGCCTGACAGCTGAGTGGACAGCGCTCGGGATTCGTTGTCCTAAGGTTCCCTGTTCGATTCCAGGCGGAGGCGGAAACGAACGGGCAAACTATCTTTCACTTTGATGCTCCTGTTCACCTAGCAGTAAAATAGGTACCTGGGAATTAGACAGCTGCTACGAGCTGCTTCCTAGGGGTGTGTAACAAAAAGGAGGCCTGGTCGAGGACCGGGCCGCGGGGACGCTAAGCTCCGAAATTATCTCAGGATAACCTCAAGATAACCTCCTTGTTCCGTCCTCAGCCCCAGACATCTGGAGCACCAAAGCCCGGACTTGCTGAGCAAAGCAAGACGCTCAAACAATTGTTTACCTCGCTTAACTACCAGCCGAGGGTAGTTAAGCCCTCCCCCAATACCAGGGGTCAAAGTGGGGGTCACTGGGGGTCACTGGGGGTCTTAGGTCTCCAACTGCACCATCTTGACACGGTTGCCAGGGCACTTTAAGAGGCTTGAATCATCCAGTTAAGTGGACCATTCTTGGCTTATTAAAATAATTACTCTTAGATCTGTATAGTCTAATAATATTTAATAATTATTTTATACAATAATTGTCCTATTTCCCTCTTCATTCTCCACTATTTTAGGCTAAGTTAAAATACACCTAAGCTTTATTTAAATAAAACATAACCTTAACATCCATTAATTTTTTTGTTAATAAAGTTAAGCTTGAACCCAAGAATTGTTTCAATTGAACCTAATAAGGTTTGTTGCTGTTAAACGTAATTTTACTGCCTGTTACGCCCTTGCTAAGTGTTTGTTTGTCCTAAGTATAGTTTCATTTGAACCTAAGCTTAGTCACATTAACTAAGTTTCTCCTAAACTTATCCTTATTTCCTTTAAGCCTGTGTTTAGTTCCTGTCAAAGCTAAGCTTAAAATCTCTGTGAAAGGTCAACTTAGTTTGTGTTAAATATAAGGCTAGTTTCTGCTAAAATTAAGCTTAGGGTCTGTTAAACCTAAGCCTGGTTAGTTTCTGGTAATAATAAGCTTTGTTTCTGCTAAGTCTAAGCTTAACTTCTCAGCCCAACTTATGGAAAGTTAAAATAGTTATAATAATAAACACACACACACACACACATATATATATATATATATATATATATATATATATATATATATATATATATATATATATATATATATATATATAAATATATATATATATATATCCTGACAAATTATGTATATTTTTGCAGGCTAGTAAACCTCAAAACTAATTAATCTAATTTGAAATATTTAGTTAGTCTTTCAAAATAATGTTTTACCATATATATTACAAACAAACGGTGCTTCAAACAACTCTAAAATGCATTTCAGTCATCAAGAACTAGTCACCGAAAAATTCCATAGAAATAAAAAATTTAATACCTTTAATTAGTTTGAAATAAGTCAGTGGACCTGATATAATGTGAATATAATTAAAAAACAAAATTTGTGAAATTAAATTATTTTACCGAATACCATTAGGAACAAAAGATCAGAAAACTCTCTATGTTCACTACTGATTAGGGAACAGTGAGACCGAATCACGCAATGAGTAAATGAACAAATCCACAAAGGGCCGTGACGAGGATTCGAACCTACGTCCGAGAGCATCCCAGACGTAATATCACGTAATGAGTACTTAAGCGCTTGTGGCTTATAGTTTGTCAGAGGCAGCCAATTAACGTTGATAATTGGCTTGATACTATAATTGATAGTAGAGTCATTGGTTAAGCAAACAATGACTCTACTGACGTATGGCAAAATTTTGCATAAACAAAATTTTGTTACTAAAATCCCAACCTAAGTTTTTCAACTATGCAGGCGGAAGTTCGTGTGGAAAAAAATAGATAAATATTGATTTCATCGTTATTTAATTGACGGTTTACACTGTAGGGGCTGATAACGATACCACACCCCCCAGGGGAGGGGTGTGAATGCCCGTGGGCATCAGGGCATCTCAACACACATCAACTTCCACAACACCGACTCGAAGTTGTACCCGCCAAACACACAGCGAAACTACGACGTTGCTACAACGTTCCAACAAGATTTAACACCTAAAACAAGTTATAAGAACCAATATAACAAGTTGTAACAACGTTCTAATACTTCAAAAACACGTTAAGCCAAGATGTAACAACTTTATTAAAAGTTGTAACAAGCGGAAAATAGGGGTCAGCTACGGTTTGTGTTTCCAGGGTAGAAATCAACCTTAGATGATGCCCTAAGTTGAGCCCTTGAAGAAGACTTAAGGAGGAATGTCTGTAGTCACACATGTAGTCTCCTCATGTTAGTGGAAAACTAGTTCGAGACCCGGTGGAAACGTCTCTCACATTGCTGTGTGTGGAGCCCGGAATGGAAGGGAATTATCAATGGAAAACGACAAAACATTACGACTATATAGCACTGGGAAGGGGTCAGGATAAGGATTTGGGATGGGACGGGGGGAAAGGAATAGTGCCCAACCACTTGGACGGTCGGGGAGTGAAAACATGCTCGAATAATACTGAATCAACGTTATCGACGTTGATTGAACGTCAAACACACACACACACACACACACACACACACACACACACACACACACACACACACACACACACACACACACACACACACACACACACATACACACACACACACACACACACACACACACACACACACACACACACACACACACACACACACACACACACACCAACACCCATCCAATCAAAGATTCACTAAACACACACAGTCGGCCAGGTTCCCTAAGCGCATCTGCTGCGACAATTTTTCATTCTCATTACAACACCAAGAATATTTCCACTATGAGAAGGAGGCAAGATGCGCCCTTATCTGGCGGAGCACCCGGATGGATCTAAGCCATATCCTCCATAGCACACGGGCCGGACCTAACCTGGCCAGATAGAGCCTTCGTGCACAGCACATGGACCGGCTCTCTGGCCGGATACAACCTTGCTTCCCACTTCACACAGACCGGCTCTCTGGCCGGCTCCTGGGGGGTGATAACCAGCACAAAGTATGATATTTATTCACAGAGTGTCCGGAGTGCGAGAGCGCTTGAAGCGCCGGGGCTGACTAATGCCTGGGCCTTGTCCTGTGCATGTTTCTAGTGTCCGTCTGCCTCAAAATATGTTTAGCCGTGGGTTAAAAGGTTTTTGTTCGGGATGCAGATAAGTTCTTTTTTTTTTCACCATTCCTTATCACCCTCCTCCGTCCCATCCTAAATCCTTATTCTGACTCCCTTTCAAGTGGTTGGGCACCATTCCTTCCCCCTGTTCCATCCCAAATCCTTATCCTGACCCCTTCCAAGTGGTTGGGCACCATTCCTTCCTCCCCCCCCCCCGTTCCATCCCAAATCCTTATCCTGATCCTTTTCAAGTGGTTAGATGCCATTTCTTTTCCCCATTCCCATCCTAAATCCTTATCCTGACCCCTTCCAAGTGGTTGGGCACCATTCCTTCCCCCTGTTCCATCCCAAATCCTTATCCTGACCCCTTCCAAGTGGTTGGGCACCATTCCTTTCCCCTGTTCCATCTCAAATCCTTATCCTGACCCCTTCCAAGTGGTTGGGCACCATTCCTTCCCCCCCCCCCCCGTTCCATCCCAAATCCTTATCATGACCCTTTCCAAGTGCTATATAGTCAATGACTTGGCGCTTTCTCCTGATATATCCCTTCCCCACTCTATGTCTCTAGAAAACCTTACTCAATAGAGAGATAATTATGCTTAGCACCTCGAGTGAGCTTTTCATATCACGTGTGATTAAACCAACTGTTGTTATTTGCAAAAGTTGCCAAAGAATGTTAGTTTTTTTTCTTTTTTTTAAGGGTTTGAGGTATAGCCTCTGAACTCCACATATGTCTTTATCTTCTGTACTCATATGTTGACCAGACCACACACTAGAAATTGAAGGGACGACGACGTTTCGGTCCGTCCTGGACCATTCTCAAGTCGACTGTGATGAGGAGGTAGGGACAGGCAATAAATAGGCAAGAGAGAGCTGAGGAGGAAAGTCAGGTGTAGGGGATAGTGAATTGATGGTGTTGATGGTGAATTCCGCCAGTGAAGTGCGAGATGAAATATCATGCAGATTACTTTAATTTAACCTAACCTGACCTGACCTGACCTCACCTCACCTCACCTCACCTACCTCACCTACCTCACCTACCTCATCTCATCTCATCTCATCTCGCCTCTCCAGCATCAATGTCAACAATTAACACATTGAACAAATCCACAAGGGCCGTGACGAGGATTCGAACCGGCGTCCGAGGCGCTGCCTTAAAACTGACACAGTAACTACGGTTATGGGACCGGTGAAGATGCGGTTACACGGTTCATATTGTAGGACTCGTCACGGTCCAGTGGTTCAAGAAGTGAACATTTACCCTAGTCAGTGGTTCAGGAAGTGAACATTTACACTAGTCAGTGGTTCAGGAAGTGAACACTTACACTAGTCAATGGTTCAAGAAGTGAACACTTACACTAGTCAGTGGTTCAAGAAGTGAACACTTACCCTAGTCAGTGGTTCAAGAAGTGAACACTTACCCTAGTCAGTGGTTCAAGAAGTGAACACTTACCCTAGTCAGTGGTTCAAGAAGTGAACACTTACCCTAGTCAGTGGTTCAATAAGATGAACACTTACCCTAGTCAGTGGTTCAAGAAGTGAACACTTACCCTAGTCAGTGGTTCAAGAAGTGAACACTTACACTAGCCAGTGGTTCAAGAAGTGAACACTTACCCTAGTCAGTGGTTCAATAAGATGAACACTTACACTAGCCAGTGGTTCAAGAAGCTCATCAAACAAGCCAGTGTTGAAAGTTATGATGAATAAGGTAAAGACAAGAAGAGGGAATTTATATATAAAATTCATATACATTTGGCAAGAATATTGATATAAATTCATATATATTTGGCAAGAATATTGATATAAAATTCATATACATTTGGCAAGAATATTGATATAAAAATCATATACATTTGGCAAGAATATTGATATAAATTCATATACATTTGACAAGAATATTCAGTTTATATTTAATTAGTCAGACTTTTACATTTATAAATTATTAGTTAAAATGTTGAATTAAATATATATTCAACAATGTTGAATATATATATTTATTTAGCAGGAAACATTTGAGTTGTGAATTTCTATCTATTTAGCATAAGTAATCAATTTTAATTTAGCTAGGATGTTAAATTTGTATTTATTTAACAAATGTTTTTTTTAGAAAGTAATGAATTCCATTTGTTAACTACTCTGACACTGAAAAAGTTCTTTCTAACGTCCCTGTGGCTCATTTGGGTACTCAGTTTTCACCTGTGTCCCCTTGTACGCGTACCACCAGTGTTAAACAGTTTATCTTTATCTACCCCATCAATTCCTCTGAGAATTTTGTAGGTAGTGATCATGTCTCCCCGAGCTCTCCTGTCTTCCAGCAACGTGAGGTGCATTTCCCGCAGCCTTTCCTCGTAACTCATGCCTCTTAGTTCTGGGACTAGTCTAGTGGCATACCTCTGAACGTTTTCCAGCTTCGTCTTGTGCTTGACAAGGTACGGGCTCCATGCTGGGGCCGCATACTCCAGGATTGGTCTTACATATGTGGTATACAAGGTTCTGAATGATTCCTTACACAGGTTCCTGAAGGCTGTTTTGATGTTAGCCAGCCTCGCGTATGCCGCTAATGTTATTCTTTTGATGTGAGCTTCAGGAGACAGTTTTGTCGTTATATCCTGGGGCCTGACAGCTGAGTGGACAGCGCTTTGAATTCGTAGTTCTGAGGTTCCGTGTTCAATCCCCGGTGGAGGCGGAAACAAATGGACAGAGGTTCTTTCACCTTGGTGCACCAGTTCACCTAGCAGTAAATGGGTACCTGGGAGATAGACAGCTGCTATGAGCTGCTTACTGGGGGTGTATAACAAAAAGAAGGCCTGGTCGAGGACTGGGCCGCGGGGTCGCTAAGCCCCGAAATCATATCAAGATAACATCAAGATATCAACCACTAGATCTTTCGCTCTGTCCGTGGGTGTGTGTGTGTGTGTGTGTGTGTGTGTGTGTGTGTGTGTGTGTGTGTGTGTGTGTGTGTGTGTATATGTGTGTGTGTGTGTGTGTGTGTGTGTGTGTGTGTGTGTGTGTGTGTGTGTGTGTGTGTGCGTGTGTGTGTGCGCGCGCGCGCGAGTGTGCGTGTGTTGTATTTGTGTGTTTGCTAAAAATTTCGTGACCGGGTGGTTAACGAACTGCCAGGTGTGGAAACGATTTCAGGTGTGTATCCTTATTTCTTGCTCAAAGGTACGGTGGTGCTTTCATAGTGTGTTCTCCTTACAACCGCATTAATGAACCTTGCCAATGACTATTCCTATATCCAAATATTCTCCAATTCATATACATAAAAACACAGAGAAGTAAGCACCGAGTGATACATAGGAGGAGGGAAGAGGGAGATAGAGAAGCGGTGAATGGAGAAAGGAAAACAGAGAAGAAGGGGAGGAGCACCACCGGATACCACTAATGGGTGTTGACCGCATGTTATGACCCTCTCTTGGGCTACTAATGGTGGCAGCGGGGGGATGGGACGCTCCTAAGGACCTGACGGAAGCTGTTTGTGATCATTAATTCCTCCCAACTCCCCAAGTAATTCATGCTGCAGAATTTACTACTTGAAGGATGTAATTACAGGGGAGTTTTTCTTGCTCAGATAAGAGCATTTCTCTCTTCTAATTCTGGTGCGTCTTGGCATCTATGTTTTTACCATGCGATGGTTTCAGAGGTCTAGGATCGGGTCTTATATGTTGATAGTGTAGTCAATCAGGTTGTTAATGCACTTTCAGCTAGCACTGTTACGTAGGAGAACACAGCCAAAGATAATCAAGAGCTCTATTAAGGTGTTTCATAACATCCCGTCTTAAGGACAATTTTGAGATCATTTCAGCAGCTCCCGTTAGATATAGATGGAGATGGCGTAGCCTTGAACCCTTTATTATGTAACATATCTCTTAGTGGATTTATTGCACCCATACTTCAATGGAGCCACTATGCACATTCCTTTAAGCTTCCTGATCTCATAGCAAAATATTTTAGTGAAAATTTAGAGCCTGTGCCATTAATTTTGTCCAGATATAGATTACAATTATTATGAGTTCCTGTATCTCTTGTTTTTTATTATTTCCTATGAGGTTTTGGTCCTCAGTGTGACACCATCACATTTTCTTTAAAGTTATTTCGTACTTTATTCCATGTCCAGCCGAGAATGGGTAAAATTCTTTAGTTTTTGTTTCTAAATTCTGTTATACATGTTTGTGTGGTCTTGGGCACGGCATTCTTAGTTGTAAATCAAGTGCAATCTTTTTTTACTAACTACTCCAATGCTAAAAAAAAGTTTTTTTGTATTTAATATCCGTGTTACTGATCTGAACTGCTAGCTTCAATCCATAGCCTTGGCGGACAGCGCTCTGGGGGTGGTAATCCACATGGCCCCGGGTTCCATTCTCGATCGAAGCAGAAACAAATGCGCAGAATATATTTCACCTGAAGCACCTATTCATCTATCAGTAAATAGGTACCTTGGAGACAGACAGCTGCCACGGGCTGCATCCTGCGTCTGTGTGTGTCAGAGAGGAGTATATATGTAGTTGATATGATGCTGGAAAAATAGATAGGAAGTCAGTACAACAGACAACCGACGGTTAGAAAGGCGGGGTCCAAGAGCTAACAGCTGAACCATGCAGGTAAAAATAGTAACTACACATGCTAGTAGTAATGTGGTGGAGGCTGACTCCATACACAGTTTCAAGTGTAGATATGATAGAGCCCAATAGGCTCAGGAATCTGTACACCAGTTGATTGACAGTTGAGAGGCGGGACCAAAGAGCCAGAGCTCAACTCCCGCAAACACAACTAGGTGAGTACAACTAGATGAGTACACATGAATCTCAGAATGCAGTCACTAAAGCTATCTAACTCCTAGGTAACTATTTAGGTATACAGAGACATGAGGTGAAAGAAACGTTCCTCACAGGGAATCGAACCCAGATCCCAAGTCCACTTCCGCTAGTACCAGCTAACTCATTAAATCCTTAATAAAACACTCGCCCAAACAAGTTTTTACTTTCAATATTTCGAACCAATTAATTCCTCGAGCAACATTACGAATGATGAGCTATGGATTTAAAGTATATTTTTCTTGTATTAATTCTGAAGAAAGCTTGGCGATGAGGCGAAAGTAACATCTTCTTGAGGTTATCTTGAGATGATTTCGGAGCTTTAGTGTCCCCGCGGCCCGGTCCTCGACTAGGCCTCCACCCCCAGGAAGCAGCCCGTGACAGCTGACTAACACCCAGGTACCTATTTTACTGCTAGGTAACAGGGGCATAGGGTGAAAGAAACTCAGCCCATTATTTCTCGCCGGCGCCTGGGATCGAACCCAGGACCACAGGATCACAAGTCCAGTGTGCTGTCCGCTCGGCCGACCGGCTCCCTTGAGTAGAGTACATGAGTAGAGAAAAGGAACATTAACGAGGCTCCCTAATGAAGGGAGATTTACTTTGATGAATGACAGGACGAATTTCAAACTCTTATTTTTTATTTATCATTCAAAAATGAAGAATGATAGAGAAAACGGGAATTAATAGGTGGTATACTCCATTGACATTCTGTCCATTTATTCCCTTTATTAGCCTTATATTGACCATTAAGTAGGCCTGGCCTGTAGTTTACCTGAATTTGGTTTCGAGAAGTCTTCAAATCAACAAGCTCAGATTGAGAATATTAGGAGTTCTTTCCTAGCAGAGTCTGCAGGGTCAAACTTCAGCTCCTGGGCTACAGAATTCCAACCGTTGATAATCTATTATAAGACAACACAAATTCTAGACCTCAAAACCCCCTTACAAAGGAATAAATACGAACGCTCTTGGGATTGAAAGAACGCTCTTGGGATTGAAAACGCTCTTGGGATTGAAAGAACGCTCTTGGGATGGAAAGAACGCTCTTGGAGATGGAAAGAACGTTCTTGGGATGGACATAACGCTCTTGGGATGGAAAGAACGCTCTTGGGATGGAAAGAACGCTCTTGTGCTAGAAAGAACGCTCTTGGAGATGGAAAGAACGCTCTTGGGATGGAAAGAACGCTCTTGGGATGGAAAGAACGCTCTTGGGATGGAAAGAACGCTCTTGAGATGGAAAGAACGCTCTTGGGATGGAAAGAACGCTCTTGGAGATGGAAAGAACGCTCTTGGAGATAGAAAGAACGCTCTTGGAGATGGAAAGAACGCTCTTGGGATGGAAAGAACGCTCTTGGGATGGAAAGAACGCTCTTGGGATGGAAAGAACGCTCTTGGAGATGGAAAGAACGCTCTTGGAGATAGAAAGAACGCTCTTGGAGATGGAAAGAACGCTCTTCGGATGGAAAGAACGCTCTTGGAGATGGAAAGAACGCTCTTGGAGATGGAAAGAACGCTCTTGGAGATGGAAAGAACGCTCTTGGGATAAAAGATCGCTCTTGGAGATGGAAAGAACGCTCTTGGAATGGAAAGAACGCTCTTGGAATGGAAAGAACGCTCTTGGAATGGAAAGAACGCTCTTGGGATAGAAAGAACGCTCTTGGGATTGAAAGAACGCTCTTGGGATGGAAAGAACGCTCTTGGGATGGAAAAGAACGCTCTTGGTATAGAAAGAACGCTCTTGCAGGTGGAAAAACGCTCTTGGGAGGGAAAGAACGCTCTTGGAGATGGAAAGAACGCTCTTGGGATGCAAAAGAACGCTCTTGTAATTGAAAGAACGCTCTTGGGATGGTAAGAACGCTCTTGGGATGGTAAGAACGCTCTTGGGATGGAAAAGAACGCTCTTGGGATGGACAGAACGCTCTTGGGATGGACAGAACGCTCTTGGGATGGAAAGAGCGCCCTTAGGATGGACAGAACGCTCTTGGGATGAAAAGAACGCTCTTGGGATTGAAAGAACGCTCTTGGGATTGAAAGAACGCTCTTGGGATGGAAAGAGCGCTCTTGGGATGGAAAGAACGCTCTTGGAGATGGAAAGAACGCTCTTGGGGCGGAAAGAACGCTCTTGGAACATTCCTAGAGGACAGAGCCAGAGAGCATGGGGGGGGTGTAGGGGGGGTGTGGAACCCTGGTTCGCCTTCAGTGGAAGCCTCAGGAACCCTCGAGGGTTCAGTTAAACCCCAAGGTTACATTTCTTTTTACCGTGTCGTGGTCTAGTTGTCTGGGGGCGTGTGCGTGGGAATACCCAGAGCATAGGGGGCCTCGTAGCCTGGTGGATAGCGCGCAGGACTCGTAATTCTGTGGCGCGGGTTCGATTCTCGCACGAGGCAGAAACAAATGGGCAAAGTTTCTTTCACCCTGAATGCCCCTGTTACCTAGCAGTAAATAGGTACCTGGGAGTTAGTCAGCTGTCACGGGCTGCTTCCTGGGGGTGGAGGCCTGGTCGAGGACCGGGCCGCGGGGACACTAAAAGCCCCGAAATCATCTCAAGATAACCTCAAGATCAAGATAACCTCAAGATAGGTTCGAATCCTCACCACGGCTCCTACTGAATTTTGTCATTGATACTTCGCGTTAGTGTGATTTCTCTGTGTATTGTCCATGATTGCAATAATCCTCCCATGATGTTTGGGGCCTGATAGCTGAGTGGACAGCGCTTCGGATTAGTAGTCCTGAGGTTCTGGGTGCGATATCCGGTGGAGGCGGAAACAAATGGGTAGAGTTTCTTTCACCCTTATGCCCTTGTTAACCTAGCAACAAAATAGGTACCTGGGAATTAGACAGCCGCTACGGGCTGCTTCCTGGGGGACGTGTAACTAAAAGGAGACCTGTTCGAAGACCGGGCCGCAGGGACGCTAAGCCCCGAAATCATCTCAAGATAACCTCAAGATGATTGCTAATATCTCCCATGAACTATCTACAGTATACATTTATTTCCTACACATATATGTCTGCATATCTGACAGTTCATGCACGTGTATGTGGTTCAATATATCTGTCATATATGACGCAAATAACCAATTTTATATATAATCTCTCAGAGCCTTGTTTCCAGGGCAAGTAATGGCTATATAGAGCTCACTACCTTGGGTCTTTATAGTCCACGGCTATTACCAGTAATTGGGAATTCCATTAGCCGCTTGGAAATGCATTCAAATGCTCCCTTGTCGCTAACAAAGCCTACACAAACTCGTATTAATCTCTTGTGGCAATGAGAAGACTATATATCTAGCGCTTATCATTGAACGCATTTGTTTACGGATGCCAGTATATTCGGATACGCGGGTAACCAAATGCATTGGTGGCCGATGTATTCGGCTACGGGATAACCAAATGCATTGGTGTCCGATGTATTCGGCTACGGGATAACCAAATGCATTGGTGGCCGATGTATTCGGCTACGGGATAACCAAATGCATTGGTGTCCGATGTATTCGGCTTCGGGATAACCAAATGCATTGATGGCCAATGTATTCGGTTACGGGATAACCAAATGCATTGGTGTCCGATGTATTCGGTCACGGGATAACCAAATGCATTGGTGTGCGATGTATTCGGTTACGGGATAACCAAATGCATTGGTGTGCGATGTATTCGGTTACGGGGTAGCCAAATGCATTGATGTGCGATGTATTCGGCTACGGGGTAACCAAATGCATTGGTGTGCGATGTATTCGTCTACGGGGTAACCTTCGGTAACCAATTTATTTGGACACATTGTAGAAGTATCAGGTTGTTCTACAATGATAGTTTTATTAATACAATCATCTGTTCAAACGTTCACAAAATAGGCTGTGGAAGTGTTAAAAGTTCACATTAGTATTATTGGAATAGCCCAAAATGGCATAATAAATCCTATATAAAGCTAAAGAATCTAACGTAATCTTGTCCCATGGCATAAAGCTGCTATCCTAGGCTTAACATATGCTATCTGAGGTATAATATAGTACATATATGGGTTATAATAGGCCTAGGAATATTTTATTTGGATTTTTACTTAATTTTTGGTGCCCTCGTTAATGTTTAGTGTACAAAGGGTAAACATTATGTGCTAAAATATTTCTACACGTTCGACCAAGTTGTTAAATATAGGTGATGTAATTTTAGGATGTTGTGTTGTGTGTTAGGATGTTGTGTTGAACTAAATGCTTCAGTTTCTGACCTGTATAAATTCAGTGCCTCGCTTTTCGTCTCGCTGGAGAATTAATAATTAACATAAGCTAACATTATATTTATGTTAAAAATGTATGTTCATATTATTTTTTCCATTATTTTAGCTAGACAAATTAATATATATATATATATATATATATATATATATATATATATATATATATATATATATATATATATATATATTATCGTAACTTTTTTTTTTATCAATACATTGATACCTAGTATTAGCTCTAATTACTGCAGAACATTAATGCAAGTGAACAAAATACAAGTTATTTCCTAAGTGGAAAGAGAACACTACTTTTGTTCGTGTATGTTATTCTCTCCTCGAGTCCAAACATATCTGTGCAAGGGAACTGTTATGGCAGCAAAGAGGCACGGGTCCAGGGTGGGGGGGGGGGGTAAATAACATCCCATTTGGCTTTCAAAAAAAGTGTTCTCGTCTCTGTAAAACACGAATCAAACATTTTTTTGTGGTTGAGTGTTTAGTGTTTGTTTGGCTTGTTTGTGTGTTTGTGTGGTGCGACACTTAAGTCCTTTCTAACATGACTCAGTCCCACAGTACCATTACTCAGTCCCACAGTAACATGACCAAGTCCCACAGTAACATTACTCAGTCCCACAGTAACATGACCAAGTCCCACAGTAACATTACTCAGTCCCACAGTGACATGACCAAGTCCCACAGTAACATTACTCAGTCCCACAGTAACATTACTCAGTCCCACAGTAACGTTACTCAGTCCCACAGTAAAATTACTCAGTCCCACAGTAACGTTACTCAGTCCCACAGTAACGTTACTCAGTCCCACAGTAACGTTACTCAGTCCCACAGTAACGTTACTCAGCCCCACAGTAACGTTACTCAGCCCCACAGTAACGTTACTCAGCCCCACAGTAACGTTACTCAGCCCCACAGTAACGTTACTCAGCCCCACAGTAACATTACTCAGTCCCACAGTAACATTACTCAGTCCCACAGTAACATTACTCAGTCCCACAGTAACATTACTCAGTCCCACTGTAACATGACTCAGTCCCACAGTAACATTACTCAGTCCCACAGTAATATTACTCAGCCCCACAGTAACATTACTCAGCACCCCACAGTAACATTACTCACTCCCACAGTAACATTACTCACTCCCACAGTAACATTACTCAGTCCCACAGTAACATTACTCAGTCCCACAGTAACATGACTCAGTCCGACAGTAACATTACTCACCCCCACAGTAACATGACTCACTCCCACAGTAACATGACTCAGCCCCCACTGTAACATTACTCACTCCTACAGTAACATTACTCAGCCCCACAGTAACATTACTCAGCCCCACAGTAACATTACTCAGGCCCACAGTAACATGACTCAGTCCCCACAGTAACATGACTCAGCCCCACAGCAACATGACTCACTCCCACAGTAACATTACTCAGTCCCATAGTAACATGACTCAGCCCCACAGTAACATTACACAGCCCCACAGTAACATGACTCAGCCCCACAGTAACATGACTCACTCCCACAGTAACATTACTCAGCCCCACAGTAACATTACTCAACCCCACAGTAACATTACTCAGGCCCACAGTAACGTTACTCAGGCCCACAGTAACATGACTCAGTCCCACAGTAACATGACTCAGTCCCACAGTAACATGACTCAGTCCCACAGTAACATTACTCACTCCCACAGTAACATTACTCAGTCCCATAGTAACATGACTCAGCCCCACAGTAACATGACTCAGCCCCCACTGTAAAATGACTCAGCCCCCACTGTAAAATGACTCGGCACCCCACAGTAATGTGGGTGAGTATATGCCTCTTTGAGAGTCATTCTCTCCCCCCCCCCCTCCACAGACACACCCGAAGGCTGCTTGAAAATACACAACTCACATTTATCTAAACATATGTAAATGAGGATGATATACTTTCTATAGTTTCTATATACTTTCTATACTTTTTATATGGTTATACGGAATTAGGACGGGCAAGCCCTACCCCTGGCGCCAATTAGGACGGGCAAACCCTACCCCTGGCGTCAATTAGGACGGGCAAACCCTACCCCTGGCGTCAATTAGGACGGGCAAACCCTACCCCTGGCGCCAATTAGGACGGGCAAACCCTACCCCTGGCGTCAATTAGGACGGGCACACCCTACCCCTGGCTCCAATATGGACGGGCTTTCTGACATGAGAGGTGAGAAAGTCTTGGTCCAGAGCGCAAGACAGAGAAAACTCTGGTCAGAAAACAGGTGTTCCCTCACACTACACTTTACCCAGCAGTGTTTAGTGTCGTCGCCTGCGGGGGTAAGTTTACCCAGGGTTCGAGCCTCGAAGACGCACTTAATTAACCCTCAAGTCGACCTAAGTCTGTCCTCGGCGACAGACCCGTCTTAAACATTTTGACGGGTTCGTTCACAGGTGGCCGAAACGTGCACTACCACCAATGATATATTTTTATTAATAAGATAAAATTATTAATTTTACTTCAAGTAAAATTTTATCTTATTTGCGAATTTATCCAGATTACGCCAGAAAATTCTTGACTCCTACAGGATTCGAACCCGGTAAGCCAGGGCCTCCATGTCCCTTGGCATGTCTAGTACCACTCGGCCACCGACTCCAACCACTTGGGCTGGACGGTAGAGCGACGGTCTCGCTTCATGCAGGTCGGCGTTCAATCCCCGACCATTCCAGTGGTTGGGCACCATTCCTTCCCCCCGTCTCATCCCAAATCCTTATCCTTGCCCCTTCCCAGTGCTATATAGTCGTAATGGCTTGGCGCTTTCACCCTGATAATTCCCTTCCCTTCGGCCACCGACTGTACACAAGTAATAGGAAGTAGTCAGACTTATTACCCCAATACCCGACAGCACTCGTGACTTGATTGGACACAGATATTTCATCAAAGCACTTCATCACGCCGGGGCCTCGTAGCCTGGTGGATAGCGCCCAGGACTCGTAATTCTGTGGCGCGGGTTCGATTCCCGCGCGAGGCAGAAACAAATGGGCAAAGTTTCTTTCACCCTGAATGCCCCTGTTACCTAGCAGTAAATAGGTACCTGGGAGTTAGTCAGCTGTCACGGGCTGCTTCCTGGGGGTGGAGGCCTGTTCAAGCTTGAATGATCACCAGGCCAGTATTCAGCAGAACTCTTGACCCCTGAAGGATTCGAAACCGGTCAGACAAGGTTCGAATAACACACATGCCATCAGACTAATAATAGTTATGATAAATAAACGTTTCGAGTAACTTAACGTTTGAAACGTTCCAATAACAACGTTGCCAGCTCTCCCGCACCATGACAACATCTCACAGTCTGAAACTCAGAAGTTTCAGACCATGAGATAATGTACATGCATAAAATGGCAATGTAAAATCATTTCATTTAAGAAAAGAAGTTTGATTTTTTGCTTGAAAAATATGTTTGGCATTATTTACAGAAATTCAGTTTATTTTCTTGCTTATAAACCAAACAATTGGTTCAAAGGAGAAATGGATATATAGTCTCTTGTGTTTACTCTTTAATTACTAAACTAATTTTCTTTAGCATATTTTAAGCGAGCAAAAACTCCTTTTTCCCCTATAAGTCGCGAGGATAACTTAATCACCACCTTCCCTATACCAAGACTATTCATATCCTCGTAGCCTTGGGGGCCTCGTAGCCTGGTGGATAGCGCGCAGGGCTTGTAATTCTGTGGCGCGGGTTCGATTCCCGCACGAGGCAGCAACAAATAGGCAAAGTTTCTTTCACCCTGAATGCCCCTGTTACCTAGCAGTAAAATAGGTACCTGGGTGTTAGTCAGCTGTCACGGGCTGCTTCCTGGGGGTGGAGGCCTGGTCGAGGACCGGGCCGCGGGGACACTAAAAAGCCCCGAAATCATCACAAGATAACCTCAAGATCCTCATTCATAGCCGAGAATGGCCAACCTAATTTGACTTCTTTTACGTTGTTAAACATTTCAACCTCTGCACTCTGGCAACGCATCCTCGTTACTCCTCTAGTGCTAAGAGGCAGGACACAACATGTGCCTCTTCTCACTATGCCGTTAGTCTCCGTTAACGCCTCCCTGGGATTCCGTTGGCCCGTTGAATAACGAGACCTTTATTATAATTGTCAAAACAACTTATCCTAGAGAGGAGCTCTCAGGATTTGCTGTTTTTTTCTGAAAATTTTGAGATTTCGTGTTATCTTGAGATGATTTCGGGGCTTAGCGTCCCTGCGACCCGGTCCTCGACCAGGCCTCCTCCCCCAGGAAGCAGCCCGTAGCAGCTGTCTAACTCCCAGGTACCTATTTAATGCTTGGTAACAGAGGCATCAGGGTGAAAAAAACATTTTGCCCATTTGTCTCCGCCTCCACCGGGGATCGAACCCGGGAGCTCACGACTACGAATCCGAAGCGCTGTCCACTCAGCTGTCAGGCCCCCAGTGTTAAGTGGATCCCAGTTCAGGATCTCCTGGTTTGTGTGGATAACAGGTTTAGATCACATGGTTGAAATGGATTCATGTTCCGGATCCCCTATTGGCTGAGTGGATCACAGCTCTCGATCCTATTTTTTGTTGTGTGGGTCAGGGCATCGAATCCCAGGGATTGAGTGAAGCCTTACAGTGAACTATCTTGTGTGACCAACAGTGACTATCAGATGTGACCAACAGTGACTATCAGATGTGGCCAACAGTGACTATCAGATGTGGCCAACAGTGTACTATCAGATGTGACCAACAGTGTACTATCAGATGTGACCAACAGTGACTATCAGATGTGACCAACAGTGTACTATCAGATGTGACCAACAGTGACTATCAGATGTGACCAACAGTGTACTATCAGATGTGACCAACAGTGTACTATCAGATGTGATCAACAGTGACTATCAGATGTGACCAACAGTGTACTATCAGATGTGACCAACAGTGTACTATCAGATGTGACCAACAGTGTACTATCATGTGTGACCAACAGTGTACTATCAGATGTGACCAACAGTGACTTTAAAATAGCCACAAACCTGCGCTCATTTAATATGTGTTTCTATGTACATAAAATAACAATCATATGTAATTAATATTACTGATGTATATATGTTCCATATATTGATTTCATGTTGTTAACTGTCACATTAACAAATCCGTTAATTTGTTAACATATTTGTAATATATGAGAGTATAATAAATGAGAATTTAACATATATATGAGAATATATTCTCATATATATGTATATTTAATTGATAAAAGTTGTGATTATTTCCATGCTGTTAATGTAAGAAAATTTTCAATTAAAAAAATTAAATTAAAATTTTAAAATAAGAATAAAGTTTAAAAAATTAAAAATTTTGAAGAAAAAATCCATGCATATTTCCTGATATTTTCAGTCCTCATCAGTATATATCATCTAATATATCTAATATATATTATCTAATATATAGATAATATATACATTATCTAATATATAGAGCTAATTAGAACTTGAAATTGAGCCTATTACAACTTTATTGTTAATCTCGGCTTTATTGGAATTATTTTCCCATTTAATGTTCGTTAGTAAAACGAATTGTGATGCATGTGATAGTGATGACATTGACATGACATAACATGACATGACATAACATGACATGACATGACATGACATGACAATGTCAGTGCTGGCATTAGATTTGCATACAATTCATGCTGGAATTAGATCAAATGGCAGTTGTATTCTGTATTCAATAATTGATGGAGAGTATTCAAGTTGTATACAATAATTGATGGAAAGGATCACATCCTAGATCAGATTTGGATATGATAATTCATAGTGATGACCAGGTTCTGGAACCTGTTGGAGGCTCTGAGCCCAGATTCACGAAGTAGTTACGCAAGTACTTACGAACGTGTACATCTTTCCTCAATCTTTGACGGCTTTGGTTACATTTATTAAACAGTTTACAAGCAGGAAAACTTGCCAATCAACTGTTGTTATTGTTATAAACAGCCTCCTGGTGCTTCGGAGCTCATTAACTGTTTAATAATTGTAAACAAAGCCGCCAAAGGTTGAGAAAAGACGTACAGGTTCGTAAGTGCTTGCGTAACTGCTTCATGAATCTGGCCTCAGGTTTTCGAAGCTTATGGAGGCTCCGAAACAGCTGCTGATGTCATAAATCACGAAACAAAAAGCCCATGAAGGGACAAATGATATTTTTACACAAATTATGAACAGGGAAGCTTATTGAGAAGAACAGTCTATTAAACAACAAAGAGATCAAATGACAAATAACGATATAGATAAGGTATTTTGGAAATTATATCCAGTCCGCTACATGTCCCACCACCACTTCAGTTTTGCTGTCACCAAGCAACCCGTTCTCGCACTTGCTTTTAGTCAATATTGGCTTATTTAATAAGTGCATATGTGACATACTAATTGATTGTGAATATTTTAGTTTACCTTGAAAAGCTTTATAGAAAACACCGACCTCACCTAACCTTCTTAGTATGTTAAGATAAGCATCTTATTGCTTCTTATTTGCAATTATTACTTAACCTATCAACGGTTTAAGTTAAGTAATAATTGTAATTAAGAAGCAATAAGATGCTTATCTTAACATACTAAGAAGGTTAGGTAAGGTCGGTGTTTTCTATGAAGCTTTTCAAGGTAAACTAAAATATTCACAATCAATTAGTATGTCACATATGCACTTATTAAATAAGCCAATATTGACTAAAAGCAAGTGCGAGAACGGGTTGCATCAAGTGGAAGGGAAACTGAGACTGCAAAATTGTCCAGCGATTTTGAGTTAGTAATTCACTGTGAAAAATACAGTTGTCAACTTTCTCTATCAGAATATTCCGTCATATTTCCATATTCATATTCAATACGTCAAGAACTCATTATAACAAATTTTTTGTTATTGCTAATCATCCAAGGAACCCAGGACTCTTTTTTTTAAATTATTGCTTAAAAACTGGAGTTTAGGGGAAACAAATTGCTACAAAAATTGAGTTTAGAAAATATATTTTTTGAAGAATTTGGGGCGGGGATCAAATTGGTTAGGAAATTATGTGTAGGGAAGAAAATTGTTAGCAGATTTATGTTAGAGAATAAAATTGTTTAAATTATATTATTATCGTGGTACAGCTCACCATAAGAGGTTTTAAATTTCCAGGTTTCAAGGATAAATATGTTTCGTCAAGTGGTCAAGACTTTGACTGGTTGACAATCATAAACCTCTCATACACCAGAGACGCTCCTTCAGACCCAATGGTCTCTGGGCGCCCCTTCCTTCTTGAGGTTATCTTGAGGTGATTTCGGGGCTTTTTAGTGTCCCCGCGGCCCGGTCCTCGACCAGGCCTCCACCCCCAGGAAGCAGCCTGTGGCAGCTGACTAACACCCAGGTACCTATTTACTGCTAGGTAACAGGGGCATAGGGTGAAAGAAACTCTGCCCATTGTTTCTCGCCGGCGCCTGGGATCGAACCCAGGACCACAGGATCACAAGTCCAGCGTTCTGTCCGCTCGGCCGACCGGCTCCCTTGTATACATTTGCAATCCAACTTAATGCATCTCACTCAGGGCCGCATATTCCAACTTTCCACAGTCGCATACAAACTCCAACTTAGCAACTTAGCTTCGCCTCTCTAGAATAAAGCATCAAACTGGAGGATCCAATCGAAACTATTCACAGTTTATTTTGCACGTGCAAAGTAAACTTTGCCACATGTATCATCACCACTATGCAACGTTAAGGAACGTGTTTAGCTAACATGTGTACACCGAACCGCTGCTCGACAATTCATCCATTATATAAATCCATCCAAATTAATCCAAATTCATTTATCTTAAAAAATCCACCTTAGTTCATATGTTCAGCCTTGACTCACGTCTTCATATATATATACAATATTTATTATTAAAAATAAAAGTAAAAAAAATAGAGGCGTGTGTTCACACAAATATATATATATATATATATATACATATATATATATATATATATATATATATATATATATATATTTATATATATATATATATATATATATATATATATATATATATATATATATATGTATATATATATATATATATATATATATATATATACACAAACATTGTGTGTGTGTATATATACATATACATTATATACATAAAAGCTATACCTGGTTGTATAGCTTTTAGCATGTCGTGGTACAGGGGTAAGGTGCGGTGCTGGGAGCACCCAGGTCGATGGTTCGAGTCACCTCAGTGCTCCAATTGAAGTTATCAAAACTATTAAAAATAATAAATAACAAATAATGTAGTTATCATTCCTATTATTATTATTATTTATTCCAGACATTATACGTCTCACCAAATACAACTTGATAATTAGTTTACTTGCATTTAACTGAACAAAATTTAATTCGATATGTGTTCAAAATCATGTGACCAAATCATTTATGAACACACGCTAATTCACATGCCTTGAGTTGCAATATTAAAACACTTGAAACCACTCGTGTCATTTGATCGATTTAACAGCATTAAACAGCACAATACGAACGACTACGATAACAAACAGCAGTTCTATACACGAACTGCCTTTGTGTATCAATTGCTGCGAATGACTGTACTCAATTCGTGCTGTAACGCTAACAAGTCACGTCTAGGTTACAGCAGGCACGAAGCTACATAACTCCAGTTCCTAGTTATAATTCGTAAATCATTTTGAGGAATTACTGTTAAGCAGAGATGGATTACAATGCCCATTCACCTGGGCACTAGGAGGCTCGAACCGTGGCCCCCACGTATGTGAGGTCGAAGCTCTATCGACCGAGCTATTGAGTAGCCTTAATAAGGAAGACTATTCTCAAGACTTTTATTCTCAAGACTTTTATTCTCAAGACTTTTATTCTCAAGACTTTTATGGATTACATGAATTAGAACCTAAACTAGAGGGCAAATCCTTGCTTCAGGAACCTTGTGATCAATGTGGCTGTGATGCTTCGTGCCTCTAATGCCTCTCTATTCTATATAGAGAGAGTTTATTCTATATAATTCTGGGGTTTATAAGCTGATGTTTGTCGTCGGGTAAAAAATGTTTTATATAGCAGTATAATCATGTTTTGCCAGAGACGTGAACATTTGATAATTAGAATGATCACCAAATATTAGATTTATCCAACAGAAGATTAAGCAAATATTAAGTTCATCCAACAATACGTTCATCCAACATTACGTTCATCCAACAATAGGTTTATCCAGCAATGGGTTCATCTAACAATAGGTTCATCCAACAATAGGTTCATCCAACAATGGGTTCATCCAACGATGGGTTCATCCAACAATAGGTTCATCCAACAATGGGTTCATCCAACGATGGGTTCACCTAACAATGGGTTCACCTAACAATGGGTTCATCCACCAATAGGTTCATCCAACAATAGGTTCATCCAACAATAGGTTCATCCAACAATAGGTTCATCCAACCATAGGCTCATCCAACAATAGGTTCATCCAACCATAGGCTCATCCAACAATAGGTTCATCCAACAATAGGTTCATCCAACCATAGGCTCATCCAACAATAGGTTCATCCAACCATAGGCTCATCCAACAATAGGTTCATCCAACAATAGGTTCATCCAACAATAGGTTCATTCAACAATAGGTTCATCCAACCATAGGCTCATCCAACAATAGGTTCATCCAACCATAGGCTCATCCAACAATAGGTTAATCCCCCTCAAACCCCCCCCCGTCCCAAATCCTTATCCTGACCCCTTCCCAGTGCCATATAACCCCCCCCCCCATGGCTTGGCATCTCCCCCCTGATAGTCCCATATCCATACTTTATCATTGCCATACATTTACCACATTTAAGTAACAGAAAAAAAGGTCTATTGATATGAGGTGATTGTTCTGTGTGAGTGAGAGAGCCGGGGGGAGCTGGTCGGCCTCTGCCCACACTCGTTCTTTGTAACTAGTTTTTCATAACTCTCTCTTGACGTTTATAGGTCTATCAAATTTATCCCGTAAAGTATGCAGGAGAAACTTCTCTCGTTCTGTTCAATGGTGCAGGTAATAAGAACTTGGGTTGATATGGAAATCTTATCAGCGTGAGGTGGAATGCTGTTAGGATATTGTTGGCGGCGGGGGATGTGTTATCTGAAGATGGCTTGATATCTTCCGGAGGGGTGGGGGGGGGGTGGTCTGTGCTATCATAGCTATGGTGATCAATGCCACAGGCGTCAGGAATGTGGTCATCAATGCCACATATATATCACAGATTATCTTGAGGTTATCTTGAGATGATTTCGGAGCTCTCCACCCCCAGGAAGCAGCCCGTGACAGCTGACTAACTCCCAGGTACCTATTTACTGCTAGGTAACAGGGGCATTCAGGGTGAAAGAAACTTTGCCCATGTGTTTCTGCCTCGTGCGGGAATCGAACCCGCGCCACAGAATTACGAGTCCAGCGCGCTATCCACCAGGCTACGAGGCCCCTTTATAGCAACAAAATCTGAAAGCATTGATAGAATATCGCATCATTTATATTCATCAACAAAAAGTGTTGAAACTTCTCGATATTTTGATGACCAGATCACACACTAGAAGGTGAAGGGACGACGACGTTTCGGTCCGTCCTGGACCATTCTCAAGTCGACACAACCGACTTGAGAATGGTCCGTGACGGACCGAAACGTCGTCGTCCCTTCACCTTCTAGTGTGTGGTCTGGTCAACAAACTTTTGCCACGTTATTGTGACTCATCTAGTATTTCTAGTTTATCCAAATACTCCCAAAACAGCTAGAGAAGAGACCGCCTCTGCTACATAACTGGCTCCTCGATACGTCAATGGCCATCTCGTTCTCACTCCTTTTCTCTCTTGAAAAGGAGCCTCAAGGCGCCAAGAGCCAAGAGTTCTTGGCTCAAACCAGCCCAGCTCCCACAGACTCTCTAGCAAGATAATGCTAGTACTAGTGCTTTTCCTAGATCAATGGGTACTCCAGTTATCTTGTGACCAAAACACTAGCACTATTTTGTGTCTAGATTACTAGGTACTAGCAGCAGGGTCTTGTGTCTAGATAACTGGGTACTAGCAGGATCTTGTGTCTAGATAACCAGGTACTAGCAGGGTCTTGTGTCCAGATAACTGGGTACTAGCAGCAGGATCTTGTGTCTAGATAACTGGGTACTAGCAGGTCTTGTTTCTAGATAACTAGGTACTAGCAGGGTCTTGTGTCCAGATAACTAGATACTAGCAGGATCTTGTGTCTAGATAACTGGGTACTAGCAGGGTCTTGTGTCTAGATAACTAGGTACTAACAGGATCTTGTGTCTAGATAGCTAGGTACTAGCAGCAGGGTCTTGTGTCTAGATAACTGGGTACTAGCAAGTCTTGTCTAGATAACTGGGTACTAGCAAGTCTTGTCTAGATAGCTAGGTACTAGCAGCAGGGTCTTGTGTCTAGATAACTGGGTACTAGCAGGATCTTGTGTCCAGATAACTAGGTACTAGCAGGATCTTGTGTCTAGATAATTAGGTACTAGCAGGGTCTTGTGTCTAGATAACTAGGTATTAGCAGAATCTTGTGTCTAGATAATTAGGTACTAGCAGGATCTTGTGTCTAGATAACTAGGTATTAGCAGGGTCTTGTGTCTAGATAACTAGGTATTAGCAGAATCTTGTGTCTAGATAATTAGGTACTAGCAGGATCTTGTGTCTAGATAACTGGGTACTAGCAGGGTCTTGTGTCTAGATAACTAGGTACTAACAGGATCTTGTGTCTAGATAGCTAGGTACTAGCAGCAGGGTCTTGTGTCTAGATAACTGGGTACTAGCAAGTCTTGTCTAGATAGCTAGGTACTAGCAGCAGGGTCTTGTGTCTAGATAACTGGGTACTAGCAGGATCTTGTGTCCAGATAACTAGGTACTAGCAGGATCTTGTGTCTAGATAATTAGGTACTAGCAGGGTCTTGTGTCTAGATAACTAGGTATTAGCAGAATCTTGTGTCTAGATAATTAGGTACTAGCAGGATCTTGTGTCTAGATAACTAGGTATTAGCAGGGTCTTGTGTCTAGATAACTAGGTATTAGCAGAATCTTGTGTCTAGATAATTAGGTACTAGCAGGATCTTGTGTCTAGATAACTAGGTACTAGCAGGGTCTTGTGTCTAGATAGCTAGGTACTAGCAGCAGGGTCTTGTGTCTAGATAACTGGGTACTAGCAAGTCTTGTCTAGATAGCTAGGTACTAGCAGCAGGGTCTTGTGTCCAGATAACTAGGTACTAGCAGGATCTTGTGTCTAGATAATTAGGTACTAGCAGGGTCTTGTTTCCAGATAACTAGGTACTAGCAGGATCTTGTGTCTAAATAACTAGGTACTAGCAGCAGGATATTGTTTCTTCACAGCTTAGAAGGATTCCAAAAGTGATTGTAATTGGGTTGTTGCATGTTTCATGCTGATTGGGTTGTTGCATGCGACCAGTTACTGGCTGACAAATCCCCTAACAGCCTGAGGCACGAGGGGAGGGAGGATATTAACAACAGCACTCAGCCTCATTTCCTAAAAATTCTTTTTTGTTTCAATGCATAGAGAGCTGAGTAAAAAAAAAAGGGGGTGGGGGTTCGCAAAGGCCTGATGACCTTTGGGACTCCGCCAGCAAGGCACATGTGAAAGGAATCTTATGAGTTCAGCAAGAAGGTTCTCTGTGACATCGCCAAGTGCTAGGTTCAGCATTTCTTGAGCTGAGAAGTCTTCGTCCCGTGAAGACTTGTACTTTGCTGTTCCAAGACTTGGCTGCTCTGTGAACCTCAGATTATTTAGCAGTAAACTTTTCTGTTCTGGTTAACTCTTTCCTGAATATCACAGCCCATCCTCCTGTTTCGGTAATACTTATAGTAACGATGAGGACTATAGTACATATACCGACGTACTACGCAATTAGATAGTAGAAATAGGTACTATTGAATTTGGACAAACCGGAAAAAGATTTTGTTTACGTTGCAAAGATACACTAAACTAACCTAGCCTTCTTAGGCCTAATACACGCTATATGATGGCCTAATATAGTACATATGTGTGCTATACTAGGCCTGGGAATATTTAAGTTTGTTTTTTAGCTTCATTTTTTTGTCGAACCCTCTAAAAAGTGAACAGTACGAAATTCTACTATTTAATTACTTAGTACGTCGGTGCTTGTACTATGGTGTAAATAATTACAAAAAAATTCCATCTTAACAAAAGGAAAGGCTGGTATATTTATGAATTCGTAGCCATGCTAATTTGTGCTGTAAATGTAATGGTTTCTGACCAGGTTTCACACCATTCCGTCAGCAGGATGAGACCAGAAGTTGTGTCAGCATTAAGACACCAAAGACAGTCTTAGTCCAGCATTTCCCACCCCCCCACCACCCCAGCATCTCCCCCCCCCTCACTCCAGCATCCCCTAACACCCATCCCACATCCTCAGCATCCTGAAACCAGATAACTTGCTGAGATTGGTCGCAGCCTCCCGAGCCACGGGCCCAAGCTCCCGCCCTCCAAATAACCACTTTGCGACAAATATTTTCAATAACACCGGGTCAACAGTGTTCAGCCAGACTATTGCTGCCATCCCACGAAAATTCCGCCCATAAGGCCGACGTGTGCACTCGTCTACAAATATTGGATCCTCCGGTTTCATATAGAACGCAAATAAGAAATAGTTCTATCGAACGAGAGATAATATAGAAATTGAGAGAAAGAGAGACAGAGAGAGAGAGAGACAGAGAGAGAGAGACTGAGAGAGAGAGAGACTGAGAGAGAGAGAGACAGAGAGAGAGAGAGACAGAGAGAGAGAGACAGAGACAGAGAGAGTGAGAGAGACAGAGAGAGAGAGACAGACAGAGAGAGAGAGAGACAGAGAAAGAGAAGGTTCCATACAAAAACAAGACCTGGAAAATATCAAACCTCTTTCAACCTCTTTCAATAAACTCGTGTTATTAGGTGAGCGGCCGTGTGTTTAAACAGAGTAAATTACGCAAGCTGAAACCAATATCGACTTTTATTGGCCAGGTCCCACAGAGTTAACACTTCATCACTGGACCCCTGGACGCAAAAAAATCGGGTGTTGGCTGAGGGTTGAGATCCGGTGTGTGTGTGTGTGTGTGTGTGTGTGTGTGTGTGTGTGTACTCACCTAGTTGTACTCACCTAGTTGTGTTTGCGGGGGTTGAGCTCTGGCTCTTTGGTCCCGCCTCTCAACCGTCAATCAACAGGTGTACAGATTCCTGAGCCTATCGGGCTCTGTCATATCTACACTTGAAACTGTGTATGGAGTGAGCCTCCACCACATCACCCCCTAATGCATTCCATTTGTCAACCACTCTGACACTAAAAAAGTTCTTTCTAATATCTCTGTGGCTCATTTGGGCACTCAGTTTCCACCTGTGTCCCCTTGTGCGTGTTCCCCTTGTGTTAAATAGACTGTCTTTATCTACCCTATCAATCCCCTTCAGAATCTTGAATGTGGTGATCATGTCCCCCCTAACTCTTCTGTCTTCCAGCGAAGTGAGGTTTAATTCCCGTAGTCTCTCCTCGTAGCTCATACCTCTCAGCTCGGGTACTAGTCTGGTGGCAAACCTTTGAACCTTTTCCAGTTTAGTCTTATCCTTGACTAGATATGGACTCCATGCTGGGGCTGCATACTCCAGGATTGGCCTGACATATGTGGTATACAAAGTTCTGAATGATTCTTTACACAAGTTTCTGAATGCCGTTCGTATGTTGGCCAGCCTGGCATATGCCGCTGATGTTATCCGCTTGATATGTGCTGCAGGAGACAGGTCTGGCGTGATATCAACCCCCAAGTCTTTTTCCTTCTCTGACTCCTGAAGAATTTCCTCTCCCAGATGATACCTTGTATCTGGCCTCCTGCTCCCTACACCTATCTTCATTACATTACATTTGGTTGGGTTAAACTCTAACAACCATTTGTTCGACCATTCCTTCAGCTTGTCTAGGTCTTCTTGAAGCCTCAAACAGTTCTCTTCTGTTTTAATCCTTCTCATAATTTTAGCATCGTCCGCAAACATTGAGAGAAATGAATCGATACCCTCCGGGAGATCATTTACATATATCAGAAACAAGATAGGACCGAGTACAGAGCCCTGTGGGACTCCACTGGTGACTTCACGCCAATCGGAGGTCTCACCCCTCACCGTAACTCTCTGCTTCCTATTGCTTAGATACTCCCTTATCCACTGGAGCACCTTACCAGCTACACCTGCCTGTCTCTCCAGCTTATGTACCAGCCTCTTATGCGGTACTGTGTCAAAGGCTTTCCGACAATCCAAGAAAATGCAGTCCGCCCAGCCCTCTCTTTCTTGCTTAATCTGTGTCACCTGATCGTAGAATTCTATCAAGCCTGTAAGGCAAGATTTACCCTCCCTGAATCCATGTTGGCGATTTGTCACGAAGTCCCTTCTCTCCAGATGTGTTACCAGGTTTTTTCTCACGATCTTCTCCATCACCTTGCATGGTATACAAGTCAAGGACACTGGCCTGTAGTTCAGTGCCTCTTGTCTGTCGCCCTTTTTGTATATTGGGACCACATTCGCCGTCTTCCATATTTCTGGTAGGTCTCCCGTCTCTAGTGATTTACTATACACTATGGAGAGTGGCAAGCAAAGTGCCTCTGCACACTCTTTCAGTACCCATGGTGAGATCCCATCTGGACCAACCGCCTTTCTAACATCCAGATCCAGCAGGTGTCTCTTGACCTCCTCTCTCGTAATTTCGAACTCCTCCAAGGCCGCCTGGTTTACCTCCCTTTCTCCTAGCACAGTGACCTCACCCTGTTCTATTGTGAAGACCTCCTGGAACCTCTTGTTGAGTTCCTCACACACCTCTCTGTCATTCTCTGTATACCTGTCCTCGCCCGTTCTAAGTTTCAATACCTGTTCTTTCACTGTTGTTTTCCTTCTGATGTGACTGTGGAGTAGCTTTGGTTCGGTCTTGGCTTTGTTTGCTATATCATTTTCAAAATTTTTCTCTGCTTCTCTTCTCACCCTGACGTACTCATTCCTGGTTCTCTGGTATCTCTCCCTGTGTGTGTGTGTGTGTGTGTGTGTGTGTGTGTGTGTGTGTGTGTGTGTGTGTGTGTGTAGTGAAGAGAGGAGCAGGGGAGAGGGGAGATGAGGGTAAATGGGTGAGAAAGAGAGGGTGAGGGGAGGCAAGGAGAGCCTTCAGCAGTGTGAAGGGAAGAGAGAGAGAGAGAGAGAGAGAGAGAGAGAGAGAGAGAGAGAGAGAGAGAGGTAACCAGAGAGAGAGACAGGGAGACAAAGAGAGTTACAGAGAGGTTACACAGTTTTGAGGAAGGAGGTGGAAGCAAGAAGTGACTAATGGAACAGCAACATCAGGGAGAGACAATAGACTGTGGAAGAGAAAGAGAAACGGATGCTGGCTTGTGTGTGTGAGAGCGTACTCGTCTAGTGTTCCTCTCCTACTTGTACTTCCCGGCGGGACGAGCTCGGGCTCCCAAGTCCCGCCTCTCATCCCTATTAAGGCTTAATCATATCCATGTAGAAAGTGGGGTATGGTGATGCTCTTCACCATTTCACTTCTCGTGTTCACCATCTTGACACTTCAAAATATCACGTTAATGTTTCTGAGAATCATTTGTGCACAAAGTTTCCCTCTGTGTCCCATGATAAAGTGTCTGCCTTTGTCCGACCCCTTCTACTAACTTGAATATTTTTAATGTCGTGATCATGTTTAGCTTGCTTTCTTTTCTTCGAATGAGTTATGGACAACTTTCAGAGTTTTTCCTTGTAACTGGGTTGGCTATCTAGAGGACTACTCATCCACCTGCAGCAATTATCTAGGACTACTCACCCACCTGTGGCAGGTATCTAGAATTAACACACACCTGGGGCCAGCTACCAGTAGGAGAGATTATGACTAGAACCGTCCCCCTGATTTTGGCTTGGAACATTGTATCATTGAATCTTGCAACATTTAAAGCAACATTGCATCATGCAAGAAGCATTAGGGATAAATGTGAATGGCCAGTGGTGGTCAGGGGGGAGGAGGAGGGTTTGCAATCAGCGTGGTGAGGGAGGTGGTGATGGTGGTTACTCGGAACCTGGCATTACGAGTCCCAAGCGCTGTCCACTCAGCCACATGCCTCCTCAGCCACGGTAAGTATGTACTTACAGGCGAGAACATGCCAAACAGTGTAAGTTCTCAGTTGAAATATCTATTAGTACCTGTGGTAATTAGCATTTAATGACTATGCAAGCCCTAGACTTGTACTCTCACCTAAACAGCCTTCTTCTTGAGGTTATCTTGAGATGATTTCGGGGCTTTAGTGTCCCCGCGGCCCGGTCCTCGACCAGGCCTCCACCCCCCCCCCCCCCAAGGAAGCAGCCTGTGACAGCTGACTAACACCCAAGTACCTATTTTACTGCTAGGTAACAGGGGCATAGGGTGAAAGAAACTCTGCCCATTGTTTCTCGCCGGCGCCCGGAATCGAATCCGGGACCACAGGATCACAAGTCCAGCGTGCTGTCCGCTCGGCCGACCGGCTCCCTATCCTAACCTTATGCTCACTCATAAATCAGTGAGAAGTTCAGATATTTCCTTACCTAAATAATTATTTGAACGTCAGACGGGGTAAACTGTGCAATCTAAAGATAACATCTGACCAAGTGTTCATATGTAACCCGTTCTTACACTTTCGTATAGTAAATATTGACTTATTAAATACGTGCATATGTGACATACTAATTTATTGTGAATATTTTAGTTTACCTTGAAAAGCTTCATAGAAAACTCCGACCTTACCTAACCTTCTTAGTATGTTAAGATAAGCATCTTATTGCTTCGTAATTACAATTATTACTTAACCTATTATAGGTATAGGTTAAGTAATAATTGTAATTATGAAGCAATCAGATGCTTATCTTATCATACTAAGAAGGTTAGGTAAGGTCGATGTTTTCTATGAAGATTTTCAAGGTAAACTAAAATATTCACAATAAATTAGTATGTCACATATGCACTTATTTAATAAGTCAATATTGACTGCAAGAAAGTGCGAGAACGGGTTGTCATATGTCAGAAATATATAAATCTTTACATAAAATTCTCCTAAATGTAACTTGGCATATATAATAAGTAGCATAAGTTAAGGAAAGGGTAAGTAGGGTAATGGAAGAACATATGAATGTCAGACGTGTCCTGTTATAAAATGTATATGGCACGTGAGATTTTCAGTGGAGACTGGATAATAGAAATAGATTTGTTTATATATATTCAAGCTACGATACCTGAGGAGGAGGAGTTAAGATGATTGGACGGAAAGGCAAAACTGCTCTTTTTAGCAAAACAGTGTGGTGAAACGCTGACATGTTAATATGTTCTCCGGAATGAATGATATTCGCTATTCGTTTTGAGATGTACTTTGCGACAAATGATGAGTAATGGATTGACAACTTTTGGGGGGTAGAAATAGCCTAAGCTACTCTATCCCTTTGAGATGTATTTCTTTCTTGTCTCAATAAACATACTTGAACTTGAACTAGAACTTACATTAAAATGCTCGACTTGTCCTTTGTGAAACATTACTTTACAGAGGAAAACACAAAAGATGCCTATTGAGTATGAAATGTATACAGATCACAGATTCTTCCTTCTGAAAAAATTCTTAAGTTGATGATGTACAGATACACAGTAAGGTTAGGTTAGGTTAGGTTAGGTTAGGTTAGGTTAAATGTAACATAGTTTCATTGAATTACCAATGTGAACAGAAGACACATTAATAGTGTCTCCCCCCCCCTCCCACTGTTCGTAGAATGGTATAATAAATAAATAAAAAAATTTAACAATTATTTTAACTATTGAAACAACAGGAAAATACATAGACTTGTACATGTGAGAGAAGAATTACAAAAGATATTGAAATGGATGAGTATTGAACTGATATTAAAGTACAAATGTATTGATATTCATTGATGTTCTGAGAATTGTTTTAAATAATGTGAGTATGAATTAGAAAGGAAACCTATGTATGATTCGTATAGTGTGATTTAGAATGTATTTACTCGATCTTCCTTCTAATAAGATTTTTTTTTTCAATAAATAACCCCATGCATTAAGAAGATTATGTAGAGAGGTTAGATGGGGAATTAACCATCACTGAAAATAATATTCCATCTGTTGATAGAGACAAATGCAAAAATTTAATCTCGTTATTGCAATTATTGCAAAGAGTCAAGAAAACAGTTATAAATAAATCAGGGAGTTATGGTACAGAAAAAAATTTATACAGCTGTATAAATAATCTACCATGGACTAAGCTCTATAAGTTCACCTGAGCTCTGTCTGACGAGTATAGAGACCTCGCCTATGGAAAAACACATTCTCACACTGAAGAAAAAAGTTCAGTAGATGGCGACCAAAATTAGTTCAGTAGATAGGTACCAAAATTAGTTCAGTAGATAGGGACCAAAATTAGTTCAGTAGATAGGGACCAAAATTAGTTCAGTAGATAGGGACCAAAATTAGTTCAGTAGATAGCGACTAAAATCATGCCGGAACTAATTCAGACCCAGGAAAGCCTGAGGACCACAGGACTAACTACTCTGCAAACAGGCCGCGGCAGAACTAATCTCATTAAGACTTTTAAAATACTGAACAAGTTAGGACACGTTAATTTAAACAACTTCTTTAAGAGGTTCAACGTGACCTCCGTGGTAAACAGTTCCCATCTTACAAAGCGCCTCTGTGCAACACAGACAACAAGTGATTATACACAGTCATTATACATACAGTCATTATACACTGTATAATGTAAAATCCTAGACGGTGCTATTTTAGAAATGCATTGCTTGAAATACTATGTGTGTGGGGGGGGGGGGGGGGTTACAGTTCACAGTCACTTGGAGAGGCGGAAACAGTAACGACCTAGTTTCTCGCAGGTTGGTGTTCGATCCCCGATAGTGCAATTGGATGGGCAATAATTCTTCCTTACGCCCTATCCCTATTCCAAATATCCATTACATGGGCATTATATTCCTCCTGATAAATTATTTAATATTTATCCAAATATTACTAATGCTGTCACCCATGCAGCAGGGGACCTGCTGCATGGGTGACAGCTTCTCCCCCCGTATCAACCTACCCCCCCTGGCTTTACGCCCTGGAGAGGCCACTCCAGACCAGAGCACAAATCTATAGTCTCCTGAGGCTGATGGATGCTTACTACTACCCAAAGCCCAAAGCCACTAGATATAATTATTATCAAAAAAATAACGCGAAAAATCAAGTTAAGATAAAAATGGAAAAAAAAAATATCTTGATAAGGGTTCCCGACGCCACAAAATTATGTCAACACATGGGATAAAACTATTACAGAAAACCATGTTATCAGATGGGCGACACTAAACTAATCTGTCTTGACACCGCTTCGTATCCTATCTGGTGGTATCAGATTAAGGAAGACTGGAAGAATGCTTCTCTCGCGAACACAGCTCCTCCTCATCTCCATTGCTTGCAACAAAACCAAAACAGGAAACGGTATAATATCGTGTTTTAAAAGTGCATTCGAAATGCTGCCATAACTACCTCTCTATAGCTACTATAACGCGGGCTCACCATAGCCCGTGCTGCCTGGAACTTTTCGTTCCGTGTAGCGAATCTTAAACAACAACAACAGCAACTATAACTAGCACTGTCCCTTGAGGGCTAGAGGGGAAAAAGGTGGTAGAAAGATGTAATAGAGTTCCGAGAGGGAATCGTGGTAGGCAGTATGGGTGGGTAATGACCGATTGGTGGCTGGAATGGAGGGGCTTCGGCCTTACACACGTCGGGTCCATGGTTCGAGTCTCCTAGGGGAATTGGGGCTACGGGGATAGGAGGATGTTGGATTTCTGGTAAGAAATCAGAATTAATTTTCATCGCATTTCACATTACCATAGAAAACAGGAGCTTCATATTTACACGGTAAACTTGCTTAAACTCACAATTCAAAGGTAACCCAAAAAACTCAGTCTCCTGTGAATGGACTCGAACCATGGGAAGCCAGGTGTTCGCGCACCTTGACACAACCAGTACTATCTCTCCGTCCACTACGGGCTCACCATAGCCCGTGCTACCTGGAACGTCTTGTGCCAGGTAGCGAATCTTAAACAACAACAACAAATCTATCTCTCGCCTTACCCAATGATATGTTTGATCTGGAGAAAGATTCTGAAGGTATTAGTGGCGTGTTCTGTGTCCTGACTGTGTCCTAACCTATACCTATAATAGGTTAAGTAATAATTGTAATTACGAAGCAATAAGATGCTTATCTTAACATACTAAGAAGGTTAGGTAAGGTCGGTGTTTTCTATGAAGCTTTTCAAGGTAAACTAGTATGTTTAGTATGTCACATATGCACGTATTTAATAAGTCAATATTGACTATACGAAAGTGCGAGAACGGGCTGCCTGGGAGCTCCGATTCCTTCTAACCTGTATGGGCTACACTTTCATGACGATGTCATTTGTATATTCGTGCACTGTGTCGCTGCTGTGTGGATATGTTGCTTTTGCAATTGCTTGGGGAGTTGAGGGTGTTTCTTGACTGTTATCTAACACGGCTTTCTTTTCTTCCTGTGTACTGTCCGCTTATCTCTCTTCATTCGTTACTCTACTTCTTCTTCTTCTTTCTTTTCTATCCTTATTTTTATTTCCTCCTTGTGTGTGAGTAGTCACCTAGTTGGACTCACCTAGTTGTACTCACCAAGTTGTACTCACCAAGTTGTACTCACCTAGTTGTAGTCACCTAGTTGTACTTACCTAGTTGTACTCACCTAGTTGTACTCACCTAGTTGTACTCACCTAGTTGTACTCACCTAGTTGTACTCACCTAGTTCTTCTTACCTAGTTGTAGTCACCTAGTTGTGCTTATAGGGGTTGAGCTTTGTTTCTTTGGTTCCACCTCTCAACTGTCAATCAACTGGTGTACAGATTCTGGAGCCTATTGAGCTCTATTATATGGAAGATCTAATCAAATGTGTGTGTGTGTGTGTGTGTGTGTGTGTGTGTGTGTGTGTGTGTGTGTGTGTGTGTGTGTGTGTGTGTGTGTGTGTGTGTGTGTGTGTGTGTGTGTGTGTGTGTGTGTGTGTGTGTGTGTGTTTTAACATTTTATCAATTCAAATATGAAAAATAAAAGTGTTTGTATAATCTCGTTCTCATCATTCTAACTGATATACGAGAATGTTTACATTGTGCATTCAAACCTGACACACAAATGATCCTCACGTGGCCCCAGCATGATGAAATAAATGTGCCCAAAATGGTCACAGAGTGCTGTCGGGTATTTGGTTAAGAGTCAGACGACTTCCAGTTCTTTTGTACAGTCAGTGTGGCCTGGTGGTTATAATATATAGGACACACGCCAAGGGGTATGGAGCACGGGCTGTCCGGGTTCGATTCCTTCAAGGGTAAAGAGTTTTCTAATGCATACAACGAAATTAAGGGGCAAGGAAGTAACATAATATACAACACAGGAAATGTTGCATCAAAACTTCCTGTCACCGGTAGGGGAGCCGGTCGGCCGAGCGGACAGCACGCTGTACTTGTGATCCTGTGGTCCTGGGTTCGATCCCAGGCGCCGGCGAGAAACAATGGGCAGAGTTTCTTTCACCCTATGCCCCTGTTACCTAGCAGTAAAATAGGAACCTGGGTGTTAGTCAGCTGTCACGGGCTGCTTCCTGGGGGGTGGAGGCCTGGTCGAGGACCGGCCCGCGGGGACACTAAAAAAAAAAATGCCCCGAAATCATCTCAAGATATCTCAAGATAACCACCATACAGTATTGTATTTTTAGGGGGAGGAGGAGAGGGGGAATATATAATTCTCCTTAACGTCTGGTGTCTCCAGTCGTCTATAACCTGATCAAGATATATATTGCAGGGACATTTAACCCAGACCTTCAGTCGGATATTGTGTAGGTGATATATCAGAATCGGAGTCAGCATTAATTGATACCTGGAGATCAACAAATCAACAACATTCATCACTCGCCATCATAGGCGTTTTTTGGGGGGGGCTTCGAAGCTTATTTTAACTGTAAGTCCGTTTAACTGTAAGTCCGTAAGTCCGTCTGTAAGTTTAACTGTATTTTAACCGTAAGTCCTTTCAACCGTTCGGGTTCCCCTGAAGGGATATTCTCGTATGTGGTTGGCAGATGAGACTTCTCTATGACAGTTGATTAGTGGAGGTATTCGCTGGTGCCTGGAAGAGAATTATCATATAGTTACCTTTTGTGGTGGACCTTTGATAGGGCTCTTGTTTAGGAGCTTTAGGACTTCTTCGAGTGAGTCTCTGTTGACAAGGGCGGTCAAAATGGGTGTGGAGTGTGGAGTATAGGGTGTGGAGTGTAGGGTGTGGGGTGTGGGGTGTAGGGTGTGGAGTGTAGGATGTGGAGTGTAGGGTGTGGAGTGTAGGATGTGGAGTCTGGGGTGTGGGGTGTGGAGTGTGGAGTGTAGGATGTGGAGTGTAGGATGTGGAGTGTAGGGTGTGGAGTGTAGGGTGTGGAGTCTGGGGTGTGGGGTGTGGGGTGTGGAGTGTGGGGTGTGGGGTGTGGAGTGTAGGGTGTGGAGTCTGGGGTGTGGGGTCTGGGGGTGTGGGGTGTGGAGTGTAGGATGTGGAGTGTGGGGTGTGGGGTGTGGAGTGTGGGGTGTGGGGTGTGGGGTGTGGAGTGTGGAGTGTAGGATGTGGAGTCTGGGGTGTGGGGTCTGGGGTGTGGGGTGTGGGGTGTGGGGTGTGGAGTGTGGAGTGTAGAATGTGGAGTCTGGGGTGTGGGGTGTGGAGTGTGGGGTGTGGGGTGTGGGGTGTGGAGTGTGGAGTGTAGGATGTGGAGTCTGGGGTGTGGGGTGTGGAGTGTGGGGTGTAGGGTGTGGAGTGTGGGGTGTGGGGTGTGGAGTGTAGGATGTGGAGTCTGGGGTGTGGGGTGTGGAGTGTGGGGTGTGGGGTGTGGGGTGTGGGGTGTAGGGTGTAGGATGTGGAGTGTGGGGTGTGGGGTGTGGAGTGTGGGGTGTAGGGTGTGGGGTGTGGGGTGTGGAGTGTGGGGTGTAGGGTGTGGGGTGTGGGGAGTGGGGTGTGGGGTGTGGGGTGTAGGATGTGGAGTGTGGGGTGTGGGGTGTGGAGTGTGGGGTGTGGGGTGTGGAGTGTGGGGTGTGGGGTGTGGAGTGTAGGATGTGGAGTCTGGGGTGTGGGGTGTGGAGTGTGGGGTGTGGGGTGTGGGGTGTGGAGTGTGGGGTGTAGGGTGTGGAGTGTGGGGTGTGGGGTGTGGAGTGTAGGATGTGGAGTCTGGGGTGTGGGGTGTGGAGTGTGGGGTGTGGGGTGTGGGGTGTGGAGTGTGGAGTGTGGGGTGTAGGGTGTGGAGTGTGGGGTGTAGGGTGTGGAGTGTGGGGTGTGGGGTGTGGGGTGTGGAGTGTAGGATGTGGAGTCTGGGGTGTGGGGTGTGGAGTGTGGGGTGTAGGGTGTGGAGTGTGGGGTGTGGGGTGTGGAGTGTAGGATGTGGAGTCTGGGGTGTGGGGTGTGGAGTGTGGAGTGTGGGGTGTGGGGTGTGGAGTGTGGGGTGTGGGGTGTGGAGTGTGGGGTGTGGGGTGTGGAGTGTGGGGTGTGGGGTGTGGGGTGTAGGGTGTGGAGTGTGGAGTGTGGAGTGTGGGGTGTGGAGTGTGGGGTGTGGAGTGTGGGGTGTGGGGTGTGGGGTGTGGAGTGTGGGGTGTGGAGTGTGGGGTGTGGAGTGTGGAGTGTGGGGTGTGGGGTGTGGAGTGTGGGGTGTGGAGTGTGGAGTGTGGGGTGTGGGGTGTGGAGTGTGGGGTGTAGGGTGTGGAGTGTGGGGTGTGGAGTGTGGAGTCTGGGGTGTGGGGTGTGGAGTGTGAGGTGTAGGGTGTGGAGTGTGGGGTGTGGAGTGTGGGGTGTGGAGTGTGGAGTGTGGAGTGTGGAGTGTGGGGTGTGGGGTGTGGAGTGTGGGGTGTGGGGTGTGGAGTGTGGAGTGTGGAGTGTGGGGTGTGGGGTGTGGAGTGTGGGGTGTGGAGTGTGGGGTGTGGAGTGTGGGGTGTGGGGTGTGGAGTGTGGAGTGTGGGGTGTGGGGTGTGGGGTGTGGAGTGTGGGGTGTGGAGTGTGGGGTGTGGAGTGTGGGGTGTGGAGTGTGGGGTGTGGAGTGTGGGGTGTGGAGTGTGGGGTGTGGAGTGTGGAGTGTGGAGTGTGGAGTGTGGGGTGTGGGGTGTGGGGTGTGGAGTGTGGAGTGTGGGGTGTGGGGTGTGGGGTGTGGAGTGTGGGGTGTGGAGTGTGGGGTGTGGGGTGTGGGGTGTGGAGTGTGGGGTGTGGAGTGTAGGGTGTGGAGTGTGGAGTGTGGAGTGTGGGGTGTGGGGTGTGGGGTGTGGAGTGTGGAGTCGCCAGGTGTGCCTAAGCCTCCACGGATTATACGACCTCTGAAAACAGTTTTGATGGCAGACGGCTGTACGAGAATCAAGATGGAAGTCGTATTTTACGATGCCTTCATAATCTATGAGGGGGTCGTGACGGGTCGTGACGGGTCGTGACGGGTCGTGACAGGTCGTGACGGGTCGTGACGGGTCGTGGCGGGTCGTGACGGGTCGTGACGGGTCGTGACGGGTCGTGACGGGTCGTGACGGGTCGTGACGGGTCGTGGCGGGTCGTGACGGTTCGTGACGGGTCGTGACGGGTCGTGACGGGTCGTGACGGGTCGTGACGGGTCGTGGCGGGTCGTGACGGTTCGTGACGGGTCGTGACGGGTCGTGGCGGTTCGTGACGGGTCGTGGCGGATCGTGACGGGTCGTGGCGGGTCGTGACGGGTCGTGACAGGTCGTGACGGGTCGTAACGGCTCGTAACGGGTCGTAACTGGTCGTGGCGGGTCGTGGCCTAACAACCCGCCCGCACACCCAACAAGAAACAGACTAAACTAAACGCCAAGATCGAGCAAAGATGCACTGGTTTCGCTAACGAAAATGCTTAACGCATTCCGCCATGCAGAGTTATCAACAAACAGCTAAGTAACGATCGGCGTGGGTGATTGTATTGATTGTATTCGAGTGATTGTATTGTATACAACCTCACCAACTGCATAATCCTACATAAAAAAAATCCTATATTATTGAAAAATAAATATTTTACAAATATGTATATTAATAATATTCCTCTTTACAGTTTAAGAGGAATATATATGAAAACTCTTCAGCGATAAGTCGAGTTTAATGATTAATTCTATATTTTACATTAATATATAATATTTTACATTAAATTATGTAAAAAAAATACAATTATGAATACAGGACAAATACATTATATATATATATATATATATATATATATATATATATATATATATATATATATATATATATATATATATATATATATATATTACACAATAGATCACACTCAAAAATGTTTCAATCCCTAACTTTGACCACAAGGCGCTTACACTTAATGGAAATTTGCATTTAGACATTGTTGAAGGGAGGGACATGATTAAATGAATGTTGGGAAAGTGGTGATGAGTAGAGGTGATGAATGGGAAGGTGGTGAAGGGTACGGAAGAAATGTGCTAGAAAGAGAGAGGTGAGAGAGAATAATGGAAGAGAAGTGGGTGTAGGAGAGGGATTGAGAGCGACCCCGGGCGCAGCTGGGTTTTCCTCGTTGAAAACATATATATATAAATCCCAAAAGATGGTTAAGATGATACATATCTGAAGGGTATGTATCATCCTGATTTGTCCTATGGGACTCTTGATCCGGACACAGCCAGCAGATTCTGGGCCCCCTGATGGACCTAAGGGCTCAGGACCTGAGGGCTCAGGACCTGAGGGCTCAGGACCTGAGGACTCAGTACACTACCCCTCAGCACTGAGGAGCACAGCATCAAACTGATGAACACGAGTAGTCATCAACCCCCTTTCGAGACTCATCAATCGCTTGCCTTCCACTAAACATTTCCTTGGAAGAGGGGGGGGGGGAAGAAACTCGATAATATTAGCCACGGTTGGCAGCCATTCAGACGGTATGTTAGAGAGAGAGAGAGAGAGAGAGAGAGAGAGAGAGAGAGAGAGAGAGAGAGAGAGAGAGAGAGAGAGAGAGAGAGAGAGAGAGAGAGGAGAGAGAGAGAGAGAGAGAGAGA
>NC_091185.1:28245326-28270326 GCF_040958095.1 Procambarus clarkii
CTCTCTCTCTCTCTCTCTCTCTCTCTCTCTCTCTCTCTCTCTCTCTCTCTCTCTCTCTCTCTCTCTCTCTCTCTCTCTCTCTCTCTCTCTCTCTCTCTCTCTCTCTCTCTCTCTCTCTCTCTCTCTCTCTCTCTCTCTCTCTCTCTCTCTCTCTCTCTCTCTCTCTCTCTCTCTCTCTCTCTCTCTCTCTCTCTCTCTCTCTCTCTCTCTCTCTCTCTCTCTCTCTCTCTCTCTCTCTCTCTCTCTCTCTCTCTCTCTCTCTCTCTCTCTCTCTCTCTCTCTCTCTCTCTCTCTCTCTCTCTCTCTCTCTCTCTCTCTCTCTCTCCCTCTCTCTCTCTCCTCCCTGTATGGCTATCCTGCCCCCTTTCCTGCATGTTTATCCTTCTCTCTCATCCTTCCTGTGTCCTTATCCTTCCTCTCCCCTTTCTGAATACTTATTCTTCCCCTATTCTTCCTGTATCCTTATCATCGTAAGGATATCTTCGTAAGGATATATATTATCTTCGTATAAGGTAAGGTTTATCCTTATCTAGCGTAAGGATAAACATACTGTAAGGTTCCATACAGTATGTTTATCCTAACGCTTCTTCCACTTGAAGCATCTTGGATTAGCACAATTTCTCATCCTATTGTATCCTGATCCTCGATCTTCAGTTTCGCAGACAATGTACATTCCAGGTGCCAGGGTTGGTGGGAAGTGATCAACCAGCCTGTGATGGTTTGTGTGTCACAGATTCGTGGCCTTGTTGCTGCTGCTACGAGTGTTGCAGAGTTCCTTGTTAGTGTTCTTTCTAGCACACGTCCTGGCTACTCAAGCTTTCTCCGTTCCGTTCAGCTTTGGCTTGAGTGAGTGAAGCTGGATTGGTGGATTCACTCGGGTTAGGGAGAGAATGGTTCCTCACTTCTATCCTCTCATTTCTGCCCTATCCTCACACCTTTCCCCCACACACCTGCCTTCTCACACACCTGTCTGGACGAGCCGGAGACATATCATCTACGCCCTACATCAATCTCACGCTCCACTGCTTACTTCTCAGCAACCTTTCTTCTGTGCCCACTCATTCCTCTTTCCTTTACACGTCTCCCAACACCGGTCACAAAGCCTCCTCCACACCCACACCCCCTCTCCAAACCTGGTCAACACCGGTCACAAAGCCTCCTCCACACCCCCACACTCCCTCCAAACCTGGTCAACACCGGTCACAAAGTCTCCTCCACACACACCCACACCCCCTCCAAACCTGGTCAACACCGGTCACAAAGTCTCCTCCACACACCCCCACACTCCCTCCAAACCTGGTCAACACCGGTCACAAAGTCTCCTCCACACACCCCCACACTCCCTCCAAACCTGGTCAACCGCGGTCACAAAGTCTCCTCCACACCCACACCCCCTCTCCAAACCTGGTCAACACCGGTCACAAAGCCTCCTCCACACCCACACCCCCTCTCCAAACCTGGTCAACACCGGTCACAAAGTCTCCTCCACACACCCCCACACTCCCTCCAAACCTGGTCAACACCTGTCACAAAGCCTCCTCGACATCCCCCCCCCACACCCCTCCAAACCTGGTCAACACCTGTCACAAAGTCTTTTTCAGGTGTCTATGAGGCAAAATACCCACCAGGTATTTTGTTCTACTAGCATGGGGGATTTTTTTTCCATTGCGTTCTTCCCTCTAGCCTCTCTATCTCCCTTCTCCGTTCCACAGCGTTCCATCCCTATACGCAAGGAAAAGGGGAATGGAACGGGGTTTATTTATGCTTCACATTGTGTCAACAATTCCACTACCCAAAGATTCAGATATCTTTCCCACTTCGGGTATTTGTATCATCTGTCTATTTGCCCTCTCCGATCTGCCTATTCATTCTAATCTCTAATATCCTTTTAAACACTTATCAGTTTATTCATTCCTGCTTCAATCGCTCCTCTATCATCCATTATATCTTTCAGCCTCATTTCATTTGTATAGTTTCGTTTCTATGTTTTCTATAGCTCCATCTTCTAATGTAGTTCCTCATATATCTTCTTTCCCTCTTTCCTTTCATCTTTCTACCATCTTTTCTTCATATTCCCAACCCATCTTTTTCTATACTATGTCACTTCCGTTCTCCATCATCCTTCCATCTCTGTCTGTCTGTCTGTCTGTCTGTCTGTCTGTCTGTCTGTCTGTCTGTCTGTCTGTCTGTCTGTCTGTCTGTCTGTCTGTCTGTCTGTCTGTCTGTCTGTCTGTCTGTCTGTCTGTCTCTCTCTCTCTCTCTCTCTCTCTCTCTCTCTGTCTGTCTGTCTGTCTGTCTGTCTGTCTGTCTGTCTGTCTGTCTGTCTGTCTGTCTGTCTGTCTGTCTGTCTGTCTGTCTGTCTGTCTGTCTGTCTGTCTGTCTCTCTCTCTCTCTCTCTCTCTCTCTCTCTCTCTCTCTCTCTCTCTCTCTCTCTCTCTCTCTCTCTCTCTCTCTCTCTCTCTCTCTCTCTCTCTCTCTCTCTCTGTCTGTCTGTCTGTCTGTCTGTCTGTCTGTCTGTCTGTCTGTCTGTCTGTCTGTCTGTCTGTCTGTCTGTCTGTCTGTCTGTCTGTCTCTCTGTCTCTCTCTCTCTCTCTCTCTCTCTCTCTCTCTCTCTCTCTCTCTCTCTCTCTCTCTCTCTCTCTCTCTCTCTCTCTCTCTCTCTGTCTGTCTGTCTGTCTGTCTGTCTGTCTGTCTCTCTCTCTCTCTCTCTCTCTCTCTCTCTCTCTCTCTCTCTCTCTCTCTCTCTCTCTCTCTCTCTCTCTCTCTCTCTCTCTCTCTCTCTCTCTCTCTCTCTCTCTCTCTCTCTCAATAACCATAAGCCTATCTATTATTCTTACTGTCCAGAAGTCAACAAACCTAGAAGAACGCCACAATAGTCGAGTGAATATGCACTGAGACTATGCTCAGAACTAATGCATACCTGTTATTAGTATTCTTGCTGGTCATTTGGCTATTGGGTTAGCCTTAATAACTCTCCAGATGGGCCTTAAGTCCAACACTGAGCATAATTCTTTAGCTGTAGGGGAATGTCTTAGGAAAACGTGAGGTTGTGACTATGGAACAGAAAACGGGAGAAAATGGGTAAACGTCGTATTTTGTGTGTTAGAAAACGGGGGGAAATGGGTGAATGTCTTGTTTTGTGTGTTAGAAAAAGAGAGAAAATGGGTGAACGTCGTGTTTTGTGTGTTAGAAAACGGGAGAAAATGGGTGAATGTCGTGTTTTGTATGTTAGAAAACGGGAGAAAATGGGTGAACGTCGTGTTTTGTGTCTTAGAAAACGGGAGGAAATGGGTAAACTTCATGTTTTTGGTGTTAGAGAACGTTATAGCACTCGTATGGTGCTAAATTCACGTGTGGTTTCTTTCATGATATATACAATGTTAAATTATTTATAACCCTTCATATATATCCTGGAGGCTAATTATCTAACAAAATACTGTTGCCGTTACCTTCTTGAGGTTATCTTGAGATGATTTCGGGGCTTTAGTGTCCCCGCGGCCCGGTCCTCGACCAGGCCTCCACCCCCAGGAAGCACCCCGTGACAGCTGACTAACACCCAGGTACCTATTTTACTGCTAGGTAACAGGAGCATAGGGTGAAAGAAACTCTGCCCATTGTTTCTCGCCGGTGCCTGGGATCGAACCCAGGACCACAGGATCACAAGACCAGTGTGCTGTCCGCTGTCATTTCATCAACAATGTTGATGAAATTAATACCCTATTAATGCCACCTCTTGTTCTGTCTTGTGTTGATGAAATTAATACCCTATTAATGCCAACTCACCCCATCCACCTCACTAAAATGTAGATATAAAATCGGAGATGCGTAAGTTCTATTCAGTTGTGTATTTGTAAACTAAAGTCTTTGAAAATGTAATAAGTTTTACGAAACGCGCTCGTGTCGCGTCAGACTAGAAATAAAAATGAATTTTGGAGAATTGATTTTTGATTTATCTCCAACAGTGAAAAGAAATGAACGAAAGATTGAGAAAATTCGTGTTAGAATTATTAATCTTACTTTTTCGGTCATATTTAATAATATATATATATATATATATATATATATATATATATATATATATATATATATATATATATATATATATATATATATATATATATATATATATATATATATATATATATATGCGAACAAGCCTGAATGGTCCCCAGGACATATGCAACTGAAAACTCACACCCCAGAAGTGACTCGAACCCATACTCCCAGAAGCAACGCAACTGGTATGTACAAGACGCCTTAATCCAGTTGACCATCACGACCGGACAAAATGAGGTGATAGCCGAGGCTATATGAACCACCCCACCGCCGGCACTCGGATAGTTATCTTGGGCATAGCATTTTACCAAATCACCTCATTCTTTGGGGCACACGTGAGGAACACAAATGCGAACAAGCCTGAATGGTCCCCAGGACATATGCAACTGAAAACTCACACCCCAGAAGTGACTCGAACCCATACTCCCAGAAGCAACGCAACTGGTATGTACAAGACGCCTTAATCCACTTGACCATCACGACCGGACAAAATGAGGTGATAGCCGAGGCTATATGAACCACCCCACCGCCGGCACTCGGATAGTTATCTTGGGCATAGCATTTTACCAAATCACCTCATTCTTTGGGGCACACGTGAGGAACACAAATGCGAACAAGCCTGAATGGTCCCCAGGACATATGCAACTGAAAACTCACACCCCAGAAGTGACTCGAACCCATACTCCCAGAAGCAACGCAACTGGTATGTACAAGACGCCTTAATCCACTTGACCATCACGACCGGACAAAATGAGGTGATAGCCGAGGCTATATGAACCACCCCACCGCCGGCACTCGGATAGTTATCTTGGGCATAGCATTTTAGCAAATCACCTCATTCTTTGGGGCACACGTGAGGAACACAAATGCGAACAAGCCTGAATGGTCCCCAGGACATATGCAACTGAAAACTCACACCCCAGAAGTGACTCGAACCCATACTCCCAGAAGCAACGCAACTGGTATGTACAAGACGCCTTAATCCACTTGACCATCACGACCGGACAAAATGAGGTGATAGCCGAGGCTATATGAACCACCCCACCGCCGGCACTCGGATAGTTATCTTGGGCATAGCATTTTACCAAATCACCTCATTCTTTGGGGCACACGTGAGGAACACAAATGCGAACAAGCCTGAATGGTCCCCAGGACATATGCAACTGAAAACTCACACCCCAGAAGTGACTCGAACCCATACTCCCAGAAGCAACGCAACTGGTATGTACAAGACGCCTTAATCCACTTGACCATCACGACCGGACAAAATGAGGTGATAGCCGAGGCTATATGAACCACCCCACCGCCGGCACTCGGATAGTTATCTTGGGCATAGCATTTTACCAAATCACCTCATTCTTTGGGGCACACGTGAGGAACACAAATGCGAACAAGCCTGAATGGTCCCCAGGACATATGCAACTGAAAACTCACACCCCAGAAGTGACTCGAACCCATACTCCCAGAAGCAACGCAACTGGTATGTACAAGACGCCTTAATCCACTTGACCATCACGACCGGACAAAATGAGGTGATAGCCGAGGCTATATGAACCACCCCACCGCCGGCACTCGGATAGTTATCTTGGGCATAGCATTTTACCAAATCACCTCATTCTTTGGGGCACACGTGAGGAACACAAATGCGAACAAGCCTGAATGGTCCCCAGGACATATGCAACTGAAAACTCACACCCCAGAAGTGACTCGAACCCATACTCCCAGAAGCAACGCAACTGGTATGTACAAGACGCCTTAATCCACTTGACCATCACGACCGGACAAAATGAGGTGATAGCCGAGGCTATATGAACCACCCCACCGCCGGCACTCGGATAGTTATCTTGGGCATAGCATTTTACCAAATCACCTCATTCTTTGGGGCACACGTGAGGAACACAAATGCGAACAAGCCTGAATGGTCCCCAGGACATATGCAACTGAAAACTCACACCCCAGAATGCTATGCCCAAGATAACTATCCGAGTGCCGGCGGTGGGGTGGTTCATATAGCCTCGGCTATCACCTCATTTTGTCCGGTCGTGATGGTCAAGTGGATTAAGGCGTCTTGTACATACCAGTTGCGTTGCTTCTGGGAGTATGGGTTCGAGTCACTTCTGGGGTGTGAGTTTTCAGTTATATATATATATATATATATATATATATATATATATATATATATATATATATATATATATATATATATATATATATATATATATATATATATATATATATACACTTACATACACACAAAACAGTCTTCTATCTGTGGTGGCAGACTGTAAAATTAAAGATATCTACCACACAAATCCTTGATTACAATTAACTAAAGTTACCAAGTTAGCAGGAACCCTCTTTGTTCGTTGTGTTATCATGATTCCTCAAAGGAAGCCGTGAAAAAGAGCTTGATATCGCAGCCGAGATAACGAGATATTTAGAAAGGTAATTAATGCTTTGGCAATTTAATAATGGCTCCGTTACCTTAACTTGGGAGACCGACTGAGACACGCATCCGTTTTCTAAGCGACTGTGAAATAATCCATTGTGTCGCGGGGACAGGACGCCAGTGTGTATGCATACACGTTATAGGCTTTTATCGAGGTTCTCTCCCAAGGCGGAATTACTAACTCCACCCAGGATGCAACTCCACAACAAGCTAACTAACTCTCGAGTACCTATTCACTGCCAGGTGAACAGAGGCATCAGGTGATAGGATATGTGGCCATTATGTTAACTATTATGATGTGTCAGAGTGCTGGTGTGTCAGAGCAATGGGGATACGGAGCAAAAATGCCTAGACCAATCGGACCATTGAGAATTGAACGCCGGTCTGAACGGTCGCCGGTTGAACGGTCGCCGGTCTGAACGGTCGCCGGTCTGAATGGTCGCCGGTCTGAATGGTCGCCGGTCTGAACGGTCGCCGGTCTGAACGGTCGCCGGTCTGAACGGTCGCCGGTTGAACGGTCGCCGGTCTGAACGGTCGCCGGTCTGAACGGTCGCCGGTCTGAACGGTTGCCGGTCTGAACGGTCGCCGGTCTGAACGGTCGCCGGTCTGAACGGTCGCCGGTCTGAATGGTCGCCGGTCTGAACGGTCGCCGGTCTGAACGGTCGCCGGTATGAACGGTCGCCGGTCTGAACGGTCGCCGGTCTGAACGGTCGCCGGTCTGAACGAATCACTGAACGTTTGAACGCTCCCATCAAATGAACGTGGGCTCGTAGTTACTCACACTTACGTACTGACGTTACTCACGTTGTAACACTGTAAAAGTGTTTGGGTTAGTTTATTTAAAATATATATAGAATATGAGTCACAGACAGGGATTTGGAAAGGCGCCAGTTGTCTGCCTGAGATCTCACACCTCAAAGCGTTAATGACCTCAAGTGACCTGAGGTCAGATCATGAGAATTTCACCTTGCTTCCGCTAAGCTCTTAATTGTAGGCTGGTAGCCTTCAAACAAGCCGACGTTTAAGGAGTGGCTTGGTAGTGCCGGAGGCTATCTACTTGTGGGCGGAGTTAGCTACTAGGTTCCCCAATATAAACTCGGAGAGCTATCCAGCGAAAAGGCATTAACAGACAGAGCAGCAGACGAGAGAGAGACGACGTCCCTACCAGGGAGGCTGTCGGCCGGCAGGGGCGAGACAGTCTCTGTCAACTACAGACCCCCCCCCCCTCTCTATTCAACTTAGACTCAGTCCTCGGTGAGTGAACATTAAGGTGACTTGGTCGTGTTTTACAAGTGTTGTGTGATGATCAGGGGCAGTCAAGTTGTAGGGTTCTCGAATTCTTGGATGATGACTCACTTTGCATATTAAACTGGAACATTTTAATTGAATTGCTAAATTATGATACTTCATGTGAAATATAATTATGAATTTATTATTTAAATTGTGTTTAACTTTGTTCCCTAGAGATTTTGAGTTGAGGTGAGAAAGCCTCTGTAGTTACTGGTTTCATGGTTTAGAATGAGTACATGATAAAGATGGGAACTACTAATAATGAACTCATGATAACATCTTTGGTGAATTTTGTGATACAGGCAAGTTCCATTCCTTGTCTTGTATGTAATGATCATGAATGGATGGTGGCAGCATTTCGTCTTCTACTATCTACTCTTCTACTTCTACTATCTACTCTTCTACTTCTACCAATCTGCACCTCTCCCTCCGCCCTTCTCTAAACTCTCACTTTCAACTAATGACCCTCCTCGCTCCTCCCACCTCCCTACCTCTCACCCCAAACCCTCACTAATTACTTCACTATTCATTTCTTTCCTCTCGTTTTCTCTTATACGTTTGTGGCAATGATTCTGTATTCTAGAGTTCTCTCTAGAGTTTCGGGTAGCTGATCAAGTGACGGCGCCTTGTAGTCTTAGCACCTAGGTAGTCGAATACCTAGGTTACAAGGTGTTGAACGAGAGAGGCTGCCTTAGGAACTCTGGAGGGTGCTTTAGAATAGTTAGCTAACTGGGGACGGGATAACGGACTAGAGAGAGCTGTTTCCCCCGGCCTCGTTAGATAACTGGGGGGTGGAATAATGGACAAGATAGAGCTATTTCCCCCACCCCCCGTTACAATGATGGCAGCGGTGTTGAACAATGTTGTAGGTAGTTGGTGTTCTTTTAACATTGTTCAGTCCCACGTGTCTTTTTGCCGCTCAGGCGCTATCAGGGAGATCTTGACAGGTGTTTTACTTTCGCGATTTAGCGAGTTTTTTCAGGCTAGGAGATTGTGATTCTCTGGTGTTGTGTTTAGTGATTTTGTGAGTTTTGTGGTGTTCAGGGAATGTTCACCAGAACTTGCGTGTGTAGTGATTTATGTTAGTAATAAGATTTGGCGATTTGGGAACTTAGCGGTGTTGGTAGTGCAGGTCAGCTGAGTGTGACAGGTGACCTCGCATGTCCCACGGGGACACCCAGCCACCGCTGGTCTCCAGGTCAGTTGGGGAGTGGCAGGTGTAGTTCTTAAGTAGAATTTAGTGGTGGTTCTGCTCAGATTATTGCGATCGACTGTTTTACTCCATTTGAACGCAATAACCCGAGGTGTACTGGTATTGTACAGCATGCTAGTGTGGACTAGTGTGTCAGTAGACTTCACGTTGGGGACGCTCGACGTTAGATAGTCTGGTCACAGGGGTGACAACAGTTTGGGAGTTGTTTACCGGCGGAGAAGCTAGGGAAACACTCTGGGTCACGTAGGTGGCTGTAGGTTAAGGGTGGGAGTAATGGTTAATTATGTACTTAAGATTAGGAACGGTACAGTTAAGTTTAGGCTAGTGTTTTGTCTATTAGTGTTGATTTTTTTTTGTGACAAGTTAAAAGTAGTGATGACCTTATTCTCTCTTCTCTAACTTTACTCTGTTACTGTTTTATGTTCCACCAAGTCAATATCATTCAGAGTTAATTGAATTATTAAAAATTGAAGTGTAGTTGTTGCCAGGAGGAGAGCGGTATGATAGGACTGTGTAACCCTATACAAACGACAGGGTCACACAAACATCTTGGGAACACGTATTGTCGCCTTTCTGTTCATTTCACAGGTGGGAGCCAGAAGAGAGGAGAGACGCACATACAGAAGAGGGAGACGGCTGCCTTATACCACACTCACGGCTGTTCCTCACCACCACGACGACCAGCCCCTACCTGGATGTCAGGGCCACCACCACCACCACCACCCCAGGGGACCCCAAGATGCAGCCCTCTCGGTCGGTCAACATTGGTCTACCCAGTGGACCCCAAGACGGACGGACCCCAGTGGACCCCAAGACGGACGGACCCCAGTGGACCCCAAGACGGACGGACCCCCAGTGGACCCCAGGTCGTTCTGCAGACGACCCCAGACGACCCAGTAATGATGGAAGAGGAGCAACAACGACTCCAGTCTGTCCCACCAACATCGGTCTACCCAGGATGGACCCCAGGACGGACAGACCCCCAATGGACCCCAGGTCGCTTGTCAAAGACCCATGGGAGGAGGAAGAGAGAAGAGAAGAAGAAAGAAGAAGAGAGAAGAAAGAAGAGAGAAGAAAGAAGAGAGAAGAAAGAAGAAGATAAGCCAAGCTGAGACATGATACCTAGTGTCCCTTGCTGGTGTCAGCATTATTGCAGGGAGCGTAATTGCAAGACAGGATCGTTTGCCTTGACTGGCCGCCCCTCCTACAAGCATGTTGCTCTGTTGAGTGATTCTTCCTGTGTCATGCGGACTTGATGTGGCTGTCAGAAGTAGCTCTCTGAAGGAGGCGTGCTGGAGCAACAGGGAGGAAGAAGAGTAGGATGGGATTTCTACTGTTGGCAACTATATGAAGGTCTCGAAACTTGTAGTCCCTATAGCTGTGAAGAACCCCAATATACGTCTCTCATGGTGACTGACGTAGGGCCAATTACAGATCAGCTGGGACAACCGAATTCCACGGTCCTGTGCTCAGTTCAAGTAGTAACGGCTTTCGGGTTGACCAAGTGTTGTTGTGCGTTAACGACGGAGAAGCGACGGAGGCAGTTGTGTTGAAGAAATGTGGTACAGGATTATCTACAAGACCAAGCAGTGACGTCGCCCAGCCAGAGACAATGGACGTCTGTCTACATATTTCATTTTTTAGAGTAGGATGATGTATATTTGTTTAGCTAGGATGTATTTTTTTTTTCGTTAATAAAGTTGTTGCACACAGCTAGCTTGCTTTAGCAGTGTTGCAAAAACTTTATTTCGGGGAGAAGGGGAGATGTAACACTGTAAAAGTGTTTGGGTTAGTTTATTTAAAATATATATAGAATATGAGTCACAGACAGGGATTTGGAAAGGCGCCAGTTGTCTGCCTGAGATCTCACACCTCAAAGCGTTAATGACCTCAAGTGACCTGAGGTCAGATCATGAGAATTTCACCTTGCTTCCGCTAAGCTCTTAATTGTAGGCTGGTAGCCTTCAAACAAGCCGACGTTTAAGGAGTGGCTTGGTAGTGCCGGAGGCTATCTACTTGTGGGCGGAGTTAGCTACTAGGTTCCCCAATATAAACTCGGAGAGCTATCCAGCGAAAAGGCATTAACAGACAGAGCAGCAGACGAGAGAGAGACGACGTCCCTACCAGGGAGGCTGTCGGCCGGCAGGGGCGAGACAGTCTCTGTCAACTACAGACCCCCCCCCCCTCTCTATTCAACTTAGACTCAGTCCTCGGTGAGTGAACATTAAGGTGACTTGGTCGTGTTTTACAAGTGTTGTGTGATGATCAGGGGCAGTCAAGTTGTAGGGTTCTCGAATTCTTGGATGATGACTCACTTTGCATATTAAACTGGAACATTTTAATTGAATTGCTAAATTATGATACTTCATGTGAAATATAATTATGAATTTATTATTTAAATTGTGTTTAACTTTGTTCCCTAGAGATTTTGAGTTGAGGTGAGAAAGCCTCTGTAGTTACTGGTTTCATGGTTTAGAATGAGTACATGATAAAGATGGGAACTACTAATAATGAACTCATGATAACATCTTTGGTGAATTTTGTGATACAGGCAAGTTCCATTCCTTGTCTTGTATGTAATGATCATGAATGGATGGTGGCAGCATTTCGTCTTCTACTATCTACTCTTCTACTTCTACTATCTACTCTTCTACTTCTACCAATCTGCACCTCTCCCTCCGCCCTTCTCTAAACTCTCACTTTCAACTAATGACCCTCCTCGCTCCTCCCACCTCCCTACCTCTCACCCCAAACCCTCACTAATTACTTCACTATTCATTTCTTTCCTCTCGTTTTCTCTTATACGTTTGTGGCAATGATTCTGTATTCTAGAGTTCTCTCTAGAGTTTCGGGTAGCTGATCAAGTGACGGCGCCTTGTAGTCTTAGCACCTAGGTAGTCGAATACCTAGGTTACAAGGTGTTGAACGAGAGAGGCTGCCTTAGGAACTCTGGAGGGTGCTTTAGAATAGTTAGCTAACTGGGGACGGGATAACGGACTAGAGAGAGCTGTTTCCCCCGGCCTCGTTAGATAACTGGGGGGTGGAATAATGGACAAGATAGAGCTATTTCCCCCACCCCCCGTTACAACGTAATTACCGACTCTCCTGATAGGAGAGTCAGAGAATCCTCTCCCGATAACAGAGGATCTTAAGAATCTTTTCAAGTTTTTCAGTGAAAACTTTTTAATGTATTCGAATCACGCTTCAAATGTTTTCAAATAGCTTTTGAAGCGAGATGGGGCATCAGTGTATATGCATATTTTGTCATTCACCTTATTATGTCTGTCTCAGTTTGTTCAATGAATGTGAATAACTCTCCTTTCATAGCAGGTTGTGAACGACATGGCTATCATTCGGACCTACTATATCTAACTAATCATTTTTCATTTATGTTCCTCTTTCAATTTTGTTCAACGTTATTCTATTTTCAATTATGTTAAATGTTTCTGAGAATGACTATTTAATAATGCCAGAGATACGGGGGCCTCGTAGCCTGGTGGATAGCGCGCAGGACTCGTAATTCTGTGGCGCGGGTTCGATTCCCGCACGAGGCAGAAACAAATGGGCAAAGTTTCTTTCACCCTGAATGCCCCTGTTACCTAGCAGTAAATAGGTACCTGGGAGTTAGTCAGCAGTCACGGGCTGCTTCCTGGGGGTGGAGGCCTGGTCGAGGACCGGGCCGCGGGGACACTAAAAAGCCCCGAAATCATCTCAAGATAACCTCAAGAAGATGGCTCTGTGGAATTGTTGAATTGTGGCTTTTCCACTTTTTCAAAGAATGAATGTTCCAGTGTTCCGGAGAATAGGTTTATGATATTATAGGTGTTCCAATATTCTTCAGAATGGCTCTTTATTTCAAGAACATTGGTTAGCTGCTGCTGCCTTCTTCTTCTTCTTCATGACAATCTTTCTAGCAATGACATTCCTTAGTACATTTCGTTCAGAGGAACATGTTGAACATATTTTGAATGCTCCTGAATTTAATATCTCAATATATGGGAGGCTCAGGGATTCATACTGAACTCCCTGAGTTTATTGAACTCCCTGAGTTTACTGAACTCCCTGAGTTTACTGAACTCCCTGAGTTTATTGAACTCCCTGAGTTTATTGAACTCCCTGAGTTTATTGAACTCCCTGAGTTTATTGAACTCCCTGAGTTTACTGAACTCCATGAGTTTACTGAACTCCCTGAGTTTACTGAACTCCCTGAGTTTACTGAACTCCCTGAGTTTACTGAACTCCCTGAGTTTATTAAACTCCCTGAGTTTACTGAACTCCCTGAGTTTACTGAACTCCCTGAGTTTATTGAACTCCCTGAGTTTACTGAACTCCCTGAGTTTATTAAACTCCCTGAGTTTACTGAACTCCCTGAGTTTATTAAACTCCCTGAGTTTACTGAACTCCCTGAGTTTACTGAACTCCCTGAGTTTACTGAACTCCCTGAGTTTACTGAACTCCCTGAGTTTATTAAACTCCCTGAGTTTACTGAACTCCCTGAGTTTACTGAACTCCCTGAGTTTACTGAACTCCCTGAGTTTATTGAAAATAAATCAATAAACGCTACAATGTTCATATTCTTAGTAGAAGTTTCTAGCGTGTATAAAGTGACATATTCTCCGGTTATTAAGAATATGTTTTGTTGAACAGTTTCCTCCATTTGATATATGTGACTCTGGTAACGCATTGTTAAATCGAATTTGATGTTACTCCAGTGAGGTGGTGACATTAATTACCTTCCTGATTTCTTATTTATTGGTCACGAAAGTCAGGCTTAGGACATAGGAATCTCTTGAAAGATTAGGTGTCTGTTGGTTTAACTTGGTCGCAACGGCTCGTTAGCTGACGGGGTGAGTAACGAGGAGGCAGGAGTAATGGGATACCACGTGAAAGCAAGATCCACATGTACGGATGATTAACGGATGATTAAACTTAAGATTATGATTAATAATTAAGAGGTAGACACTTCAGGTGTAGATGCCTCCTGGTTGAACCTGTCACTCTCCCTCCAATAGCTTCTTAGCGCCTTCCATCCCAACTGATTTGCACCATTTGTTGTTCAATTGAACGGACGTCTCTGGCCTCAAGTTAAGGAGCAGCTGCGGTTTAATGCCTGTCTATTTCCACTCGATTTCTAACGTACGTGTCCCAGCCTCTCTAGAACACATATCCACTCGAAAAACAACAATTTATTTCTATCCGGATAGTTTTGCATGCCATCCGGATAGCACTGATACTAATACATCCGGATAGCATTAATGTTAATTTTCCTCGTCATTTTCGGGTGGCCGAGTTTGTGTGTGGTGCTACAGAGAGGTCCTCGGTGGGTTACTTTCACGGGGAGAAAGTTTCAGCCTCTGCAATGGATTCGTTTGTCCACTGCAAGCCGGATTAGATGGCGATTAACCTTAATGAATGAGGGGGACTAGGGATTTATCTCCTGTGTGGTGAAAGCGTTTGTTCAAATTTACATTCCCACACGCGCGTGTGTGTGTGATAGTGTGTGTGTGTGTGTGTGTGTGTGTGTGTGTGTGTGTGTGTGTGTGTGTGTGTGTGTGTGTGTGTGTGTGTGTGTGTGTGTGTGTGTGTGTGTGTGTGTTGCGGGCCTCGCGGCTGAGTGGACTGTGCTCGGGTGGTCGTAGTCCTAAAGACCTGGGTTTGATTTCTGGCCGAGGCAGAAACAATTGATCAGTTTCTTTCACCCTAATGCACCTGTTCCCCTAGCAGTAAACTTTTCACCTGGGAGTTAGGCAGCTGCTACGGGCTGCTTCCTGGGGATATGTGTGTGTGTGTGTGTGTGTGTGTGTGTGTGTGTGTGTGTGTGTGTGTGTGTGTGTGTGTGTGTGTGTTTACCATTTGTGTCTGCAGAATTGAATTATTAGCTCTTGGACCGTGTCATTCTAACCAATTATTTTTCCTGTATTATTGCTACTACATATATTTCTCTCTAACACACACACACACACACACACACACACACACACACACATCCCCCATTAAGCAGCCTGTAGCAGTTGTCTGACTCCCAGGTACCTATTTACTGCTAGGTGAACAGGTGCATTAGGGGTGGAAAAAACTCTGCCCATTTGTTGAAATGATGAAACGCTCAGAAGACCAAGAAAATTGGACTAACAGAGTATATATATATATATATATATATATATATATATATATATATATATATATATATATATATATATATATATAAATATATATATTAATATCTTTAGGCGTATATCGAGGTCATATAATATGACCTATATTATGATCAAGGTCAAACTACTGACCCTTCCCAAAATGCAAGCCCAAAACTGTTGAATAACTCCCTGACACCTAATTGCTGCCTGGTGGACAGAAACATTTGTGGAAAGGAAACGTGCCCAGCCAATTCTGACCCGCCAGTAATAGAAATAAACCAACATATGATAGAAATGGAGCAGAGTAACAAGGAAAATTACAAAATACGAAGCAAAACAACAATCGAAATTTCTGTATAAACACACAAATTGACGAATGTTCGTGAATGAATGAATGAATGAATGAATGAATGAATGAATGAATGAATTATGGAAAACTGCGAGGAAATTGTTCACGGTCTTATATGAAAGGTTTCGGGTCTTTAATTAACAAGAACCTGATCATCTCCCAGACACTGAGGCTGGACACCACCAGATAGGAGACTTCGAACCACAGACGCAGTAAGGGAACACTAGGAGCGACTGAAAGCAACGAAGCCAGTAGATCCTCAGACACCACCTCAAATGGGAACTGAAGACACCTCACAGACAGTTCATAAGACGTGAGCGTTGATCACTAACTCCTCTGAGTTTCAGTAGCAGTCAGGGGAAAGTTGTAAATTCCAGTTTAGTAGCAAGATGCTGTTTCTGGGAACTTTCCTTATTAAGGTGTCTCAATAGCACGGTCGATGGAGCTTCGGCCTCACATACGTGGGGTCGACGGTTCGAGTCTGCTAGTAGTAATAGTAGGCATCCATACAGTCTCAGGAGACTATGGAGTTCCACTCTGGTTGTCGGTCTGGAGTGGCCTCTCCAGGACGCAAAGCCAGGGTAGGTTGATACGAGGAAGAAGCTGTCACCCATGCAGCAGGAGCTAGACGTCACACATATGATGCAGTGCAAACAACAGTGTTAATCTAGAATCCACATATTGCGACTGTAGATGACAGGAAAACAGTATTACCAGCTTGTGGGACAGAGGACAGACAGGAGGCTCAAGACTTTTGGCCAGTGACGCGCAGATTCGGGACCGAATCTTGAAGAAACAAAGGAGTATACTTTGAAAGGCTCACAAGTGGCCCTTGAGACAACAGTGTCTCAAAGAAGGGGGGACTTCTCCCCTCAGTTGCGCCCCCAACCGCCCTCCCCCTCCCCCCCCCAGCTTATACAAATCTATGATGTATATTGGTGTATAATACAGGTATATGATTACAACTCGAGATGTTTTGTTGCAAATACGGTGCGTGAGTCCTGTTGAGTAATATTGTGGTGGTGTAGAGGGGACCAGGTGACACATGTATTGGACCCCCCCCCCCTCCCCTAGCCCCACCATCATACCCTAACAACTCCCCCTCGCAAGTCCTCAACCATACCAAGTCTCTCTCTCCCTCTATATCATTGTGAACTTAAATGTTAATGTTTAGAGAAATTTATCAAATGTACATTTCGAGACTTAGCATTTAACTGTGTCAGACCGCCACATACAACAGCAGGGTTAGATTAAACTTATCTCCAGCCTGTTTTGAACTACGTTATTTGCCGCAAGTGTACACCTTAACAAGCAGTTAGCCTCCCGTGTTGTTCAGCTGGTATCCGGCTACCCAAGAGACCACTCTGGTGAGCTTAGTGCTCTGGGAACCCCTTATGTTGGAGTCGTTCCGACTGCCCCAGGGTCCCTTGAGTGAGAGACTGTCTGCCTGCTGTTTGATATGCATGAACTCGGTGTTTTACAGCACGTAGTTAAGGCAAGTAGCCATAATACAGAAATCTCCCTTGACTCGCGCCGTCTGGTGCCTCAATTTCCCTTCAGTCTTCTGGCCGTAGGCTGACTCAGATGTGACGGAGTTCCTGAGTCTTCCTAAGCCAGGTTAATGGAACTTGACACCCAGGGATCACATCATAAAGGGTGCCAACATTCCCTTGTTACCTAACAACTTGGTTGCATGAGAGGATTACAGGAATGAAGGATACTGGACAAACCCTATTGGGCTATACGAGGGAACTCCCAAACTCATTTATATATATAGGTCTCATATATGTGATCCCATATATGTGATCCCATATATGTGATCCTATATATGTGATCCCATATATGTGATCCCATATATGTGATCCCATATACATTATTTGTACTCTCGTTACATAGTTACGTTGCTAACCACGTCTAGATGACGCTCCATAGGCACACAGTGAATCGCACTAGCGTTAGCTTAGATACGAAACCCATACATCTGAAAATAAAATAAGAGGTTTCGGGCCATTTTGGACCATTATCAAGCGTAAAGAAAGTGACGGAGAAAGTTAATATGTAAGGTTCGAATGCTAAAGAGAAAGGTAAGATGGTTGAAGTATACCGTAAGAGTTAAATAGGAATAAAGACAGCTACGAAAGTCTTAATGAACAAGAGAAAGAGGAAAAAGAGAAACACAAAATAAAGGCCTCTTTATTTTCTTTTTACTCTATTTATAAGAGAAATTTATTTATATGTATTATAAAGGACTCTTTATTTTGTATTTAGGACTCCTAAATGACTCTTAGGAGAGTCGCCTTTCACCTCGTATTCTTATTTTTTTTTTTTTTTTTTTTTTTTTTTTTTTTTATTTTTACATGCAAGCATGCGTATAATGTACAAGAAAAACAGAACAAATATAACATAGAACAAAAGTACAAAGCACACATATGTACAAGGACAAAGGAACAAATCAATAGAAGACCAGCCAGAAGGGCTGACCACAAAACAAAAAAGCATATACAAACAATACACAATTAGTAACACAGTGTAATACAAACATAAGGGAAAACCCCAGGACAAAATGCACACAAACTAAGCCTGCTAACACCTCAAATACATACAGAGAGGCGAGAAACATACAAGAATAAGGACAATAACAATAAAGAAAACAGATCCGCCATAACAAACGGAAGGCAAAACATAACAAAGAGCACACGCCAACAGCCTGAAGGGCACACAATATGACAAACAAGTGCACACGACATCCATAACCGAACACACAAACGCATAGGAACCGCACACCCCCCCCCCCCCACGAGCCATACAAAAAAAAACAAAAACCGGAGCGCGCAGGAACCGGGAAACAATACCCACCCCACCCACTCACATACACACCCCACAACCAGGCAACACAAAATACATAGAAATCACTTGCGAGGAACATCGTGAGAAATGTACTTCACCGGGAACAGCTCACGAGGATATTTCGACTTGTAAGCTTCCCAGACTAGATCTTCAAGGTCGGTAGGGTTTTTGATCCCCCGCGCTCGAGCGGGTATCATAAACTCAGGAACATCGATATCTGGCGGCATCGGCCAATGCTTAAGGTCACTGACGCAAGTCGCATAACGAGGCCGGGGAGCGCCAACCACGCCCTTCGAGGAAGCAGATGACACCGGAGCAGCGGACGAGGGTCGCCGAGCCTGCCACGCCTTCGCCATCGGATCAGGTGGCGGACGCTGAGACGATAGCACTTCCACGGATACCGCAGGAGACACGGAAGGGACTGCAGGAAACGGAAGAGGCGGCAAGACCGCTGCCGAGGAAACGGGTAACGAGGAAGGGGCCACAGAACATCCAGAGCGAGCATCCTTTCTCAACATCACCACCAGGCCACCCCGCTCACCACCAACTACAGCAGGGGGAACCACCGCCCACGAAGAACCGGAGCCATCCGACGCAGGACCCTCGGACACCGGACCAGAGGTTGAGGCCGAAACGCCGGCACCGGCATCCTCAGGCAAGTGTACCTCCGCCACCACCGTAGTGTGCACCACATCCGGAGCCACCCCACCGTCAACGGAAGGACGACACTCGTCGAATTCGCCAACATCAGCCCACACAGAAGAACGCCGGGAACGCTTAGGCTCGGGCCGCACATCATCAGACCCGGAGGCAGAATCAGCGACCCGCGCAGCACCAACCGAGCGAACCGACGCACGCCGCAGCACGGCAGCCTCCTCAACCACACGGGGCACCAGGCCAGGCACAGGAGGGAATTCCGGATCCACCTCATCTCCCAGCACAGCCGGGACAGACGGCGAGGGTGCAGGGACCGGGACAGACACAGCAGAGGAAGAACTGGAAGACGAGGGGACCGAGCAAACGGCAGGCGGAAGAGGCGCAGGGACACCAGCTGGAGCACTAGGCGAGGACCCAACCTCTGGAAGAGATGCGGCAACAACAGGGGGCGCAACAGGCGGAGCAACAGCTGCTACAGAGGGCACCTCCTCAGCCGAAGAGACGTCCATACCCACCGAATCATCCCCCACAGGAAGGGGCGGAAAATCCTCCTCACTGAAGAGGTTCACTAGTGCAACAGGAGGCGCAGAACAGTCAGCTGCCTGATGGCCCAAAAGACCACAACGATAACACGTCCGTGGCTGACGGGCGTAAAACACCCGAACGTTGTACCCCATAAGGCGCACAGAGGACGGAATATCCGCCCGGAGTCTCATGCCCAGGGTGCGAATGTTAGACCTCACACCCTTAAGAGGACTAGAAGACACCACGTTCACTCTCACACTAACAACTGCGCCAAACCGGCCAAAATACCGCCGTAGCAGAGCCTCTGGAAACTCCAAGGGAGCCCCATGCACACTGATGTAAGTAAGTGCACCACTTCTATCCGAGAGGGTGACAGTGCCCGCACCATCCGTCAGGGGCAGTGTCCGCCCCTCGTACCGCCGGAGAAAATCGCGATACGCCGCCTCCTCTGCAAACTTCACAATGGCCCTACGGGCCGTTACCAACTCGACCCCATAAATCGCAAACACAGGGACAGAGAGCAGTTCACAAGCCAGGGCAATCTCCGGGTAACCAGCCCGCACAGAGAACTCTAGTCCCACAGACTGAGCCCGGACGACTGGGGGTAGAGGTACCCCCATCGTAACGCCACGTCAGCACAGGCGAGCAGACACACACCCGCCCCCAACCGGCCGAAACGGGCAAACAACACCAAACTGCTGGAGCGCCGATTCAACACGTCTGCCCCGCACCGAAGCTAGGGCCAGACTCCTTCTTATTTGATATATTTACTTTCTCCACCAAACTTTCTCTACGTCTCTTGATAATGATCAAATATGGACAGAAACGTCCCTTCTTTAATTCCAGATCACCTGTATAACATGATGTTCAGTGAATGTTCTTCAACTTGAAGTGTAGAACAATGTTCTTCATTGGTCTTCTCGTGAACCCAAATCACATATGTCTGACCCCATGGGCTCTGGTGGCCCATTACCCAGCTTATGGGTTCATGGGTTATTATCTTGAGATCTTGAGGTTATCTTGAGATGATTTCGGGGCTTTAGTGTCCCCGCGGCCCGGTCCTCGACCAGGCCTCCACCCCCAGGAAGCAGCCCGTGACAGCTGACTAACACCCAGGTACCTATTTTTACTGCTAGGTAACAGGGACATTCAGGGTGAAAGAAACTTTGCCCATTTGTTTCTGCCTCGGGCGGGAATCGAACCCGCGCCACAGAATTACGAGTCCTGCGCGCTATCCACCAGGCTACGAGGCCCCCTATGAATTATGACTCCAGAAGCCATCACAATAGGTAGCTTGGTCAGAACATTCCCCATCTCTCTGGGGATGACGTTCTCCTAACACACAGAAATCACAATAGCGTGATGGATCAAATGAATAAATCCACAAGGGCCGGGTGGATTTAAGGCAGCGTTTGGGAATCCTCTAGGACGTAGGTTCGAACCCTCATCACGGCCCTTGTGGATTTGTTCAGTTCTCCTTGTTATGCTGAGTTCACATGTAGGTTCATTATAGTAAACCTGAATGTTAATGCCTCACTGTCAGCCTGAATACTCAACATTCACTGCCAGCCTCATTTTGTATTCATGTTAGTCAGGTGTCACGGGCTGCTTCCTGGGGGTGGAGGCCTGGTCGAGGACCGGGCCGCGGGGACACTAAAAGCCCCGAAATCATCTCAAGATAACCTCAAGGTAGCATACTCATTACTCATTGAAAATACCTACACACCCAGCTGTCACATGTCTATACAATCTTGTAGGAGTGGGTGAGTGCCATTTCTGTCAGAAGTGCCTACTCAGGCACTCATTGGCACTCGAAGGCATGAGGTACTTTTTACCAAGTTCCAGGAGTCGTATGCACGATGAAGACCTCTTGTTGATTCTTACGTGCATGTTGAACACTTCTCATCAGCCTCCATGAGTTTTGCTTCTCATGGAATGAGAAGTCAGTACTTCTCATGGCATAAGAAGCCATTGCTTCTCATTTCATGAGAAGCAATGAGTGATGGAATGGTAACAGGTGTACATAACTGACTATGTATCTATAAGTGCTTTGAGTATGTACCTATTTCCCCTCCAAAACATGGAACACAAAAACACATGATACAAAAGCAGGATACAAAATATGAAATACAAAACACAGACCACAAAACACAGCTCACAAAACGAGTACAAACACTCCTGCCCAACCACTTCCGTCGTGTGTATGGTAAATCGGAGGCCCCTACATAATTCCACCTAACAACCGTCCATCAACTTCCTCCCCATCAATCACTCCTCCCTGGACCTGTCACCTCCCAAACGACGGTAGATACTGGGGGGGGGGACTCCTATCTGCCTAATGGCCAATTAATCTATTTTTATTCACGTGTCTCCAATCTTGAATGGAACGATTGTCCCCCCTTTCCATCACTGTTCCAGGCCGCTCCTGACCCTCTTTATCTTTCCCAGCGGACTCGAACCGCAGTATAATATCAGTTTAGCCTTTAAAAAAATATATACATTCATTTTAATTTTCGCACGAAATGTCCCCTTCAGAAAAAATAATTGTTTTCGCATTAATACAACTGGAAATAAACCCAAAATTGTTTTAGACTCCTGAGGTGAGTTAATGTATTTCCACTAGATAATAGTAATAATAATTGTAATAATAATGTTTATTTAGGTAAAAGTACATACATAGAAAATGAGTTACAAACATAATGTTAGATTTCAGGATGGAGCTTGAATATATATTCTATGCCTGAAGCCACTAATACACACAGTGTTTCGGGCAATCAATCAATCAATCATCACACTCATCAGTGTGTGATGATGTGCAACGTTGCATTAGGGTCCTCTGAAGACCCTGTCGTGTGAGGGAAGGCATGGGATGGGATGGGAAGGGAAGAGAGCTTTCCGGAGAAAGAACCAAGCCATTACGACTATATAGCACTGGGAAGGGGTCAGGATAAGGATATGGGATGGGACGGGGGGCGGGGAAGGAATGGTGTCCAATCACTTATGGACGGTCGGGGATTGAACGCCGACCTGTACAGACTGTGAGGAGACTGTACTATGAGGTGACTGTCTTGTGAGGAAGCTGTGTGAGAAAGACCAATAAAGAATATTTGACAGGTTCAGCAGCGATGGTTTACTGTAGTTTACTGGGGAATAAAGGTAGAGGCAAGAAGAGTGTTCAATAAATAAGAAGAGTTATGAATAATGGTAGATATGGATAGTCATGAATAAAGGTAGATATGGATAGTCATGAATAAAGGTAGATATGGATAGTCATGAATAAAGGTAGATATGGATAGTCATGAATAAAGGTGGATATGGATAGTCATGAATAAAGGTAGATATGGATAGTCATGAATAAAGGTGGATATGGATAGTCATGAATAAAGGTAGATATGGATAGTCATGAATAAAGGTAGATATGGATAGTCATGAATAAAGGTGGATATGGATAGTCATGAATAAAGGTGGATATGGATAGTCATGAATAAAGGTAGATATGGATAGTCATGAATAAAGGTAGATATGGATAGTCATGAATAAAGGTAGATATGGATAGTCATGAATAAAGGTGGATATGGATAGTCATGAATAAAGGTAGATATGGATAGTCATGAATAAAGGTAGATATGGATAGTCATGAATAAAGGTAGATATGGATAGTCATGAATAAAGGTAGATATGGATAGTCATGAATAAAGGTAGATATGGATAGTCATGAATAAAGGTAGATATGGATAGTCATGAATAAAGGTAGATATGGATAGTCATGAATAAAGGTAGATATGGATAGTCATGAATAAAGGTAGATATGGATAGTCATGAATAAAGGTAGATATGGATAGTCATGAATAAAGGTGGATATGAATAGTCATGAATAAAGGTAGATATGGATAGTCATGAATAAAGGTAGATATGGATAGTCATGAATAAAGGTGGATATGGATAGTCATGAATAAAGGTGGATATGAATAGTCATGAATAAAGGTGGATATGGATAGTCATGAATAAAGGTGGATATGGATAGTCATGAATAAAGGTGGATATGAATAGTCATGAATAAAGGTAGATATGGATAGTCATGAATAAAGGTGGATATGGATAGTCATGAATAAAGGTAGATATGGATAGTCATGAATAAAGGTAGATATGGATAGTCATGAATAAAGGTAGATATGGATAGTCATGAATAAAGGTAGATATGGATAGTCATGAATAAAGGTAGATATGGATAGTCATGAATAAAGGTAGATATGGATAGTCATGAATAAAGGTGGATATGGATAGTCATGAATAAAGGTGGATATGGATAGTCATGAATAAAGGTGGATATGGATAGTCATGAATAAAGGTGGATATGGATAGTCATGAATAAAGGTAGATATGAATAGTCATGAATAAAGGTAGATATGAATAGTCATGAATAAAGGTAGATATGTATAGTCATGAGAGAAGTGTGAATCAGACCATAAGTCAATTTAGAAACAAAATCACTTCAGACTCCAGAGCATGAAAATAAAAGTGTAATCAATAAACGAAGATAAATACAGCAGGGAAAAGACAATGGAAGAGCAGCAGAAAGAGTAGCAAGGGATGGAACAGGAGGAGGAATAGGAGCAGAAAGAGTGGCAAGGGATGGAACAGAAGGAGGAATAGGAGCAGAAAGAGTAGCAAGGGATGGAACAGAAGAAGGAAGAGGTTTCGAAGCCGTAGACGAGGAGCTAAGTGCTGCCTGGATGTCCAGACGTCGTCAAAAGGAATACCGTAACTTATGACATCAAAAAATCATGACCTGAAGCGTATACCAACAGCATAGATGATCAACACAAACAAGAATGTCAAAATCCAGAAAGAATAGACAATAGTATACAACGCGTTAAAGAAATTCTATGGAAAGGCTAAATTATGGCACTGGTATGGAAAACAGACTTTTGCTCATTTATGGACCAAATATCCGAGTAACGGGACAAACTCACGAACGAAGGAGTGTTTCGAGCGAAGTTTAGACATGTTTATATGAATATATTTGGGTTATGTATATTGAAGCTTCCAGGTATAAGCGAATTGGGGTAGCTCTAGCACTCTTTAGTCGCGATTTTATGTCATCTATTCCTAGTGTATTATTGTCACACTTTAGTGTTTTACTAGTGTAATATTGTCACACTTAAGTGTTTTCCTAGTGTAATATAGTTAGACTTAAGTGTTTTCCTAGTGTAATATAGTTAGACTTAAGTGTTTTCCTAGTGTAATATAGTTAGACTTAAGTGTTTTCCTAGTGTAATATAGTTAGACTTAAGTGTTTTCCTAGTGTATAAGGCTCCTACTATATGTATATTCTGGATAAGTATAAGGCTCATACTATATGTTTACTATGTATGAGTATAAGATTCATACTATATGTTTACTATGTATGAGTATAAGATTCATACTATATGTTTACTCATGATGAGTATATACTCATTACACTGTGTATACATGAAGTA